>NC_092415.1:196872519-197219602 GCF_040894005.1 Engystomops pustulosus | reverse complement strand
ACATAACCCATGCCAGTTTTTCAACAGTTCAAGGCAACCATCCCTATGTCCAACCTTGAGATCCACCCAGCTTGACCCACTTTTCTCAAAAGTCAAAAAGTTACAATTTTCATGGAGTGCAACATTGTAAATTGTAACTCTTTGCATGATCCTTATGTTCTCCAAAATCCAGGGCAACCCCATACACATTGGTTGGACAGCCCAGTAGACGAACGGAGGACAAAGAACCCACGTAGAACCAAAATATACTTGCTGTGATTGTCTTCTTTATCTCTACAACCTTGTTATAGGGGTTTTCTAGGATAAATTAATAGAATAGGTCATCAAGATTATCCTCGTTGGGTTCCTAGGATTCCACAATCCTTGGTTCCATGGACCAATGGGCCAGGTTCAAATTATTGGGGCTGAGTTGCAATGCCTGACACAGCCATTATACAGCGTAGGGTGCAGTGTTTGGCAAGCAATTCTGCCAAATAGCTGATCGTGGGGGGTCTAGGTAACAACCCTCCACCGATTTGATTTTGTTGACCTATTTTAAGGACAGGTCATGAATATTTTAGTCCCAGAAACCCCCTTTAAACAGGGTCCCGTCTAGCATCTTGCATATTCAACAATCCATAGGAACCTTCCATCGTAAAATAAGGCCATTACCCGTCCATTACATCCTTACCATTACTTAGCGCAACTATAAAAAACCTTTAATCTCCCCACTTTGAAATTCAAGAGTATAAAGCATCTCCTCGCGACAGAATCACGTTATACCGTAATGCTGCATAAACACGGCCAAGACTGAGATGCACTTAATCTAATACGTTGCACTTATTGAATGATTTCATTTCTGCGGAGTGCCTGCTCTTGCATCATTTCCAAAAGAGCGATCCATCCCGAGCGCCGCGGCTGCGCACCGCGCCATTATCGGGAAGATATAATACAGTTTGGAAAGAGATCCAGACACTGCAGACTCTTCTCCGTGCGTCTGCGGAATACCAAATCTGAGCTCAATCTTACAGAAAGCCGGAAGAGATGACATCTGAATAACATCTCCATAATACACAAAGAAAAGAAGACGAAAAAACAAGAAAAACACAAGACGTCTAGAAATACAGTTACCGAGACATAACGATCGGCCTTGTAGATGGGTCATACACAGATAGAAGTGATGGCCCCTAATGCAAAATCTATATGGCGCCCAATTGTGGGTTGGGGTACAAGAATTGTTGGTCCTTTAAAAGGGAACCTACCACCACGGATCTACCTATTAAGGTAGATTGGGTGGTAGGTGGATCTATAGGACGTGAGGATTGCCCTTTTAAGAGCTAATCCTCACATCCCCGCAATCTTCTAATAATTTTTATTTCCCTAATAAGCAAATTTTCTAAAAAGGCTACCGGGGCGTGGAGTAGCCTCTTTGGTCCTCCTACCGGATATCTTCGAAGCCAGAGTTCTGCGCATGCGCAGTGGCTCCTGCTTTGAAGCAGTGACTGCGCAGCCGGAGGCATCCGTTCTGCACAAGCTCAGAACACCGGCTTCGCGGACAAGGGCGCACAGCTACAAGGACCTGCACGCCAAAGATATCTGGTAGGAGGATCAAATAGGCTTCTGTGGCGTTTGAAGGACCATTGCAGGACCTTTGAAGGTCCAAAGGTGCTCCATTTCCCAAGCTTTCATATATAGAAAGTGAATTCCAGACTCGTAGGAGCTATAATATTTATACAGCCCAGGACCCATGGTGGTGTTAATCCGCCTCTGTCTCTTTCCACTATCTTACATGATCGGTCAAAAATATTTGATTGTTGGAAGGGGGTATTGTGATCCTTGCACTAGTCAGGATGTCCTCTGGGACAGTAAATACACAATGGGCAGTGCAAGATGCCATAGAATTGGCCTATACATTTCTATGGCTACCATAGAATTTTGTGGGTCATCAGAAAAATGGGGAAAAGGTCATTCCAGAAATAGGGATTCCTTCTCAACATTGTGCATCCCTTAGAATTATAAAAGATGGGGATGAAAATCCCTTTAAATGTCCCAAAGGATAGTAAATAATATGGTTTCATGGGGTAGCAACCACTGAGACCTCAGCATTTAGGGGTACGGGGTGCCGTTCCTATGATCTGTGGGGGTCCCAGTGGTGGGAAACTCTCCTAATAGCAATATATTTTGGAAGAATTCATTTGTATCATTAGTTTAGTTACATTGGGGCACATTTACTAAGGGTCCTCTGGCCGCACTTTGGTCGGAAAGTCGGAAGATTTCCGATTTGCGCTGCATTTAGCAGAGGTTTTTGGCGCACACGATCAGATATTGGCGCATCGGCGCTGGCTTTGATGCGACACAAATCGGGGGGGTTGGGCCATTGGACAATCCGACTGATTCAGACTGAGCGCGGGATTTAACTTTGAAATTGTGACGCAAGACAATGCACTTACCTGCACCAGGAAGAAGAAGGTGAACTCCGGGGACCTGAGCGGGGAAGCGACACATGCAGGATATCAGGCGCACGATCTTAGTGAATCGTGACACAGGGCATTATACACGGACAATGCACTTTCAGGGAACTCTGTCGGACCTGAGCGGGGAAGCGACACATGCAGGATATCGGGCGCACGATCTTAGTGAATCACGGCACAGGGTATTATCGTCGGACAATGCACTTACATGCACCAGGAAGAAGAAGGTCAACTCTGTAGGACCTGAGCGGGGAAGCGACACGTGCAGGATATCGGGCGCGCGATCTTAATAAATTGCAACACAGTGCATCATCGTCGGACTGTCCGGATCTGGGATCACGACTCGGATGGGTAAGTAAATGTGTCCCATTGTGTCTGTCTATAGTTTAAAAGAATCGGATCACATTATATTAGTCATTGATGCAGAGATCCAGGCCACAGTCTAAGGGGTTCACTTACTTTTCCTGGCAGCTGTACATATATATTTATTATGTGGTCTTCTCTCATCGCCGCACACACATATAACTACAGATAAATCATGTAACAGATGGCGACACATAGAAAATGCAGGATGCGTCCATCTGGGAGCGCACATTATTTCTGCACAATGATGTATGATGGGTAGAGAGCAGAACCCCGCATCCGGAGGATGATGGCGGCACACGGATCCGGCTGGACATGTCACGTTTAGAGCTTATGTAATTGAAATAATTGATTAGTCTTGGGCTCATGGTGATCGCTGCTCCTGTACTGTAACGCTCCAGCCCTTCTTCTTCATTAGTATGCCATGCACTGGAAATATTAATTACACCAATGGCTGCCGGCCATTTATCAAAGTGTCAGAAACTCAGGGTTAAGACACGAAACAGCGATACTTACTACTGGCCCTGCTGTAGCCATGGCATATCACAGCTTGGGGGGATCACTGGCAGTAGTTATAGGGGGGCACACTTGGAACCAGGCCCTGAGGCCAGGATTATGGCTCTTTACACTTACACAGTAGCCGGTGGACCTTCAATCATCAGCTTCGCAGTTTTCTCATAAGAAGAAACAAGGGGAGGTAAGTTTATTATGGGGGCAGAAGACTAGATAATTTTAAGGAAGGGGCCTATTTGAGGCCATAGTGACCTATAGGGACACAAGTGTTGGACTGGCCTACCATAGCATCATAGGATCCTCCGGTGGGCCCCACCAGTAATAGTTAATAAGTGCCAGAAGTTCAGCAATTTAAAGGCTTTTGGTGTCTACATACTGGGGGTAGTGAGTGGGCCCCTAGGATGATTTTCTCTGGCGGGCCCAGTCCAATAGTGGGGGATATTGTTTACATAACGGCACCGTTATTATAAGGAGAAAAACAGGGGCACTATTACTTATAGAGGAACAATAAGATCCCTTTTGGGGGCACAACGGGAGTATAAAAAAGGGTACAAGGAAGAGGACCTTTACTACCTATGAGGGTACAAGTTTGGGCTATGAATACACAATAACACTGGTCTTGTTGCATGTAGGAATTCACATTGTAAAGATGTAATGGGGCCAGGGGGATGTTATCCATGACAGAGGTTTGTCTGAATGATACTCCAGAAGAGCATAGAGAAGGAGTGAGCCATCTTCTAGTCATGTATGGTCTGCAGGACCCTTGAAGGGGTTTTCAAAAGGTTGAAAAACATGGCTGCTTTCCCCCCAAAAAACAGCCCCACACCTGACCATGGATGGTGCCGGTATTGCATCTCATCTGAATAGAGATATAAGGGGTTTTGTTACAATACAACACACTTCCCATGGTCAGATGTAGCGCTGTTATTGGAACTTTACAACTCTATAGCAATTTCTTGCATCATAAAGGGAACAGTTGAAGACTTGAATATACAGTGGATGTTTTTCACCAGGGCTGGATTATGAAGAAGGGTTCCCGGGGAGTGTGCCCCGGGGCCCCCACCACCTAACTCCTAAGGGTGGCTCCCCAAACAGCAATGAACACGCGTGGCACAGCAGCAGATCCACTGCGCATCCCCAGCAGCACATGCAAGTGATACTCCAGCTGACACCGGCAGAGGGGTATAATACATACCCCAGTTGTGAGGCCTCCTTAAGAAGCAGGAGTACGGTGATGGCAATGTGCTCCCGTGTCATCCACATGAAAATGTGGAGAGAGCCAGAGAAGATGCGGGAGTGTATACATTTTGTTATATTTTATGTGGCATTGTTGCGGGGGCTGAAAAGAAGGGATTACTAAGGGGGACCGTAATGGATTTCTGACTATGGGGGCCCTGCCTATTATAAGAGTTACTGACTGAGGGGGGCTGAGCCCAATATATGGCTGTTAAATGTGTACCCTGACTGGGCTACATACAGTGGGTGCCTCCACCCGATTTTGTGCCCAGGGGCTTCTACCAACCTTAACCCGCCCCTGTTTTTAACATAGTCAGAAAATAGCGTCCACATTTATGCAATTTTAGATAATAAAATTGAATATTTACCTATTCATATAAAATAAAGGGGGGTTAAAACTTATTTTCTGTAATATATGGAAATTCCAGTCTTTTATAGAAAACAGGAGATATGTGGAATGCCAGATCCCAGGAAGTTTATCAGACTTTGTATATATAGCAATTTCCTTCTGGGAGACTTGGAGTCACACACAGAGGATCCAGTGTACAGACAACATGCATCTCATAGGTATCAACCAGGGTGCTTTGCAGCAGTGAATCACTTTTCGGCCCACTGTGTTATGGAGGATGGTGCTGGGGCTGAGGCTTATCAACAAGTAGATTAGTCATTCTGGGATCCCCTGTCAGTCTGTTCTATGTCCCCCCGTTCCTGCCGTTATCCAATGATCCCTTTAAGGCTTAAAGGGGTTGTACAAGATTAAAAAAGCATCCTCCTCCATAAAGCATCACAGTTTTCTCACTTTCCATCACTGACACGTGAAGGTTTATTTTGAGGTTTATTAATGATATGCGTGTAGGGCAAAACTTACCACCAGGCAAATGTATGTAAATGATGACACAGTCACCCAAAATAGCATCAATTTACATGTATTTGCAGAGTTTTACACCAATTAAATGAGTCTCGACTGCATTCAATGCACAATATAAAGAACTTCTCCAGTTATTTTATTAATGATAATTGTCAAGGCAATAGATATAATGGAGATAAATCTCAGGGAAGAGAAACTGAGCTCATAGTTATATAGGTTAATATTGTTTTGAGCAGTATTTAAAAAGTTAAAAGTACAGTAAATCCTCAATGGACTCCTAAGAAAGGCATTTAGAGTCCTGATTACTCCGCCCACACAGTGATTGGCAGTGAGAGTTCTGATTACTCCACCCACACACAGTGATTGACAGTGAGAGTCCTGATTACTCCACCCACACACAGTGATTGATAGTGAGAATCCTGATTACTCCTCCCACATACAGTGATTGATAGTGAGAGTCCTGATTACCCCTCCCACATACAGTGATTGACAGTGATAGCCCCGATTACCCCGCCCACACACAGTGATTGACAGTGATAGCCCCGATTACCCCTCCCACACATAGTGATTGAGTCCTGCTTTTAGTGTTATATCTCTTTAAGACTACTTGCTAAGCACAATGTTACAACCAGACAAACCTTGGCAGATACTAAGACCCACCAGGCTAAAGAGCTGATGACAATCTTCCTCCATATATTAACATGTTACATTCTTGCCAAGCAATGGGTGCGGTAGAGGGGCGGCACACAACTCCGCTGCCCAAGGGTCTACATATATACATGGAGTCATCTCTGCTGGTTAATTAAAAACATCACATTTCATTACTATACGGAGAAGAAGCCTCTGCAGTGTTGCTACAGTATTATAAATAATGATAATAATTAATAATAATAATTGGATGTACAGTTCATCGATATCCTCTTCCAAAATGGGCACCGCACCTGTCCACAAGGTGTGTTTGGTTTTGTAGCTCACATCCATGTAATGAGGCTGAGCTGCAATACCAGTCACAACCTATGGACAGGTGTGGCGCTGTTTCTGGTGGAAAGCAGCCCTGTTAATCTTCCCCTTTAATTTGCTGTGCAGTATCAAATACATATTGAAGGCATGAGCCGCGATCATAAATAATTGGTTAATCTGACTACCGGCTTAAATTGGAGAAATTAATATTAGCCTAGTGAAAGTATGCAGCGCCTCAGCCGAGCCTGTCCTATTTTCATGCTTTTATCCTGTTGCTTAGCAATGAGGGCACAGAATTCAGGTTTTAGAGGAAGTGGAGGGAAGCGCCTCGTTTTTTCCCTTTGCAACAGTTTTCAAAGCGTTCTTATTATAAATGACTTCAGAAATCAACTGGGCCTTCTGGGTAAAGACAAAAAACAAAAATGACCTTTTTTTCAAACAGTGCCCCCACTAGCCTAAAGGCTGTTTTTAGTATTGCATCTCAAATTACTTCAACGAGGGGGCAAAAGCAGACTAAAGACACAATGGGCACCACTTTTAAAAAAAAATTAAAATCCTTTTTTTTTTGTTAATTTTGGATAAACCTCTATTTTTATTGATTACACCATAAAGAAATAACCAATAATATTCATGGGATTGTGCTGTCATCTTTTTACCACCTAGATTTAATCAGGGGACCAGTACAGGCCTCTCAAAGTTAAACAGAGCTCTTCGGGGGCGGTACTTATATGTCATGTGACCTCTCTCAGTTCTGTGAATGGTTGTTTTAGTATACAAGGTAGTGGGGCCAATCTGGAGCCAAATAGGTGCAGTTAAGGATTCAGGAACAACTTTATTTTTGGGAACCTGAAGAAGGAACCAAACACTGCACTATAACTTAGAAATGTAATGGTGGTTCCTCAGGCCTCCTTGTCTATTACCCCTTAGTTCAATGTTATGTTTCCATTTATTAATTAACGTCTGTTGCTTATTTAGCACCAACATATTTTGCAGTGCTATAGAGACTGTTATCACTCACATCAGTCTCTGCTCCTCGTGGGAGTGGTCTCATTATTCACAATATGTTTCATTGGTCAATTTCACAGGAAGCTGAATTAAAGGGATGTTGTGGTTATTTCAAGTCACCCGATTGTCCACAGTAAATGGGATAGCTTGCCGATTGGTGTATGAGCTCTGGTCTCCATTATGGACCCGTGTCATGTGACTGCTGCAGCCAATCAGCAGCAGAATGTTCCAAATTCACTGTCCTGCAGGATCCTATGGGCGAAGTTTCAAGTTGTTCTCTATGGAACGTCCTTGGGGGGCTGCAGCGTTGGATTGCGCTTCACAATAACATTTTTGGGCACTCGGAAATACATTTAACTCCGACAACCCCTTTAAAAAAGTTTAAATTCAAAAAGTCAAAAAGTTATGAACTTTTGTATATACCATATAATATTTAAATATGTAAGATAAATTGCTCCCATATCCCAACAATCATTAAACAATTTTTGCTCTAATTTTGCCAAAATGTAAATAATGAGAAATGTTTTTAATTAATTTTTAATTTAAAAATAGTCAATTTTAATGAAATTCCTACAAAACACTAAATTTCTCAAAAATTCTCATACATAGGTCTTTATTGCCCTTACAGGGTTGTCCGTATTACATAACCAATGGATACTATTGTCCCTATTGCCTACAATCCCTTAGATGTATGGATAGGCAGAGATACATTGCGTTGTTTGCACACAAGTTCCTGATTTAATCAGGGCGACAGATTTGTTTGTTTTCGCCATGTTCGGAGACAGCAAATCGTTTTAATATCCACGGGAGGAAGAAAAAACAGATTGTCCTGGGAACAATAAGACAGTCCGAGAAAATAGAAAACACTTTAAGGAAACAATGTAGAATATTAAGTTAAAGTTGCACGAGGGTGGAATTTTTTTTTTTTCAGTTTGCATGCAGTCAAATCCAAGCTTTATTTTTCTCTGTATATGGGGTAGTTGGAGGAAACTGTAGCTGAACAATTGAATGTTTCATTGTAAGATGTCTAAAGCCAATTGAAAGATTTATGAAAAGGTCCTCACAGTGGAGAGCTACTTAAAAAGGACCTGTCACCCATAAAAAAAGGCACTAGAAACTACTTACTAAAGTCAGCAGCTCCTAGCGCTAGCCCAATTTTAGCAGTTATAAACTGCTAGCTTTATAGGAACTGCGGACCGCGCTCAAAGTGGTCTGGCATATTCATGAGGGGGCGGTACTAGGAGGCGGTGACTGCCGCATGAAGCCCTTCCCACTCCATGCTCATTAGCATGGTTATAAAAAGTTGATTTTGGAATGAAGGAGACCATGGATAACGAATATAGTGGGTTTCCTCCGGGTCCTCCGGTTTCCTCCTACACTCCAGAACATACTGGTAGGTTGATTAGCTTGTGAGCCCCATTGGTGACAGGGACTGATTTGGAAGGCTCTGTACAGCGCTGCGTAATCTGTGTGCGCTATATAAATAAAGGAATTATTATTATTAAGAAGGAAAACCCTTCAATGGATTTTGTTAAAGCTGCATGAAGGTGAAAAATCTAACTTAAAAGTGATGCTTTTCTGCAGTGGATGTTAATCCCTTCTTAAAGGAGTTTACTGCATTAAAACATTGATGACCTATCCTATGGATAGGTTCTTAATATCAGATTAGTGGGGGTCTAGCATCCAGCACCCCCACATGTGCAGCTATAAAACAGAAAATAGAATTGTAAGTAGACAACTCCATTCTATGTGTAGTCCCTGGACTGCAGCTCAACTCCCATTCTAATCAGTGCAGTCACCTGCTCTGACCACTACACAGAGAACGGCGCTGTCTGCTTCCTGTTCCATTCTTATCAGATGTTTTTAGTCTGGAAAATCCCTTTAAATGAGCAGTTATGACCAGTAGGTAATCGTAAGACAGATGACAGATTAAAAACATTCTATTTCCAACCAATGCAAGAAAAAAGACACAATCTGGGTTCATACAAGAGGCGAATGATTGCATTAATCTGGCGCATCAAACGTCACTTTTATGTCATCCTTCAGATAAAAACAGCAATTTCAGTCCATGGTTTCGGAGACAGTGTCAGAGGCTCATCATGTCTGGATGTGATTAATGGAGACACCGCTTCCAAGCAAGACACTGCCGAAAACCTCTATAGACTGCCAGGGCAGTAAATGCGGAGGACCTCCAATCACAACACAATGGGGGTCACATATTATACTGTCAGCCGGGAGAACATGGTGCAAGTGCGTTTAAAGGAATTTCTCGGATTGAGAAACCTTCCAAAATAATAGCGTAGAGGAGCAGGGTCTATCATCTATCAGGCTCGGCCATTAGCCAGTGTCTTGGAGGACTTGGCACATCCATTCATTGTACGGAGACCATTGATTTTTTTTTTGGCAAGATGTAATATTACATTTCCCCTGCGGGGGAGCTGCTGGGAAATTGAGTAATTGAATTATTTTTTTAGATTACAGCTGATTGGCAGAATTAATCTGATTAGTTTATCATAAAGGGAAGATTTGAATAAAAAATTATTACATTTTAATCATAGTTTCTACAAGTTTTCTGGAGTTTAGATATTGATGGATACATCTACAATATAAAATTGGTGGTGGTTCAACTGTTGCCATCCCAACCAGTCAGCTATATCTTTGCAGATCATCATGGATAGTTTTTTGGAGCTGGATTTGTGCATCTCCTCATTCATTGTTGTGCTTTGAGCAAAATTTTGTCTGTACTCACCAATTCCTTGTGTTTGATAAGAGCAGGAAGACTTGCGGTTAGCTGACTCTCCTCCCCTTTCATAAAGCAGCTACATACCATTATTATTTCTGTCCAATGATTCCAAGAAATCCCCACTTAAATCCATATGCCAATGAGGCAGTTGGTGCACCCGTGGAGTGTCCTCAGCACACAAAGCACAGCTATCCCCCCCCCCCCCCCCCCCGGTCAGATAAGCAGGACATTTATGTTGTTAGAAGCTAGTGGATGGACTAGGAGTAAAGAGAAGTGAGTTTAACAGGAAGTGTAGCGTCCCAGGTGCACACTCGGGTGCACCAACTGCCCCATTAACATATGGATTTAAATGGGGATTTCTTGGAAATCATGGACATAAATAATAATAATAGATGATTTATGAAAAAAGAGGAGAGTAAGCTCACTGGTTTTAAAGGAAAATTTCTTAGAAACTTTAAATTGACGGAAATAATCAAAGGTATAAAGAGAATCGCAGTGAATTCTTCTACAACATTCGGCCGGTAGACTATAATGTTTGGTGGAGGTGGTAGACTCCCTTTAAGAGAAAGAAATCTAGAAAGAGGGAGGAGGGGGATGGAGCTCCATCCTCTGTTGACATTGATGGATATCTGCCCTTCTTTTATATTACTACTTCCCCCATCACTTATTATACTTTATTATGTTGTATTTTACACTATATTCTATGAGAATGTTACATTGACTTGGAACCAGCGCCAGGACACATAATACGGAGACCGATACTGCACGTCCTGTTGACACAGATTATTTTGGTCACTGTCCCTGAAGGTAATCCATGAGCGTAATTAAATTCCATCTTTACTTATGATGAATTTTTAATTATTTCTTATAGCTGGAGGTCGCTGCCAGCGCACATGGCGCCCTTGTTTAACGCGGATTTATTAATTAGCATCAACATTTAAAAAAATTTCACAATATTTATGTCACCGCATGCAGACGTGTAATGCACTCGGACGATCAATACAATCAACAGATGACCATCACTTAGCTATTGATTTAAAGGGGTTGGGCAGTATTGGAAAAAAAAGCAATGAAGTTTTCTTCCAGAAATCATTTGTCTATGGGTTTAGTTGCATTGAAGTGAATTACACTGATGTACAATGTCAGGCTCAACCTTGAAGCAGACATTTCCTAGTGGGACTGTTCCAGAAATTGGGGAGGGGTTATGTTTGTTCTATGAGCACTAGGATCAGCATAAAGTTCTAGATCAGGAGGAACTCTATTTTTTTGGTTCTATGGTCACAAATATCAACATATGGTTCCAAGGCACATAGAGCTCCATGTGGTTGGTTCTGTGGTCACCAAAATCAACGTGGAGTTCTAAAACTTTACAAGCTCCACATGGTTGGTTTTAGGTTCCACCAGATGAACATAGAGTTCATGGTCATGAAAAGCTCCATATTCTATAGTAACCAAGATCAACATTGGGGGTCATTTACTAAGGGCCCGATACGCGGTTTCCGACGTGTTACCCGAATATTTCCGATTTGTGACGATTTTCCCTGTATTGCCCCGGGATTTTGGTGCACACGATCGGATTGTGCCGCATCGGCGCTGGCATGCACGCGACGGAAATCGGGGGGCGTGGCCGAACAAAAACCCGACGGATTCGGAAAAACCGCTGCATTTAAAAAAAAAAAAAATGTTGTGGGACTCGCGCTTACCTTCACCAGGAATAGGCCGGTGAACTTCAGTGCATTCCGGCGGGCCTCGGGGAACTTCAGCGCAGCAGCGCCACCTGGTGGACGTCGGAGGAACTACCTTAGTGAATCCTGGCCGGACCCGAATCCACCGCAGAGAAAGCGCAGCTGGATCGCGAATGGACCGGGTAAGTAAATCTGCCCCATTGAGTTATATATCATGAGGAACTCCACATGGTTGGTTTAGTGATCACCAAAATCAACGTGGAGTTCTAAAACTTTACAAGCTCCACATGGTTGGTTTTAGGTTCCACCAGATGAACATAGAGTTCATGGTCATGAAAAGCTCCACATTCTATAATAAACAGGATCAACATTGAGTTCTATATCACGAGGAACTCAACATGGTTGTTTCTGTGGTCACCAAAATCAACAAAGTTATAAGACATCAGGGTCAGTAATGTCAACATAGGGTTCTAGGTCACTAGGTCCACCAGCTTCTATAGTCATAAAGATTACAACAAAGTTCTATGAACATTAGGATCCGCCTAACGTTGTATATTCATCAAAAAGTCTTTGGATCTTAGTGGTCATTATGGTTCTACCATTAATGGTCATAACATGGGGCTGTATGGTCACCAAGATTACCAGGGCATTCTTGTATCTTATGGTGACCCATGGTTGATGCCAGGAGATCTCAGTATTTCATTGATAATATGGATTTTAAAAAATGGCTACATTCTGATTTTCAACAAGAATTTGTAATTGGCCGTAGGCTTTGTCTACAGTGTTGGCTCGATTGAGCTATGACAACTTTGATGGTTCCTCACAAGTTCTAATGGATCCTCATGTTAGTATCTTTTGACAAAAGACAATAAAGAAACTGATGCTATTCTTGAAATCAGTTTTGGAAATCGGAAATTATTTAAAATCTTGGACCCCCCCACCCCCAATGCAGTATCTACAAGTCAGAAGATGGGTGCACTTCCCTTTAAGATGGAGGTTTGGTTAACGGCTATAGTTCAGTTTTTCCTTTTTGCTCTTTTAAGAAATAATGGACTAAAACTAATATATAAAAGTATAACATAGAGTAGAATTACTCACAGTGAACACCTGTTCTCTTCTATATTTATCCCCCCCCCCCCTATATTATAGCGTAGAAAGGCTGTAATAATATACAATTAGCTCATTTTATAATATCGGCTTTGCATAGAACTATTAATTAGGTTTCCTTTTCAATCACTCCTCAACATCTAGGACTGACAACCACAGAGAACCCACAATCCATACAGCCCCAGGACTCTGTATATGATAATAACCATCATCGTCCGGCACTCCTGTCATAAACCAGCACTATAGAACAGGGGTCAGGAAGCTTTTTGGCTGAAAGAGCCATATGCGCCACAAATTTTAAAATATAATTCTGCGAGAGCCGTACAATATGTTTAAAGGGTCACTGACAGAACAATCGCTCCAGCAGTCATTAGTACAGCAAGGAGTCCCCCCCCCCCCCCCCGTACTAAGCCACAACTCGGCCAAAACAATGGTAATTCCCTTTAAAATAAAAAAATACATAATTTACATTCGAGATCGTGATGCAGGACATCTCCCCCAGCACTCTGGCTTCTTCTTTTTAATGTGCTGTCTGGATCTGGCTTCTTCCCACCTGATGAGAGATGCTGCTTTCAGGCATGCGCAGAAGAAAGCAGCATCCGGAGTGCAGGACAAGATGCATGGCAAGCTCCAATGTAAATTAGCCATTTTTTATTTTACAGGGAATTACCATTGTTTCGGTCCAGTGGTGGCCCAGTACAGCAGAGAGGAACACTCCTTGCTGTACTAATGACTGCTGGAGCCATTGTTCTGTCAGTGTCCCTTTAAAAGTGTTGGTCTTAAATAAAGCAAACAAAAAAAGAGGGTGCACAGTCCCATAGGGAACTTGTAGCTTCAATTTACAAAAGTCAATGATAAGCAGGACCAGGAGCTGCATAAGCCCCCCAATACATGAGCCATCCGCCGCAGAAAATCCCAATACACGCGCCATCCGCTGCAGAAAATCCCAATACACGCGCCATCCGCCGCAGAAAATCCCAATACACGCGCCATCCGCTGCAGAAAATCCCAATACACGCGCCATCCGCTGCAGAAAATCCCAATACACGCGCCATCCGCCGCAGAAAATCCCAATACACGCGCCATCCGCCGCAGAAAATCCCAATACATGCGCCAACCGCTGCAGAAAATCCCAATACACGCGCCAACCGCTGCAGAAAATCCCAATACACGCGCCAACTGCTGCAGAACATCCCCATACACGCGCCAACCGCTGCAGAACATCCCCATACACGCGCCAACCGCTGCAGAAAATCCCAATACACGCGCCATCAGCTGCAGAAAATCCCAATACACGCACCATCAGCTGCAGAACATCCCCATACACGCGCCAACCGCTGCAGAAAATCCCAATACACGCGCTATCAGCTGCAGAACATCCCCATACACGCGCCAACTGCTGCAGAAAATCCCAATACACGCGCCATCAGCTGCAGAACATCCCCATACACGCGCCAGCCGCTGCAGAAAATCCCAATACACGCGCCAACCACTACAGAACATCCCAATACAGATGCCAACCGCTGCAGAACATCCCAATACAGATGCCAACCACTACAGAACATCCCAATACAGATGCCAACCGCTGCAGAACATCCCTATACAGACGCCAACCGCTGCAGAACATCCCAAACAGACGCCAACCGCTGCAGAACATCTCTATACAGACGCCAACCGCTGCAGAACATCCCCATACACATGCAACCGCTGCAGAACATCCCTATACAGACGCCAACCGCTGCAGAACATCCTCATACAGACGCCAACCACTGCAGAACATCCCTATACAGACGCCAACCGCTGCAGAACATCCCCATACACATGCAACCGCTGCAGAACATCCCTATACCGACGCCAACCACTGCAGAACATCCCCAAACAGACGCCAACCACTGCAGAACATCCCAAACAGACGCCAACCGCTGCAGAACATCCTTATACAGACGCCAACCGCTGCAGAACATCCCAAACAGACGCCAACCGCTGCAGAACATCCTCATACAGACGCCAACCACTGCAGAACATCCCTATACAGACGCCAACCGCTGCAGAACATCCCCATACACATGCAACCGCTGCAGAACATCCCTATACAGACGCCAACCACTGCAGAACATCCCCATACAGACGCCAACCGCCGCAGAACATCCCCATACAGACGCCAACCGCCGCAGAACATCCCCATACAGACGCCAACCGCTGCAGAACATCCTTATACAGACGCCAACCGCTGCAGAACATCCTTATAAAGACGCCAACCGCTGCAGAAAATCCCTATACAGATGCCAACCGCTGAAGAACATCCCAGATGCCAACCGCTGCAGAACATCCCCATACATGTGCCAACCGCTGCAGAACATCCCCATACATGAGCCAACCGCTGCAGAACATCCCAGACGCCAACCGCTGCAGAACATCCCCATACATGAGCCAACCGCTGCAGAACATCCCTATACAGATGCCAACATTATAGTACACATTTATTAAAGTGTCTGCACCAGTTTTCTGGTGACTTTGCACTGGATAGAACATCTTTGGAGCTTGTACATGTATGTGTTTGTACCAGTTTTGTGTGGCGGCTGCTCTGTGTCCCACAAGACAGAAAAATCTGCACCTAAAGGGGCTGTTACTGTTTAGCTCTACCATGCGTCACATTTATTACTGACATGCACCACAATTTTGTCTTGGGTTCTAGCTATTACGTGTCGCAGCTGCTGCAGAACCTCACATTAATGTAGATATGCAGTGGAAGGGGAAGATATGAGGGGATGATGCAGAGGGGTCTGTAAGAGACACTTAGGAGCCTCATAGCTGCTCCTGCACACAGGACACTAAGGGGTTAAGGCAGTGTGAGGAGACACTGGGGGGAGGAAGGACTTATCTCTCGCTGATTCGTGGCTGCTGACTCCTTCTCCTCAGGTGCTGGACCTTCTCCTCAGGAGCTGGACCTTCTCCTCAGGTGCTGGACCTTCTCCTCAGGAGCTGGATCTTCTCCTCAGGTGCTGGACCTTCTCCTCAGGTGCTTCAGCTCTCTCCTCTGTATGAATCTCCCGCGCTGCTACATCCAGCGCGGGGATTGGCTGCAGGCAGACAGTCTCCTCCCCTCCCTCTATCACACAAGGAGGAGGCTGCTGCAGGGAGGGAGACGGAGGTGCCGCCCCTGAATTAACCCCGCGTACCCCTGCGCTGCTCTGCCGAATACATCCAGGGGTATAACTACAGCCGGGGGCAACAGGACCCTGTTCTTGGAAGGAACCGTAGCAGCAGCTGCGGCTGTAGTTATGCCCCTGGATAGGAGCCCTGGCTGCGAGCCAGATGCGGCCATCAAAAGAGCCATATCTGGCTCGCGAGCCATAGGTTCCCGACCCCTGCTATAGAAGATTGGCATCAAGAAATGTACATATCTCCGCCTCCAAACCTCTGAACCCAGAATGAGCTGCAGTATCGGGTGGTGCCAAGTCGCAGGGTGGTGGTTCATACGTCATTAATGTCAAAAGTTCTGCCTGCAAAACTGGACCCTTTTTCAACAGATGATCCCCAACATTTGAGAAGCCAATGAGCAGATATCACCTTAACAGGCTTTTATTTAACCCTTTACAAGTTTACCCAGTAGCCTTTTTACTATTCTGATTCTGCCATAACTAGCCCTTTATGATTCTACCATCAAATACCCTTATGGTTCCACAACTGCCCTTTATGGTTTCATCACTGCTATCCTTAGGTTTTAACAAGACTATCATTCTTGGTTCCACCAACACTACCCTATATGGCTCCACCATCACTACTCTATATGGCTCCACCAACACTACCCTTTATGGCTCCACCAACACTACCCTTTATGGTTCCACCATCACTACCCTTTATGGCTCCACCATCACTACCCTTTATGGCTCCACCATCACTACCCTTTATGGCTCCACCATCACTACCCTTTATGGCTCCACCATCACTACCCTATATGGCTCCACCAACACTACCCTTTATGGCTCCACCATCACTACCCTTTATGGCTCCACCATCACTACCCTTTATGGCTCCACCATCACTACCCTTTATGGCTCCACCATCACTACCCTTTATGGCTCCACCATCACTACCCTATATGGCTCCACCAACACTACCCTTTATGGCTCCACCATCACTACCCTTTATGGCTCCACCATCACTACCCTTTATGGCTCCACCAACACTACCCTTTATGGCTCCACCATCACTACCCTTTATGGCTCCACCAACACTACCCTTTATGGCTCCACCATCACTACCCTTTATGGCTCCACCATCACTACCCTTTATGGCTCCACCATCACTACCCTTTATGGTTCCACCAACACTACTCTATATGGCTCCACCAACACTACCCTATATGGATCCACCAACACTACCCTATATGGCTCCACCATCACTACCCTTTATGGTTCCACCAACACTACTCTATATGGCTCCACCAACACTACTCTATATGGCTCCACCATCACTACCCTATATGGCTCCACCAACACTACCCTATATGACTCCACCAACACTACTCTATATGGCTCCACCATCACTACCCTTTATGTCTCCACCAACACTACCCTATATGGCTCCACCAACACTACCCTATAGGGTTCCACCAACACTACCCTATAGGGTTCCACCAACACTACGCAATATGGCTCCACCAACACTACCCTATATGGTTCCACCAACACTACCCTATATGGCTCCACCAACACTACCCCATATGGTTCCACAAACACTACTCATTCTAGTTCCACCTTCATCACCCCCTTTATGGCACCACCACCCCTACTCTTTATGGATCCACCAACAATACGCCCAATAATCCTGCTCGCCCTCTACACCAATTCTTCCACCACTTCTAGTTTTCATGGTTCCAAAAACACTACACATTATAGTTCCATTACCTCTACTCTTTATGGATCTAAAACCACTACTCTTCATGGTTCCACTACCCCTACCCTTAATGCCCGCACCACCACTACTCTCAATGCTTCCACAACCCCCATCACTAAGGTTTCTCCCATCCCTCTCAATGGTTCCTACACCACTAGCCTTCATCATTTCTCCATCAATGTCCTTTATGGTTCCATCACCCCTACCCTTCATGGTTCCCTAAACCACTAGCCTTTCATTGTTTCACCTTGACAAGAGTAGGGAACATCAAATTTTCAACTCTCTCCATCATCTCACAAATGCAACACCTACATTATACTTAAGATATTCAGTGCCGATACCTAACCACAAGAATAAGGTTTTACGAGACTGGTTCTAGTGGTAGCCTTCCCCCTCATCATCCCCTGCAGGCAATCATAGCTCGGGTCACGGAGATTACAGCATCCTCTTACTTTTCCCATAGGGTAATCATTCCAAACACTTCCTATAGCCAGATGTATGTGAGAAGGAGAAGAAGCTCTTGTGATGTTCTCATCTTCCTGCAGATTCTATGGAAGGAGCTTTCCGTGAGGTGTAGTCCTATGGGATCTCTCCGAGCTTAGAAATGTATCACATTCACTCTTCTGCTCTAAATAATTTACAATAAGGCTTGGATGGCGGTGGCGGTTGTGTGATACACGACTAAGGCGTGTGATGTCTTGGATGTGTGTAGTAGAAGGTGGAGATGGATAATTCCTGACTCACCGTTGTGCCGAGCTCTTAACCGGTTGTTTCATCTACAACTCCTGGACATGTCTCGCTCTCCTCGGGTCGCACCGCCGATTGCAGCCAGGCCGGTGTCATTCAGCAAATGAATTCACAACATGTTAGCGCTCGAGCGAGCTGGGATGGGAAGGACGTACTACAGAGCGCAGAGACAGAGGGGGAATCACAGGCAGCGAGCAGGGAAATCTCAACAGGCAGATTCTATTCTCCAAGGATTCCCCGGCATCACGCCTAGATGAGCGCAGACAAAATAATCACCCATTGCCTTGGACTTCCCGGCCATGACACCTTTAACTGCAGCAAAGATGAAAAAAGGATGGACCTGCCTATAGAGGAGCAAGGAATCAGCCAGATGCCTGCAGTAGGAAAGCAGCCGGGAGATGTATATACGGTGTGACAGTATACAAGGCACCGAGGAGGGGGGGGCAGTCATTGGGTTGTATAGAGGCAACTATAACACCCAGGACAATTAAATACAAAACAAGTATTCCAGCCCGATTGCCATTCAGGAGCCTGGGAAAGTAGAATAGATTATTGACATATTGGTAGGCACTCTATGAACAGATAAACCTTGAGCCATGATGGTTTGTTGTCGATTAAGGGCTAATTTACACAGCGCCGGGTTCTAAATAGCCGCTTCACCCAGCTTTCCTCATGTGCTCATTGATTAGTAAGATTTTTGCCATTGAGGATTCTGGGAAAGTAGGATTATCAATCATGTAAGAACTGGAATGGCAACCGTCTTGGTCGCCACACAGCTTTACCAGGAACAGATCAACTTGGAGGATGATTTGAAGGAGTTAGGGTGTGTGTTCACAAAATATAGATTTTGTGGTTGTATAGCCGTTTTGCAAAGATTGGAGAAATAAATAGGGGGGGGGCAGTGGATTTCAATGATCTGTAGCCACTTCACCCAACTTTCCTGTTTGGTCTCCATGTAAATACATCCAAAGTCATCTCCAAAAGTCGAAACGATTCTTAAAATGTATCTGCTCTCCGCAAAGCTGAGTGGTTACTAATATGACCTCCATGGTATAAGTTAGGGAGGGGGTTAAAAGTGGGGGCTAAGTAAAAGGAGGTGCTGTAAGTAAGTGAGGGTGTAACTAATAAACAGGACATTATTGGTGAAAGTGTAAAAAGAAAAGGGGGCATCAGTGAGGGTTATAGAATTGGGGGGCATCAGTTAGGGTTATATAATTGGGGGCATAATTGGGGATTATAGAATAGGGGGCATAATTGAGGGTTATAGAAGTGGGGGGCATCACCAAGGGTTACAGAATTCAGGGTATTAGTTGGGGTTATAAAATTGGGGGCATCAGTTGCGGTTATAGAATTGGGGGGGCATCAGTTGCGGTTATAGAATTGGGGGCATCATTGGGGGTTATAGAATAGGGGGCATCAATAGGGGTTATAGAATAGGGGGCATCATTGGGGGTTATAGAATTGGGGGCATCATTGGGGGTTATAGAATTGGGGGCATCATTGGGGGTTATAGAATTGGGGGGCATCAGTTGCGGTTATAGAATTGGGGGCATCATTGGGGGTTATAGAATAGGGGGCATCAATAGGGGTTATAGAATAGGGGGCATCATTGGGGGTTATAGAATTGGGGGCATCATTGGGGGTTATAGAATTGGGGGGCATCAGCGAGGGTTACAGAATTGAGGGCATCAGTTGGGGTTATCAAATTGGGGGCATCAGTGATGGTTATAGAATTGGGGGGGCATCAGTTGCGGTTATAGAATTGGGGGGGCATCAGTTGCGGTTATAGAATTGGGGGCATCATTGGGGGTTATAGAATAGGGGGCATCAATAGGGGTTATAGAATAGGGGGCATCATTGGGGGTTATAGAATTGGGGGCATCATTGGGGGTTATAGAATTGGGGGCATCATTGGGGGTTATACAATAGGCGGCATCATTGGGGGTTATAGAATTGGGGGCATTATAAGTATAGGCCATTATATGTGTAACATGTAGAGGAAGGAGGTAGGACATTATTAATCGGTACGTCACATTAGGAGGTTTTATACAACCTCTGAATTGATGACGATGGCCAGAAGGCTGAAGCTAAGAAAAATATAAAATGAATGATCCCTTTAATTGGGAGGATACGAAGCATCAGGATCCATTCTGGATTTTCTTCCCATGCTCAGCAGGAAAGCAATTAGTATCCTTAGAAAGAAATCACGTTAGATAACAATCTCAGGAAGCTCCGGCAGGCTATACTAACAATATACAATATATATTATATAGCGCTAATGGCCCCATAGGGAGTCACCAGGGAGTCATAATCACCCCTTTAAGGCATGGCAAAGTACAAGACAAGACACTGAAGACAAGATGTACTTGGAGATGTACAAAAGTTTGGGCTGGTAATCACACTAGAGTGGACCCAGTAACCCAGATCAAGCTGCAGGGCTCTGTAACTTAAATACCCAGCTTTATGGAGAATATAACCCAGCTTTCCCAAGCCATCTCAACACTTCCTCCTATTCAGGCTGGAAGGAAGTCTAGAAATAGCTTGGGAAAGCTGGGTCTCTGTGTTACAGATCCCTGCTTGATCAGGCCTACTGGGTCCACTCCAGTGAGATTACCAGAGATGACGTGTAGTTGTGACCCCCAACTCTGGGACATTACAAGTATCTTATGGGCATGTGATATGATGCCTGTGATAGAAGTGAGAAGAGGGCAGGTATGTATACCCCTTCTATAGGGTCATAAATACCTCACAAATTAAAATCCTTTTAAGCCCTGAGGCTATAGGGCAGTGGTGGCGAACCTATGGCACGGGTGCCAGAGGTGGCACTCGGAGCACTCTCTGTGGGCACCCAGGCCATCACCCCAGCACAAAGTTTCCAGGCAGGACTCAAAATCTCCTCCTGCAGTCCCAGGCCCCCCAGGATGTGCTGTGATGAGTCCTAAAGCTACACATCCTTAGCTGCCTGGGACTATATGAGAGGCAAGGAGGTGCAGACAAGGCTGCATTATTATTAAAGCTCCTGTCCTGGGCCCCCCAATTCTTCCTGTTCAGGGGACCCTGGAAGGAAGCTACAATGATAAACTGAATTTCTCCTTTCTTGCAACTGTTTTGGTGCCCTCCGGACGCTGCTACAATTAAAAGTCTTGACAAAATAGGTAGCAATGTGTTACAACTTAAGTTGCACTTTGCAAAAGGTTGGCACTTTGCATTATGGTTCTAGTTTGGGCACTCAGCCTCTAAAAGGTTCGCCATCACTGCTATAGGGGATTTCAAACACATTTCAATTTAAAATCCTGGAATTCAGCTCTGGAGTATAATGGAAATTGGTGATATACCATTTAAAAGGTATGTAATGTCAATTTTAATTTTGACCAGAAAACAAAAAGGACTCGCTTTTCAATAGTTTTTTGTTTTCTAATTTCAGATTTTCTCTCCTTGGTTATGGTGGAAGCCATCTTCCCTGAGTCTTAGTAGCAGCATTTAGTGATATGCTTTATGGCAACAATAGTCTATAGTAGACTTGATTCAATTAGCTCTATGGACATTTTTCAAGGTCAATGGTGGGTCAATGTTATCTATATAGAGGACATTGTAAAGGGAGGGGGGAGGGGATAAGCTGTGACATCATCTATTGTCAGTACTGATGTAATGATGGGTCAGTGTTATCTATATAGAGGTCATTGTACAGGGAGGGGGAGGAGATAGATGATGCCACAGCTTATCTCCTCCCCCTCCCTGTACAATGTCCTCTATATAGATAACACTGACCCATCATTACATCACTACTGACAATAGATGATGCCACAGCTTATCTCCTCCCCTCCCTGTACAATGACCTCTATATAGATAACACTGACCCATCATTACATCACTACTGACAATAGATGATGTCACAGCTTATCTCCTCCCCTCCCTGTACAATGTCCTCTATATAGATAACACTGACCCATCATTACATCACTACTGACAATAGATGATGCCACAGCTTATCTCCTCCCCTCCCTGTACAATGACCTCTATATAGATAACACTGACCCATCATTACATCACTACTGACAATAGATGATGCCACAGCTTATCTCCTCCCCCTCCCTGTACAATGTCCTCTATATAGATAACACTGACCCATCATTACATCACTACTGACAACAGATGATGTCACAGCTTATCTCCTCCCCCTCCCTGTACAATGTCCTCTATATAGATAACACTGACCCATCATTACATCACTACTGACAATAGATGATGTCACAGCTTATCTCCTCCCCCTCCCTGTACAATGTCCTCTATATAGATAACACTGACCAATCACTACATCACTACTGACAATAGATGATGTCACAGCTTATCTCCTCCCCCTCCCTGTACAATGACCTCTATATAGATAACACTGACCCATCATTACATCACTACTGACAATAGATGATGTCACAGCTTATCTCCTCCTCCCTGTACAGTGACCTCTATATACAATAACACTGACCCATCATTACATCACTACTGACAATAGATGATGTCACAGCTTATCTCCTCCCCCTCCCTGTACAATGACCTCTATATAGATAACACTGCCCCATCATTACATCACTACTGACAATAGGTGATGTCACAGCTTATCTCCTCCCCCTCCCTGTACAATGACCTCTATATAGATAACACTGACCCATCATTACATCACTTCTGACAATAGATGATGTCACAGCTTATCTCCTCCTCCTCCCTGTACAGTGACCTCTATATAGATAACACTGACCCATCATTACATCACTACTGACAATAGGTGATGTCACAGCTTATCTCCTCCCCCTCCCTGTACAATGACCTCTATATAGATAACACTGACCCATCATTACATCACTACTGACAATAGATGGTGTCACAGCTTATCTCCTCCCCCTCCCTGTACAATGACCTCTATATAGATAACACTGACCCCTCATTACATCACTACTGACAATAGATGATGTCACAGCTTATTCCCTCCCCCTCCCTGTACAATGACCTCTATATAGATAACACTGACCCATCATTACATCACTACTGACAATAGATGATGTCACAGCTTATTCCCTCCCCCTCCCTGTACAATAACCTCTATATAGATAACACTGACCCATCATTACATCACTACTGACAATAGATGATGTCACAGCTTATCTCCTCCCCCTCCCTGTACAATGACCTCTATATAGATAACACTGACCCATCATTACATCACTACTGACAATAGATGATGTCACAGCTTATTCCCTCCCCCTCCCTGTACAATAACCTCTATATAGATAACACTGACCCATCATTACATCACTACTGACAATACATGATGTCACAGCTTATCTCCTCCCCCTCCCTGTACAATGGCCTCTATATACATATCACTGACCCATCATTACATCACTACTCACAATAGATGATGTCACAGCTTATCTCCTCCCCCTCCCTGTACAATGACCTCTATATAGATAACACTGACCCATCATTACATCACTACTGACAATAGATGATGTCACAGCTTATCTCCTCCCCCTCCCTGTACAATGACCTCTATATAGATAACACTGACCCATCATTACATCACTTCTGACAATAAGCTGTGACATCATCTATTGTCAGCAGTGATGTAATTTTGGTGTTATCTTCTATTATAATCTTGTCTGTTATTTGATTTAAGTGACTGATGTATAGAAAACCTATACAGAATTAGCAAGTATGAGTCTATTATCAAGCCTAGTGGCCAGAACGAGAATTGCAGAATGTAATAGTTATTATGTAGCGAGTGACATGGAAGATATTTAAGAAAAAAAAATACCAAAAATGCCTACAGTTAATAAAAAGGGCATTTTAAGGTGACACTTTCCCTTTAAGTAACATATAAGGAATCTTTTCATTCCTTTTGGTTCTGGTCTATGAACTGATCTGTTCTCCGTTTTCTCTTTCATCTTCCCGGCTTTCCCACAGTTGGCCAACATTAGACAGACTGATGACCATGAAGCCATTCTTAGCACAGACCCGCTCCGGTAAATATATCTTTAAGTAGTGCAGGGATTATTCATCTCAGCCGAGGATCTCCTCTCCTTTACATACTGCAGAGATGTCTATCAGCACATAAATCCTATTAATATACTTCACATTGGGGGGAAAGCAGCTGCGACAGGTGTGGGATTATTCCCTTTAATTGAGAGACATCCTATATCAGCGCACGACTGGACCCTGCAATGTTAATTAATGACGGCTCGGTATGGAAAGAACCTTTAAATGCCGGCGGAGGGAGATTAAGTGCGGTACAGGCGGTCCCCTACTTAAGAACACCCGTCTTTCAGACGACCCCTAGTTACAAACAGACCTCTGGATGTTGGTAATTTACTGTACTTTAGTCCCAGGCTACAATAATCAGCTATAACAGTTATCACCGGTGTCTGTAATGAAGCTTTAGTGTAAATCCTGGTTCTTATGACAATCCAACATTTTAAAAATCCAATTGTCACGGAGACCAAAAAAATTTGTCTGGAGTTACAATGATAAAATATACAGTTCTGACTTACATACAAATCCAACTTAAGAACAAACCTGCAGACCCGATCTTGTACGTAACCCGGGGACTGTCTGTATATGACAAACACTCACATATATATTATATACTGTATGTGTATTGTGTGTTAGAGGGTTTCTGGCTCCATAGCGCCACTGGCTCAGGAACCATCTAAGCCCTAATATAGTGGGAACTATTTTATAGAATTTTTGGATTCTGACATACTCTCTATGGGGAGATTTATCAGAAGTGTCTGAGAGCAAAACTGTTCTAGTTACCCAAAGCAACCAATCAGAGCTAAGCTTGCATTTTTTAAACAGTTGTGGGATAATGAAAGCTGAGCTCTGATTGGTTGGCAAGGACAACTAGAACTGTTTTGCCCTTAGACACTTCTGATAAATCTCCCCCAACGTGTGTGTGTGTATTTTGTATGGGAGGAGTGATTGTCCCCTATGACTTCTGGAATGTAATATATACAAGGGCTTGACCTGATGACCCGTATAACATACATGGAATAACTAGAACGTTTTTAATATACTAAACATGTCTAACGTGCCAACTCCTCTGCCGCACGAGAGGCTCCTGCTCTACATTAGGAAGATAAGGCCGCACTGTGTATTAAAGGAAATCTACCACCAAAATCCATCCTGATAGATCCAGGCACCGGGACTGTGGTAATCTTATCATATTTGTTATCAGGTCCGGCCCCAGGTTTCCATAGGCCCCTTTGCAGTGGCAGCATTAAAAATGCAGAAACTAAAATATCCCCTTGTTTATCATTCTCAAACAGCCCTGTCATGGATATTTTCTATACAGCCCCATCATAGCTTAACTTATATACAGCCCCATCATAGCTTAACTTATATACAGCCCCATCATAGCTTAACTTGTATACAGCCCCATCATGGTTCTGTTATATAAAGACTCTAGTGCGAAATGGACCGTTACCTGTGCCATGTTCAGGGTCCCCCCCGCACCTCCGCTTTGATGAAATAAAGACTATAGATGTTACCAGGTGAGTGCCACTGCGGTTTCTTCAATCTTCGTACTTGCCTGGGAATGCCTGGTGCTGGCGCCGGCCCTGCTTGTTATCCATGGCCTACTTCCTTCTAAAATCAACTTTTAAAATTCTGCTAATGAGTTTGAAGGGCTGTGGGGGGTGTTACCAGAACCTCTCCATGCTGTAGCTTCCAAGCCTGTTACACTGTGCAGGAGCACTTCCTCCCTCCCACTGTGTGAGGTTACAGCAGGCAAAGAGAGGGCCAAAGTCCAGAGGGCAGAGTGGAGGCTGGGATAGTGTAACAGCCTATGAAGCACCCACAAGTATGGGCTCTGGTAACACCCCCAGAGCCCTTCTGGCTCATTAGCATAATAAAGAAAATGTGAAATCTGTCGCGTAGCTTGCACTTATTTTCACTCAGCCCGTCCCGGTGTACTCCAGCGCGTTCCGATGCTTTTCAGCGCAGCAGCGCCACCTGGTGGACGGCAGAGGAACTGCCTTAATAAATCCCGGCCGGATTTTTGCTGCACCACTGTCTGGGCCATAAAGGTATTTTCTAGAAACAATCCCTGTAGCCGTAAACCCATTGCAAAATCTGTTCCAAACCCCAAACTTTAACAAATGGTTTATAGTACTGTATAGGGATGAGACACTTTATCACCTCCTAACTCCCCGCGTCTGGTTGAGATTGTACTTTTTGCAACTCCATGAGAAAATCCACCTCTACAGTTCACGTAAAATTCAACGCGAAACAATTCTACACATTGTAGATTTTAAAATGTTTTGCACTTCTGGATAGTATACAGTGACCCTTAAAAAATCCAGATCAGATATGGAACAGACAATTGAAAAAATTATTCTAAGGATACAACCCTCTATAGACTAAATTGGGTTGCCTTCTCATGGTCCTCAGGGCACCATAGTGGATCCTCTACTCTAATGTATCAGTCCATCAGTAGTAGTAGTAGTAGTCATAAGAAGTCTTCTACCACACAAGAGAAGAGCAGTGTCACTAATTTGAGGGTTCTGGGAGTTGAATAACAGAAAGAGAAGGAAAGTCCCATACCAAAAACCAAAACAAGGACCCCTATAAGGTTGGGTTGTCTTCTACTGGTCCTCTGGGATTTAGTATTGGTCTAGAACAGGGGTAGGGAACCTATGGCTCGGGAGCCAGATGTGGCTCTTTTGTTGGCTGCATCTGGCTCTCAGACAGATCTTTAATAAATAGTGACGGCTGCTGTGTCTCATAGACCAATCACTGGATACAGGCAGCGATGTTACTGCTGCCTACGTCCTTTGTACAACCCAGGCGCCATCTTCTAAGCCTGGGTCAAAGAGAAGAGCGTGGGAGCGATGAGGAGCTGGCTGCTGGGAGTGCTGTGACTACCTATCTATTGGGGGTATGTGCTGGGGCTACCTATATACCGGGAAGCATGTGCGGTGACCACCTATCTCCTGGGAAGCATGTGCTGTGGCTTCCTATATACTGGGGGCATGTGCTGTGGCTTCCTATTTACTGGGGGTATGTGCTGTAGCTACCTATCTACTAGGGGGCATGTGGTGGGTGTCAGGATTTGGAGTAGGGAGCCCCCTGGACTACCGCAGACAATGATGTAAGCAGACACCTGGGACTGGCACCCAGTCTTCACCAGATCCCTCCAGTCTACAGCGTAGTACAATCAGGTCATTCCACAGGCGCGACTTGTCCACGGTGCTTCCAAGGTCAAGGTACAGGATCACTAGGCAGTCTAGTGGTCAGGAACAGGCAGACTGTCAAGGTAGGCGGAAATGATGTGTGGTTGGGGACAGAGCAAGAGATCTGAGCTGGCAGTGAAGGAGCAGAATCAGGAACTGGTCCAGGGTCAACAATAGGAGGTCAACAGGAGGTCAACACTTTGGAAGGAAACATTGTGGAAAGCTTCCTCATAGGCATGAAGTACTAAAATCTGACGGGAAATGTTGGAAGCCGCCAGTCTTTAAAGGAACCCGGGAAGTGGGCAGCGCCAATCAGCGGCGCACGCTGGCCAGCTGGGACGGGAGCCGGAAAGTGGCGAGTTGAGTGAGCTCGAAAAGGGGCTCCGCTACGAAGAGGGACACGGTTGTGCCCGCGATCCGATACCAAGATTGCAGGGGCTCCCGTGACACTGGGACCACCTATCTACTAGGGGGCATGTGCATATGGTACGGCTCTTACGGAATAACATTTTAAAATATGTGGCGTTCCTGACCCCTGGTCTAGAACCTTGGCCCCGTGGAAGATCCTCTAGAACTCTAGTGGGCAAGTCCAACACTGGTAGCAGTCACAAGTGGGCCTTGGTGCCTAAGGGAGCCTGGAAGCCTCCACCACATAAGAGCAGTGTTACAAATAGTTTAGGAGCTTTGGTGGTTGAATATCGGAAAGGAAGGGGCCCCATAGCAAAAACCAAACAGGGGTTCTTAATAGTCTCCAGATTGGGTTGTCTTCGACTTGTCTGCTGGTGTTCAATATTGGGTTAGAGCCTGGGGTTCTGGTGGGACAATACAATAACGACCACATATCCATTATCTGGAACATACACACAGAATTTTGGGAAAGTCACTGATCCTAATTCTATGATTATCTTATAGGTTCTGTCTAAATAGGGTCACGATTGAAGAATCCAACCCAGACCCCAGTTCCTTACTAGGACACAACCCTTCCAGAGGCTACACTGGGTCCTTCTTCTGGCCAGAGCATTACCTGTGGTGTATACAGAGAATACACAGACATCTTCATCCGTCAGTCAGCATCGCCAAGTGTCTCTTGTCTGTCAGCTGTTTCTTCCTGGCACAGCTGGGCTGCATGGCACACGTCCCAGAGGAATGAACCCCTCGTGGCTTCACATTTATAGCACAGCAGACATCTACGCAAGACGTTGAGGATGTATTTGTGTTTTCGTGCTTTTTGTTTGTTTGTTCAGCAAAGTGATAATGAGGTTTTCTAACCTTATTAGGTTTCGTTTAGGATTGGGAAAGAGATACTTTATCTGAAACCACAATCCCCCTACTAGCACCATAATAGATCGGGTGCCTCAGCTTCGTAGGTGGGTGTTATTTAGGTGCTATGTTCACCAAATAATTTTACTCTATGGGCTCTAAATTACAGAATCAGATACTGACTTCTTTGACTTTGTCTCTTTTCCAGTAGTAGGTCATCCCTAGAAGCCATGGCGCCAGTCGTAGGTCTTACAGGTCTACATACAGTGCCCTATGCTAGTGGGTAAAAATAGAGCAAATAAGTCTTACTTCACGACCGGTGAGGACCACACACTTTTAGGCAGGGTTTGTTTTCAACCTGCACATTTTCATGGTAGGTCATATAATTAGTGGAGATTGTTTTTGAAAAGTTTTGACAACCTCACAAAATTTGGCGATATCGGTAACTATGTATCTGGATAATTGGAGACCCACCTATCTCTCCTTGTTCATGTAGATCCTGTCTTGATAGAGGATAACTATGAGATTGCTGGTGGACTCCTTTGGCAGAATCAGTAGAACCAAGGCCCGAAAGTATGTCCGAATCGAACCGGTGAAGGGGACTCCATGTGTGAGCAGCATTCAATTTCATGGGGCTGTCAGGTCCTGGAAGTCCCCATGAAGTGAATGGATCTGGGGTCACTATTCCTCTGGAATCAGGAGGGCATAAATTCTCCCTTTCTTCTAATATGTTCCCACAAGGCTGGCCCCAAGCCATTTAATAGCTAGCCAATCCCTTTAATACTCAAAAAGAGAGGAATCAGTAGTTTTAGGCCAATATACACATGTGTGTGTGTGTGAGGGGAAATGCAGGGGGGCCTCAATATAAGGAGAGATGCGGACACAATATAAGGGGGCTCAATATCAAAATACAACAATGTGAAATGAGCTGTAGGGGAGACAAAGAGGAGATCACTAATGGGGAATTTTACTGTCTGGGGGTGGGGTAAGGGTGGCTCTGGGAAAAAAAAATGGAGTCCATCTTTTGTCCCTCTTTCTCCACTAGAAAAGTTCATAGTTATGCCTATGTTTTACTAAATATATTTATGAGACATCTACCTTTGTTTTTTTTGTGCACTTTGTTATTTTTTGGGGGGTCAAATGGTCTAGAAGAAGACTACGCTATTGGCAGGTAACTTTGGAGCTAATGTCAGGCCATTGGTGTCTATTTTGTTAAAGTATCAGAATTTATTCCAAATAAACCTGAAGTGGACATTCTCATGTTCTGTATAGAGGAATGTTGGACCCCACAATCCTCTCCTGTGGGGGCCGGTAAATCCCTTCTCTTATACTGCATCGCTCTCTGCCCTCCCTTTACCAAAGCCACATTCCTAAAAAAAAATAATATGTGGAATTTCAAATTACTGATCTCATCCACAATAAAAATAAGTCATGCTGCATTAAACACTTATTAAATAGGCAAAAATAATAAAACCACCCAGTCCAACGAGACCCTTACATCACCCACATGACTTAAGTTTATTACAGCGCAGTATGTAACCAGGGAAACAGATGTGAAAATAAAAGAGGCTTCCAAAATCTGCTCTCAAAGTTTTCATTTCAAACTAATATTTAACAGGAGTAAGGAATTTGGTAAGGGGAAAAAATGTAGTCAGTTTAGACTAAAAAATCAGTTTTTTCTGCCTAGAAATAGCGCCCCTCTTCAGTAAAGGTTGTATCCGGTATTGCAGTTTTGGTCTGAAAGGCATCAATAATTAAAATAGGGGGGATTACTTTAAGGCAACTGGTCAGCACTCCTCCACTCCAAACTCAAGGACCCGCCCCTTGACCAAGCTCCGCCCTCTAAGTTCTGTCAGCAGATGATATAAACTATACAAAATGTAACCACCAACAGCAAAAAATAAGATGCAAGTTTTCATAATCTGCAGAAAAATCACTGCAAAACTATTATCATAGCATGCGAATAAATCCCAATGGGTTATTGTTCAACATAAGGTCACAATAGACAGCGATCCGGGGGAACAAACTTTATCATTAAATTCCATGTTTATTATTCCATTAGTAACACCCTTCCAAAAGCTCAGCTGTGAGAAGTAATCTGGAATGCTAATCCAAAAACCAAAGCCGATCACATGGGTGGGCCTCGTATTGGGAGCAGGGAGTGACACATACGATAGTATAGAGGGGGTGTATCTGGCCACACTCTCCTGATTTATCCAGTGAATGTTAAATGGAACATCTGTTTAATAAACCAGCATCACGTTATAAGGGAAGCTGCCCACAAGTAGGCTGGGTGCAGTTGTGGTCTGACTTGGGTACCTACCCTTCTCGTTGATGGGTTCCATATATGGAACTGCTCCACTTTTCCCATGTAGCAGGTTGTGATAAAGATCTCTGTGTTTTACACTTTATACACTGACCCCATTCAACAGGGGCCCTGAGGGTCACATGGCAGTATATGGAGAATGTAGACTCTCGGGATCACTGGTGGCCTCAGATGCTTACTAGATACCCATTACCTATCCAGGTTGACATATTGGGGAACATTTTTTGGTTTACCATCTTTTACATTGCCACCGGGGACCAACAGTATGCGGGGGCAGCTGGAGGCTAGGACTGGAGTGGCTGGCTTGATGCCGACTAGGCCACAGATGTCAAGGTAACCTTTGTCTGAGGTTGGGCCTCATCCACAACCGCTGGGGACAGTAATGTGAAACAAGGAAAGGGGGACATTATGGGGCTCTCAAAACAGAGACTGGGACGCCTAAGTTAAGCTTGTATTTATAAACTTCTGCGTGGCCTGGAATATTCCGAGTTTGCCAACCAATCACAGCCTGCCTCACCTCAGGAAAGATACATTTCTAACATCAACAAAACATTAACCATTTATACATGGAAAGGTATTGCACAGGTATTTCAAATCAGAGGAGTAGGTGGCCGCATAGTGCAACAAACGGCCCAGCAGGATAGCTGAGCACTCCAATAACGGGGATGTTGGGTCCTAAATGGGCAATAAATAATTAATAAGGAACACATCTACCTTGAGAACAAAAGGTTAAGCTTACAGGGTTTCAAAAATTGAGGGGATCGGATTCTTTCCCATCCAAACACATACACATTCAAGGGTTAATAAAATTCAGCTAATTCATAGTCAAATAATTTACCTTGGAGTTGGGGCAGAGGTTTGCACAAAAATACAACGTATACTTACCCTTCTCCTACTCCACTGTGGCATTGGTCTTCACCATAAGTCTAATCCCAGTTCAAGAGTTCTGTTCCCAAACATTGCTAGATGGGCTGGAAGTGCTAACGTTCCCGTGATCAGCTTTGGCCAATCAGTGGAGCCCTCTGAGGTCATCAATTGAACCCAGGAAGTTCCACGACCCCCGTTTCCTGCCCAGTTGGTAATGCCAGGAGACTAAAGACCGTTGTGGATAAAGAACTAGAAGCCAAGTAAGTAGGTCCTCTTTTTTTGCTTACCCCTGCCCTGTTGGTTTTCCTAGGACTCCACGGAAGAAAGCGGCACAATAGTACAACATCTTAAACCTCTTCAGTCTTTATATCTTTTTGGATAAATAGAATTTGGGCTTCCCACATTTCGAGCTTGGACAAAGATGGAGATGGGTGGAAGACTCTTGGTCGAACGTGGTAGACGCACCAGAAGATGTTCTCCATGAACCTCCCTTAAATTGGATTTATTCCACCCAACGGGAAAAGCTACAGTCTTGTTAGGCCTTTCCAGATGATTTAGGATCTCCAAGGCCACGGCTGTGACATAAACCCTCAGGTTCTCCATACTAAGAAAAAACCTACATAGAAACACATCATGGTTGGCCTCTTAACTCATGAATCTAGATGTTAAAAGGGCCATTGGGGGTCCAGATGTAGCAATGGAGGATCTTCCAGGACTCCAGTATTAGAAATGGCTCATGGTGAGTGGATTGGCCCTATTACAGATTATATATTGAGGCTCAGAAGCTTATACCCCTGGAGATGACATCCGAGAAATGGATACTTTGGATTTTCTCCTGATTTTATAGAGGATCTTCAGAGATTTCCTTCTGACAGTAACTTGAGACCTTCTGTAGAGACGTTTTACTTACTTGGCATATTTGCCCGTGCTGGCTGCTAAGTTTATGCACTTATTCTTTCAATTACAATTTTATCGTTAGCATTTGGCAAGAGTTAATCAGCTGGATCACCGCTAATTCTCCGCTCGCCCAGCCCCCGGCGTTACTGACTGCACAGCTGTTTCCATACAATGGAGAGGGCGACTATCAGCTCAAAGGGAGCAGCTTCTCAGCAACTTCTTAAAAGGGTTCAAGTTTTATTGTCTAATCAAAAGTTTGTAACTTTGTTACTGACTTGTGGTTAAGTTCTTGGCACTTTTTTAAGTGCTTGCAGTCAGTCACAAGTCAGACCTCCTATTCAGATGGGTACATGACACATTTTTTGGAACAAACTTTTAAACCATCTCACGGTCGGCAGGCGCGCTGAACATCAGGGCCGCCGGAGGATTTTTTAATTATAAGTATACTATATACTGTATACTAGAGGGGTCTGGCTGGCTGTATACTAGAGGGGGCTGGCTGGCTGCATACTACAGTGGGCAGGCTGGGCTGGCTGTATACTAGAGGGGGCTGGCTGGCTATATACTACTGGGGGATGGCTGTATACTACAGTGGGCAGGCTGGGCTGGCTGTTTACTACAGTGGGCAGGCTGGGCTGGCTGTATACTAGAGGGGTCTGGCTGGCTGTATACTAGAGGGGTCTGGCTGGCTGTATACTAGAGGGAGCTAGCTGGCTATATTCTACTGGGGGCTGGCTGTATACTACAGTGGGCAGGCTGGGCTGGCTGTATACTAGAGGGGGCTGGCTGGCTGTATACTAGAGGGGGCTGGCTGGCTGTATACTAGAGGGGGCTGGCTGGCTGTATACTAGAGGGGGCTGGCTGGCTGTATACTAGAGGAAGCTAGCTGGCTATATACTGCATGGGACAGGCTGGCTGTATACTACAAGGGGCAGGCTATATACTGGGAGACTGTGACCAATGCATTTCCCACCCTTGGCTTATTATACTCGGGTCGGCTTATACGCGAGTATATACGGTAATTCAGATTCAGAAACTCATCACAAGAGATTCCACTTGTCAGACATCTTGTAACTTTATTTATATTGATGACTTCGGAACGCTGGGGGGGGTCTGACAAGTTCTGATGCCAGCATCGAAGTATAAGACCCCCACCAGTCTACTATTGATGACCCATCTGATTTGGAAGACTTTGTTCAATATTAAAAATGTTCAACCCCTTCATGTAGGACTGCAGTACAGGTACCCGACTCTACAGACCCCTCTATTATAGCCCTCATTACATCATGAAACACAATCCCTTTAAGAATGTAATTACATTAGAGACATCTCTCCAGACCTCCCCAGCAGTGACACGGGCTACATGTTGTAGGAGGTGCCATCTTGGCAGCTAACTAAATCCTCGTCAGAGTCACTGGCCCCGCGCCAAACTGCTCTTAATTACCGCCAGGCAAACACTAACCAGCTGCCTGCTACTTGTCCGTATACGGCAGTTACACATCGTGCACGTACTAGACGCCCCTTTAAGACACGTTCACTGTATGATCCTTGTACCCCACACCCTGGCATGAGATGACATGCAGATATCTGAATTGTCCCCTTACACCTGCTTCTTGTATGATGAATACAGAGGGAACCGCATAGCAATGCAGCAGGAGATTTAAAGGGGATTTCCGGAAAAAATATTTCGATATCCTAATCTGTAGGGTGGGTCATCAGTTTCAGTGGGGGACACTATTTGCATCAGTGTTGGACTAAATGTAGTAATGCTGTCCTGCTCTCAGCTGAGAAGTAGATACAATTGCATTCAGTCTAGACAATGCTCTGTGAGCTGCACAGCCTGCACTCTGTACAGGTACATATTAATAACCATGTACATAGCGAGTCCTGCTCTCAGCTGAGAAGTAGATACAATTGTATCCATTCTAGGCAATGCTCTGTGAGCGACTCTGGACTCCTAACTGATACATTGTAGTAATATTGTACATAACCCGTCCAACTCTCAGCTGAAAAGTGGGGTCTAGACAATGCTCTGTGAGCTAAACAGCCTGGACTCTGGATTGATACAATGGGGCACATTTACTTACCTGGTCCTGTCGCGATCCAGCGGCACGTTCTCCGACGAGGATTCGGGTCTTTCGGCGATTCACTAAGGATGTACGCCCGATGTCCACCAGGTGTCGCTGCTACGTCGAGGTCCGCCGGAGTTCACTATCCTATTCCTGGTGCCTGTATGTGTGTGTCAAGCGACACGTTTTTTTTTTTTAAATTCTGTGGTTATTCCGAATCCGTCTAGTTTTCCGACGGCCACGTCCCCCGATTTCCGCTGCATGCAACCCAGCGCCAATGCGACACAATCCTGGGGCAATTCGGTGCAAATTTTCGGGAAACCTGGCGAAAATGAACGATTCGGGCCCTTGGTAAATGAGCCCAATTGTATCAATATTGTACATATCCTGTCCTGCTCTCAGCTGAGAAGAGGAGTGTAGACAATGCTCTGTGAGCTAAACAGCCTGGACTCTGGATTGATACAATGGGGCACATTTACTTACCTGGTCCTGTCGCGATCCAGCGGCACGTTCTTCGACGAGGATTCGGGTCTTCCCCGCACTTTTTGATAACTTTTATTGGCTTTATATGCAAATTTTGTTATGCGGCTACTGGGGCGTGGAGTAGCCGCAGCTGAGGCTGCACGGCGCGGCTACTCCACGGCCCAGTAGCCTCTTTACTCCTCCTACCCACAATCTTCGGTCCGCAGCTCCTCGTAGCTGCGCGCCCTCATCCGACTAACCTGCCGTCTGAGCATGCGCAGAACAGCAGGCCCGCGGAGCTGCACAGGCGTGGGCCTGTTGTTCTGCGCATGCGCAACGAAGATTGTGGGTAGGAGGAGTAAAGAGGCTACTGGGGCGTGGAGTAGCCGCGCCGTGTAGCCTCAGCTGCGGCTACTCCACGCCCCAGTAGCCGCATAACAAAATTTGCATATAACGATAATATCAAAAAGTGCGGGGATGTGAGGATTAGCCCTTAAAAGAGCTATCCTCACGTCCTATTGATCCACCTACCACCCGATCTACCTTTATAGGTAGATTCGTGTTGGTAGGTTCCCTTTAAGCAGAGAAGTTTCCGTAGAGGATCAGACTTGCCGCAGAGGAAGGAATTAGCATTTTTATGTATTCTCAGAAATACATAAAGTAACAGGGAGACAAAATGTCATTTGGCTAAGAGGAAGACATTATGGATATTTCATATTTCACTGTCACACGGAGATGGCGGTTTTGGCTGCGTGGACGGCGGCCAAGATCCTACAACGCGATTGCTTCGCTCTTTAAATAGATGAAAATTCCAAGATATTTGACGGGTAATAATTCTCCAGAAAACAAATAAATCTGTTGTGTTTTTGGAGATTTTATCCTACGAGGGGTCTATAAGCCCCCATAAGAGTCCCGAAATCCACATCAGCTGAGCCAAGGATCCATGTGTATGGGAATGTTGGGAGGAGCAACGCTTAACCTAACAAGGGCTTAAAGGGATTGGCTGCTTTCTTCCAAAAACAGCGCCACCCCTGACCATGGTGAGTGTCAGTATTACACTCATCTGTATAGAGGTGAATGGAGCTTAGTTGCAATACCAGCACAAACCATCAGAAACATCATATATCTTATCAGAGAGATTCACTGTGAAATCTCTGCTGAGTCTGTCTTGATCTCCCAAGACGGACTGTCAGCTTACTAGAGTATCAAATTACTTGTAAGCATGAATGTCTATGGAGAGGAGGAAAGATGGGCCAAGGGACTGAAAAGATGCTAAACATGCAGACAGAGACTGCTGCAGATTGCAGTCAGTTTTCTGTCTCGCCTCAAATGCTTTAATGACCTAAATGGGATTTCTGTGAAGATACAGCATGGAGGAACTCTAGTAACCCCTCCAGAGCCCTTCTATCCATGCCCTCCTTCCTTCTAGAATCAACTTTTAAAATTATGCCAATGGAGGGTTCTGAAGGTGTTACCGATGCCCTTCCGTGATGTAGCTTCACAGGCTGCTACACTGTGCTGGAGCATTTTTCCCGTCCCACAGTGTGAGATTACATAAGGCAGAGGGAGTGGGAGTGCTGATGGAGCAGGGAGAGGGGAGACAGTGTGACAACTTGTGAAGCTACAGCGGTAATGCCCCCAAAGGGGCAATTCCTCAGGTGCTACACACATACAAACTTATAATGAAAAAGTAATCTACAAGGTTAGGTAGGCCCTAATCTGGATACACACAACCTCTGTCCATGCCACCTTACAGATTTTAGGTGGTCCTGATCCATCAATTGCAAAGAGTAGAACCAGCTCTGGTGGTCTTGGCCCAGTTTTGACCCAGACAAGGTAATACAATCCGCTGCGGGAGAAGAGGCCTATGCGTTTACACATACTTCCTGTTTCCAACTTATCAAACAGGAAGTGCTTGTGCGGCCAATCAATGATTCAGGATGGTCATCACTGTGGTCAGTGATTGGTTGAGAGGGCACTTCCTGTTTGTCGAAACGGGAGCAGGAAGTAGAAACTAGCAGGGACCTAGCTTACATCAAAAAAAGAGTACCATGGGCATTGTGATATTTTTTAGCACTATTTTTGTTATTTCGCTCCCCCATTCTGATATTTATTTACCAAAAATGTACATATCATCTGGATGACCCTATACACCTTGCATTTCATACTATTTTAAAACATCGGTTTGATATCAAGAAATTGGAACCATCTGCTTCCTGTCCAAAACCGATGACTTATCTAATCGTTCTCAGAGCTGCAGGTTTGTTACTATGTGTAGTCAAGACAATCCAGGGTTAAAGGAATTCATAAATCAAATATATCCCTGATTATTTCATGGCAAATTCAGATAAGGGGAGGATCTCCTCTAGAGAAAGCGCTGTATAGTTTGGGGAGTATTTGACACTCAGACTATAGATAACAAGTTCATAACTGAAAAGTGCAATGAATTCCCATTGGACGCCACAGCTGTCAATCTTCAGAGAGGTCACAAGCCCCGGTCACAGCTGTGACAGCAGAAGAAAAATATAGGTTACTGCAGAGCCGTAAAGCGCACCAGTCCATAGGGAACTACTTACATAGCAAGTCTCTCATATGCACCAAAAATATTACGCTTAGGGAAAGCTAAAAATTACCCCCTATGTGATGGGCACTGCGCCCCTGATCATTTTTTATAAAAATCCAACCATCCATTCAAAATATATGGCCCCCAGAAATGTATATGTCCTAAAAAAAAGTTAAAATCCTATAAGGTAAATCCATATTTCACAAAAAAAAACACAAATGTATTACACAGATTTCCAGTACTAATACCCAAAATTGGCTGTAGAGAGCACAGAACACAGCAGTGTGAGGGCATGTCCAAAGTGGGCATGGAGAAGCTATAATCCTAGAATATAAATCTATAGGTCACAGTCCTCAAAGGTATGATTACACAGATCACCAGGGACAATACCTAGCATGCAGAGAGCACAGCAGTGTGAGGACAACCTCCAGAATATATAATCCTGGAATATTAATCCATATTTCACAGTCCTGCTGCTACTAACAACACACACAAAGGTATGATTAGACAGATCACTAGGGACAATACCTAACACTGGCTGCAGAGATCACAGAGCACAGCAGTGTGAGGACACCCCCCCTCCCTCCAGAATATACAACCCTGGAATATAAATCCATATTTCACAGTCCTGCTGCTACTAACAACACACACAAAGGTATGATTAGACAGATCACTAGGGACAATACCAAACACCGGCTGCAGAGAGAACAGAGCGCAGCAGTGGGAGCACACACCCCAGAATATACAATCCTGGAATATAAATCCATATTTCACAGTCCTGCTGCTACTAACAACACACACAAAGGTATGATTAGGCAGATCACTAGGGACAATACCTAACACCGGCTGCAGAGAGAACAGAGCACAGCAGTGGGAGCACACACCCCAGAATATACAATCCTGGAATATAAATCCATATTTCACAGTCCTGCTGCTACTAACAATATATACAAAGGTATTATTTATTTTATTATTTATTTCGTTTTTTTATATAGCGCACACTGATTACGCAGCGCTGCACAGAACATGCCAAATCGGTCCCTGTCACCATGGGGCTCACAATCTAATCAACTTATCAGTATGTTTTGGAATGTGGGAGGAAACCGGAGGACCCGGAGGAAACCCACACAAACACAGAGAGAACATATAAACTCTTTGCAGATGTTGTATGGTATGATTACACAGATCACCAGGGACAATACCTTACACTGGCTGCAGAGATCACAGAGTACAGCAGTGTAAGGACACCCCCCAGAATATACAACCCTGGAATATAAATCCATATTTTACAGACCTAGTACTGCTACCAACAACATAAACAAAAGGTTTGGCTACACATCTCACCAGGGACAATACCCAACACTGGCTGCAGAGAGCACAGAGCAAAGCAGTGTGAGAACAACCTCCAAAATATACAATCCCTGGAATATAAATCCATATTTCACAGTCCTGCTGCTACTAACAACACACACAAAGCTCTGCAGGAAGTAAACCTAGAATGGTCTGCAGTTTTGCAAATATATACATAGTTCAGATGTATATATTGGGGGTTGTAGTTTAGCAGGGGGGATGCTCTCTGCACACGAGGCTGGAGGCCATGTCCTTCCCGGCAGTCCTCAGGAATGCTGCTTCTTCCTCAGGGTCCTGCCCTTCATTAGCCTCTTATCTGCTGATACATTCCTTATTTGTTTTCCCTCAAATAGGTGAAGAATGCTGGGGGTTGTTGTTCCCTACAGTAACGTCAGTCATCATAGTGGCGCAACGGTTCTGGTTTCTCCTTGGGTGACATTGAGGAGGAATGTCGGCCGGATCCCGACCGGAATAAAAGACTGATCCGGACGCTGGCTCGCTGCCCTCTAAATTCAGACACTACTCCCCCCATGGAAACAAGACGCGAACCATCGCTGCTCTAGTCCAGTATCCAGGAGTCTCATATTTAAAGGGGATTTCCTAGGGCATTGATGATTCGCTTTTGAGTATTAGATTGGTGTGGGGTCCACTGATCGGCTCATATAGGCTGCCCACTATATGAAGCAGGAGGCCAACAGCGCCATAAAGAATGTAGTGGCCAAGATGGGCTACTGCGGCTCAAATCCAATTCAATCAGAGAGCGCTGTACACTGTATAGTGGTCGTAATGAGTTACTGCACCTTACCTCTCATTCATGCATACAGTGCCAGAGACTGTGTAGTGGTCAAGATGTTTTACTGCGACTCAGTTACACTCCATATGTAATGTAGTGGATACGATGGGTTACTACAAGTCATCAGCTGCCAATCAAGCATATAGCGCTATACACAGCGTAGTGGCCACAATGGATTACTACATCCCAGCTCCTATAGAAGTGAATGAGATCTGAGCTGCAGTACCCCAAAACAGCCACTACACAGTATATGGTGCTGTCTGTTTCAATGGAAGCTGAGCTGCAGTGACACATTTTGGCCACTAGACACTGAGTGGGTGCCCCACTGAACCGGTATCGATAACCTATCCTTAGAATAAGACATCTATCTAAAATCAGGAACGATCCAAAATGCGGGACTCTCACCCATCAGCTGCTTGTTGTACAGCGCCGTACACTGTATAGTGGCTGAGTATGATTACTGCAGCTCAGCTTCTATTCAGCCACTATATAGTGGTCATGGGGATTGTGTACAGCGGGATCCCAGTGCAGGGAATGTCAGCTCTTATGGCCATGGACCTCTCTCCTGTAGAGTGTAAGCTCTTATGTGCAGGGACATCTCTCCTGTAGAGTGTAAGCTCTTATGGGCAGGGTCCTCTCTCCTGTAGAGTGTAAGCTCTTATGGGCAGGGACCTCTCTCCTGTAGAGTGTAAGATCTTATGGGCAGGGTCTTCTCTCCTGTAGAGTGTAAGCTCTTATGGGCAGGGTCCTCTCTCCTGTAGAGTGTAAGCCCTTATGGTCAGGGTCCTCTCTCCTGTAGAGTGGAAGCTCTTATGTGCAGGGACCTTTCTCCTGTAGAGTGTAAGCTCTTATGGTCAGGGTCCTCTCTCCTGTAGAGTATAAGCTCTTATGGGCAGGATCCTCTCTCCTGTAGAGTGTAAGCTCTTATGGGCAGTGTCCTCTCTCCTAAAGAGTGTAAGCTCTTATGTGCAGGGTCCTCTCTCCTGTAGAGTGTAAGCTCTTATGGGCAGGATCCTCTCTCCTGTAGAGTGTAAGCTCTTATGGTCAGGGTCCTCTCTCCTGTAGAGTGTAAGCTCGTATGGACAGGGTCCTCTCTCCTGTAGAGCGTAAGCTCTTATGGGCAGGGTCCTCTCTCCTGTAGAGTGTAAGCTCTTATGGTCAGGGTCCTCTCTCCTGTAGAGTGTCAGCTCTTATGTGCAGGGTCCTCTCTCCTGTAGAGTATAAGCTCTTATGTGCAGGGTCCTCTCTCCTGTAGAGTGTAAGCTCTTATGGTCAGGGCCCTCTCTCCTGTAGAGTTTAAGCTCTTATGTGCAGGATCCTCTCTCCTGTAGAGTGTAAGTTCTAATGGCCAGGGTCCTCTCTCCTGTAGAGTGTAAGCTCTTATGGACAGGGTCCTCTCTCCTGTAGAGTGTAAGCTCTTATGGGCAGGGTCCTCTCTCCTGTAGAGTGTAAGCTCTTATGGTCAGGGTCCTCTCTCTCCTGTAGAGTATAAGCTCTTATGGGGAGGGTCTTCTCTCCTGTAGAGTGCAAGCTCTTATGACCAGGGTCCTCTCTCCTGTAGAGTGTAAGCTCTGATGGGGAGGGACCTCTCTCCTGTAGAGTGTAAGCTCTTATGGGCAGGGTCCTCTCTCCTGAGTTCCTATAGTTTTGACTTCCCAAATTGCACAGTGCTACAGAGTATTTTAGTTCTACATAGATATAGATTTTCTGATCATTTCCAAAGGGGGTTTTTCATCATCAACATCTGTAATTAATTATATCCCTCTGTTATCCCTCCTTTAAAAGGATAAATACATTGAAAAGTGGATATTACCATTGTCCTTGTTGGGTCACTAGAGATTGTCACACTATCTAGGAAGTTCCCTTGTTCATTTTGGGAATGATGACAATCAATATTTTTATACATTTCCAGGAGGAATTATAGAGGTACAGAAAAATTGTATTTCTCGGGGAATATCAGTATATACTAAAGTGAAATGTCAGCCCAGCGGCTGCACACTACAACCCCTTTAACAGGCAGAATCTATAGATCTTCTGCATACGATAAGCCCCGGCCCCAGGCACAGTTACATGTGATTGGATGTTGTCCAAGGACCCGCTGCAGTCCAGTGACCCCCGCAGCAGAAGGTCATCAATGTTGCTGCAATATCCTAAAATGCCATCTACGACCCAGCTCCGGGGCACATCCAATACAAAGTATCAACACTGAGATCTAGACAAGAGCTGTAGATGAATATCAGTATACAGCAAGAGACCCTACCTCATCAATCGTGTTCTCATCCTTCTTCAAAGCTGGAAAGAAGAAGAAAAGACAAAAAGTTAGGGACAAAACTTCAAAGTTTTACAAATATAATGTACAACTAACAAAAGGTTATAGGGTCAGAATGGGTTAAAAAAAATAGGCAAACTTCCTTGATGTTCTCACCCTTAAAGGGATGTCTCTAACAACCCCTTTAATAGGAGTGTCAAGAATAGTGAATATTTGCTAACGATCTGTAACCAAATTTATTACTCATTTATTGTAGAGCCCACTGGTAAAATGGAATCATTAAAAAACCCCTTTAAGAGTCAGTTATTTTATACTTTATGTATATCGGGGACCTCCCTATAGATGGTTGGGAGTCCCCAATATACTCTGACCTCAAAACAGAGCCAGAAGCACAGCACCATTGTCTGTGTAGTGGTCAGGCTGGGTAACTGTAACTCATCTCCTGCAGTGACAGAACTCTACCACTACACAGAGAATGGCGCTGTTCTTCAACACCATTAAATGTATGTTTGTATGTTATGCCCTATCCATGTCCTCCTGTTCCACCCATTAGGGAGGACATGAACCTTATTCTACGGATAGTGGGTGGTCCCGTTGAGGTTCCCAATGTTAAGACCCCCACCGATCATATTGTTGTCCCCTATCCTTACTTGGTACAACCCCTTTAATCTTGGAAGGACAGGCTGCTAGGCTGGAAAACCCCTTTAATACTCAGACTCAGCTCCAGACATCTGATCAGTATCCGCTGATCACGTGACACAATGCAGACGGATTGATGGATACATTAGTGTTACTGAAAGTGTTGGCGTTTGTCACGGCGCTGATGTAGTCGGGTCATGTGACCTGACTGCGGGAGATTTTTTAGAAGTGTGTTTGTCCTATGAACCAGCCCCGGCCATTACGGAGCGATGGATGGCTTTTAAAGCCCAGCGATCAATATCTGCATTAACTTTCAATTAGAGATGCTGAAGTTTTACTGCTTAGTGCGTGGGATGAATAAATGATACGCGGCCGAGCTCCGAGGATACGCCGCGGGTTACAGGACAGGGTGTGTTTATTTATTCAGGAGAGCGGAGACCCTAATAACATATCTGATGGTTTCTCCACTTATCAGGGGCTATAAATATGCAGATCATCTAATGGGAAATCCCTATTCCATAGGCACCATTATACAGTGTATCCCTTTAAGTCCGTAAATCGCCTTCTTCTATCAAGTCATTACGAGATCTGTTCAGCTGTTTCTCACTGTGCACATACATGACATTAATTATCCTGCATTATACTCCAGAGCTGCACTCACTATTCTGCTGCTGGTACAGTCACTGTGTACATACATGACATTACTTATCCTGTACTGATCCTGAGTTACATCCTGTATTATACCCCAGAGCTGCACTCACTATTCTGCTGGTGGTGCAGTCACTGTGTACATACATGACATTACTTATCCTGTACTGATCCTGAGTTACATCCTGTATTATACCCCAGAGCTGCACTCACTATTCTGCTGCTGGTGCAGTCACTGTGTACATACATGACATTACTTATCCTGTACTGATCCTGAGTTACATCCTGTATTATACTCCAGAGCTGCACTCACTATTCTGCTGCTGGTGCAGTCACTGTGTACATACATGACATTACTTATCCTGTACTGATCCTGAGTTACATCCTGTATTATACCCCAGAACTGCACTCACTATTCTGCTGCTGGTGCAGTCACTGTGTACATACATGACATTACTTATCCTGTACTGATCCTGAGTTACATCTTGTATTATACTCCAGAGCTGCACTCACTATTCTGCTGCTGGTGCAGTCACTGTGTGCATACATGACATTACTTATCCTGTACTGATCCTGTGTTACATCCTGTATTATACCCCAGAGCTGCACTCACTATTCTGCTGCTAGTGCAGTCACTGTGTACATACATGACATTACTTATCCTGTACTGATCCTGAGTTACATCCTGTATTATACTCCAGAGCTGCACTCACTATTCTGCTGCTGGTGCAGTCACTGTGTACATACATGACATTACTTATCCTGTACTGATCCTGAGTTACATCCTGTATTATACCCCAGAGCTGCACTCACTATTCTGCTGCTGGTGCAGTCACTGTGTACATACATGACATTACTTATCCTGTACTGATCCTGAGTTACATCCTGTATTATACTCCTGAGTTGCACTCACTATTCTGCTGCTGGTGCAGTCACTGTGCACATACATGACATTACTTATCCTGTACTGATCCTGAGTTACATCCTGTATTATACTGTAGATGCAGCTCTGTAGTATAACACATACCCATCTCCCACATTTTAAAGGTGCGATCACTTGTGAATTAACAGGATCTATTCACACAGGCAATTTAAAAAGTTATAAAACTCTATTAATTACTGTAGAAATTCTACGAATGATCCCAGTCTGTAAATGATATGAATGTGTTATCCCATTTCATTTCGTGGTTGATGGCTTCACTTACAGCCGTGTCCCTCCATTGTTCATGGTCTCAGTGGGACTATTCCACTGCAAGCCTGAAACCATAAAGGATGCAGTGTCGTTACTATGTGTCATGTTATACATCAACTAAATACAATGTTTACTGTATATAATGTTTCCTTTGTATATACTATCTTTCCCCTTGAGATGATATTTTCCTTTAAACGGAGCGCCATATAAATGCTCCATTGCCAAGTGGAAATGGGGGCCTTCTGACCCCAGGCCTGCTGAGAGCTATAGAACAGCGCCCCCTCCAGGAGTAACATATCGGATTATTTTTAATACATGGGCTCTCTATGCATGGTCTCACACCCAGGCTGACAATTGCTATGAAGAAATGCTATTTGTAAGTGTCAGGTTCTGCTTCATAGCAGATGACTGAGCCCCTAATGCTGCCCCCCATCTTGCTGCAGATGGTGCTACCTGAGGCAAGAGGCTCAACTCGCCTCATGGCTGGGGCTAACCCCCCTCCAAAGCAGAATGGAATATTCTACCTCTGCCCCCCCCCCCCCCCCTATGCTGAGAAGGGTCCACTGATAGAATGTAACTCTGCATTCGGGTCTACGGGAGTAATAATATTTTTGTTGCTCCCATAGACGAGTTGTGAGCTCTGCATTCCATCATTTGACCCCTGTTCTCACCTAGGTGTAGGTCCCAGAGTTAGAACCCACATCGATCATGTATGTATGACATATCCTGTGGCTTTGTACCATTCCCCTGCTTAGATGATAAAATTTCCCATAACTGCTGACACCACCAGGGGGAGCTCACTGTAGATTTAAACAGCTCTCAATTAAGACATCAACCTATAGGACCCCTGCTTGATCTAAGTACTGCTGGTCAACCAAAACCAATATGTGTGAATAGACCCTTACCAGCCTGCAGGAAACCAAAATCCGGAATGTTAGCAAAGCCCAAAAATGAAAGGAAACAAAGTAACCGTGGAATTAATAACATCAACATCGGCTTAAGCAAATGTTCCACAGAGAGGCCCCGGCCCTTGTAAGCTTAGTATAGTGCAGCGGTCACATCCCAGGCCCAGGAAGGCTATTTATATCAGCGGAGATACTTACACTGGAGCGTCACTCACACCCGGAACGCTAATGACGTGCTCCGGATAATCCCCAGGATGGGACACGCTGGGAAATGCATCTAGTTTACATATCTGTCCTCAATATTTATCACACTGCTACAAAAATATTTGTATCGTTTGGCATTGTGGTTTAGTAGTTTTATTGGGTCCATCTCAATTTGGCCCTTAAAGGGGTTTTCCTGCTTAAAGGAATCCTGTTTCGGCCCCTCTAACTAGCCTCAGCAGATGATGCGTCTTAGAAATGCTGTTGTGATAATTCTTGGTATTTACCCGGTAGAAGCTGAAATGATAAAGATGTTCTTCATACGCACATTGTCAATAAGTAGTCACAGGGGCGGTCACCGAGCCTGACTAGTCATGGTGTCATGGGGGTGGGGCATCACATTTCTCCTCACTCTGTGGTTCCTCCATGCTTCAGGTCAAAAGCTTTCACGTTCCACCTTACTGTCAGCTTCAGGAGGACTATTACATATGCGGGAACCTGTCCAACTACTATTCCCCTCAGGGTGCTGTCACACGTCGCGTTTAACGCATGCGTTTAAAAACGCATTGCAATAGCTGAAGAGTGATTTACCTAATTAAACAACAGTTAACAGGTGTGTTTACAAAACGCAACCGTAAACACATTGTTAACACTTGTGTTAACATCGCGGTTAACACATGCATTTGTTAACAGACTGTTAAAGCATGTTAACAGCTGTTTAATTAGGCAAATCACTCTTCAGCTATTCCAATGCGTTTTTAAACGCATGCGGTAAACGCAACGTGTGACCGCACCCTGACAGTATATAATGTCCTTTCTAGAATCCCCTTTTTTACGTGAAATATCACCTGTTTACGTTTTTTAAAAAAATCTCCCCCGAAGTATGACTCGTCTCATCCCATTTTCACATGAGATGAGTCATGTTTATAGGTTGCAGAGGTAGTATTTTTTGATACTCCTCTATCGTCTGTTCTATAGCACCTAGAAACATGCTGCCATATTAAAGATAAGGATCTCATCTTTCAGATAGCATCAAGCTCATAGTTCAGCTAAAAATATGAGTGGGAACCAGATCTTTATCTGCAGCTTACATAGCTAACCAGGTCTTTAGCTGTCTTTATATCCAGTTCTGTAGCTCACAAAACCTGGTGTGATATAAAAGAGAATTGTATCTTTAATATGACACAAGCATGTTTCTAGGTGCTACAGAACATAACATATGGGCTTCTGAAGTGACACTACCACTAAACTCATGAGAATGGCATGAGAAGAGTCACATTTGCCTGACTTTGAAGGATATTTTTTGTAGGTAAACAGGTAAATATTCCACAAAGTAGATTTCATCCTTAAAGAGGACCTGTCACCCAAAATTTCGGCACTAGGAGATGTTACTAAATTAAGCAGCTCCTAGTGCTTGAACAAACGCCGCAGTGTTAGAGTTACCAGAAACCTCTGGTAACGCTATCTAACACTTCAGCGGGGTACAATGCAATCGTTTTACATGAGGGGGCGGGGTTGGGGTGTGGCTAGGGGCGGTGGCTGCCGCCTATCGCGCGGCAGTCACCGCCAGCTTATGGAGCGAGCAGGACAGTCCGAGAAAGAGGCAGCGTCTCGGACCGCCCCCTCATGAATACATCGGACCGCTTTGTGAGCGGTCCGATGATTACATTGTACCCCGCCGCAGTGTTAGATAGCGTTACCGGAAGTTTCTGCGTTTGTTCAAGCACTAGGGGCTGCTTGCTTAAGGGTGAAGACACACGTGGCGTTTTTAGGCCGTTTTTGGGCCGTTTTTAGTTAGTGCGTTTTTAGATCGTTAAAAACGCATGCGTTTTTGTCCGTTTTTAATTGCGCAAATTCGGAAAAACTGACAAAAACGCATGCGTTTTCAAAAAACGGATGCGTTTTTTTTTTAACTAAAAAACAACCCAAAAACGGCCTAAAAATGCCACGTGTGTCTTCACCCTAAGTAAGCAGCTCCTAGTGCCGAAATTTTGGGTGACCGGTCCTCTTTAAATTCCAGGAATTCCCGAAAATATGAAAGCCTACTTTCCCTACTCTGGTTCATGTGCTGCTCTGGTTCGTCTTTCATTTGGCGTCTTGGGGTCAGAAGTCACATCACTCTGGTGCGTCCAGCCTTTACCAGAAGACCTGGGGGGGCACTGGACCCATTTTGGCTAATGAGTGGCCTTCTCAGACCACAGGATGTTACTTGTGACATCCTAAAAGGCCATTCTATAGCCAAAATGGGTCTCGTGCCCCTCTGGAGCTTTTGTCCAGGAAATATATAGGCAGCACGGTGACTCAGTGGTTAGCATTACAGCCTTGCAGCACTGGGGACCTGGGTTCAAGTCCCAGGGTCAACATCTGCAAAGAGTTTATGGGGGTCATTTACTAAGGGCCCGATTCGCGTTTTCCCAACGTGTTACCCGAATATTTCCGATTTGCGCTGAATTGCCCTGGGATTTTGGCGCACGCTATCGGATTGTGGCGCATCGGAGCTAGTATGCACACGACGGAAATCGGAAAAACCGCCGCATTTAAAAAACAAAAAGTGTCGCGGAGCTTGCACTTACCTTCACCAGGAATAGGCCGGTGAACTTGAGTGCATTTCAGCGGACTTCAGCGCAGCAGCGCCACCTGGTGGACGTCAATTCACTACCTTAGTGAATCCCGGCCGGACCCGAATCCACCGCAGAGAACGCGCCGCTGGATCGCGAATGGACCAGGTAAGTAAATCTGCCCCTATATGTTCTCTCCGTGTTTGCGTGGGTTTCCTCCGGGTCCTCTAATTTCCTCCCACACTCCAAAACATACTGGTAGGATGATTAGATTGTGAGCCCTAATGGGGACATGGACAGATTTGGCAAACTCTGTGCAGCGCTGCGTAATCTGTGTGCGCTATACAGGCAGTCCCCGGGTTACATACAAGATAGGGTCTGGAGGTTTGTTCTTAAGTTGAATTTGTATGTAAGTCGAAACTGTATATTTTATAATGGAAGTTCTAGACAATTTTTTTTCTTTTGCCCCAGTGACAATTGGAGTTTCAAAATTTTTGGTGTAATTGGACCAAGAATTATCAATAAAACTTCATTACAGGCATCTTACAGCTGATCATTGCAGTCTGGGACTATAGTAACATCCAGAGAGCTTCACCAGAGGTCACAGTGGGCAGAGGGGTCCGTCTGTAACTATGGGTTGTCTGTAAGTCGGGTGTCCTTAAGTAGGGGACCGCCTGTATAAATAAAGAATTATGAATCTAACAGTCTACAGGGTCCCAACACTAGAAACTCCACAGATAAAATGATCCAACACTGGAAGCTACAGAGAGAAGACAGAAGCGGTAAACAGCTCCATTCTCTGTGTTGTGGCCAAGTTGTGTTACTGCAACCCACTGGTACTGGTTGTGTCATCAAGTTCTCATCTGCCGTACAGGGCCCCCGGCTGTCAGCAGTGTTATGGGGGGGGGGGGAGATGAGGGAAGGATGGTCAATTTGTATCTTCGCACTTTCATACAAGGGAAGGGGGAGCAGACACTACCGAAATACAGATCAGCACAGGTAATGTGTCTGGGGTCACTCCGAGGTGACACTTGGAGTGAAATCCGGGACAGAGGCGAAACTTCATTAACCGCACTCGTAAACTTGGTGTCGCCGGATTTATGGGACTCATTTTTGTGTGACCTGCCGAAATTACGACCCTGACGAAAAAGGTCCCTACAGAGGTAACGCGTCTACTAGACACAAAGCATGAAGAAGGATACCAAACAACAAAAGGAAAAATTTATCAAAAATTTGGGAAAACAAATACACAACCAAAAAAATAGTAAGTTAACCCCTTGTGGTTCCTGTTGGACACAAATCCCATTGAAAATCTTAGAGGAAAAGCTTTAGAGCCTTGCAGCACTGGGGACCTGGGTTGCTAATCCCACCCAGGTCAACAAAAAGAGTTTGTATGTTCCCTCCCTGTTTGCGTAGGTTTCCTTCGGGTCCTCTGATTTCCTCCCACACTCCAAAACATACTGGTAGGTTGAATAGATAGGGAGCCCCATTGGGGACAAGGACTGATATGACAATCTCTGTGCAGCGCTGTGTAATCTGTGTGCGCTATATAAATAAAGTATATTATTATTAACCCATTACTTGCTGGGGGGTTCACATATGTCAATTTACCTTTGGTTTCTTAAATTAAAAAAAGTCCTGAAACTTGTGACTCTTCATGTGTAGACAGACAGATAGATAGGAGATACAGTAGATATAAAAAAAAGATAGATAGATAGAAAGGTATGAGATAGATGAATAGATTCATATATACGAGATAGATATAAAAAACAATACATATTAGACAAAAGATACGAAAAATATGAGATAGACGGGTATTAAAATATATGTACAGTATATCCTGCTTTAGAAAAAAAAAACCTGAATAAATTTTAATTATTTAATTTTGTTAGCTTTTCTTTATTTTATATATTTTTTAAATTGTTGACCATATACAGTAATTTCTTTATTCTCTGCTATCCCTATATTTATGTGTCTCAATACTTCTTTACTCTGCATCAAGAATGAGGAGTCCACAGAATTGTTGATGATAATCCATACTATAAGATAATACAGAATATGATGAATGAAACCCATCACATTGCTATAAAGCGTTTCGCGTGTTCGCAGTCTGGGCTCCCGTGTCAGCGGAGGACACTGCGCCAGAGTCTTGGCTGCTGCCGCCTGTAGGGCCTGAACATTTTGGCAGCGAGTCTTTGGCACCTGATCCTCCTCACATTTTCCAAAATGTAAATCTAGAGGAGCGGCGTTTGCATCACTCATTCAGCCTTAAAGGACCTGGATGGGATCCTCCTTCGCTCCTTACAAGGCAAGAAAAGGCATCGAAATCCTTTAGATTTGCATTGCTGAGAATCCTGTTCTGTCTCATTGATGACACTGCTGGAATTTCCTCCCCGAATTTAGAGAATTTTCCAAGACCCCTGGAACGGTGACAGCACTTACTCGGCCTAGTTAGCATATGATGAAGAGCCAAGCTAAATAATGACAGGATTGTGTCCACGCAGGGAAGGGGGCGCCTGAAGGACCCGGAGAAAGGTTATAAATGGCCCCCAGATCACTGCGGCCCATAGGACACACAGGACATTTTGGAATGCGGCAGCCACTTAACCTTCTCACCCCCATCTTCCCAAAGCCTCTGGGGTTCTACGTTAGGTAGAGGAGCCATCTGCTCAGCACACAGCTTCACTATAGTCATGCCGAAAATAATAATCAGCCATTGTTCCTGCTATATAAACACACAAAGCCAACACATATGAAAACCGAACCGGTACTACGAGCAGAATAGAAGATGTAACACAAACATATCTAGGACTTTCCTAGAAGGGGGGGGGGGGGGTCACATATTTACAATGATGTATCAAATCCACCAAACTTTGGAACTCTTCACCCAGAATATTAAAAAAAATGTAAGAATTTTTCAAAAATCAGCTTTTCTTGTGTATGTATGGAGAATCTATGGAGACGTATGTGTTGTCAGGGTTACAGACTACAAACAAATCTTCTGTGCGGTCAGATCCTGCAGTCATACTAACTTTCATTGGTTTCCTACCACAGAAGTGACCTAAAGCCCACTACATTGGGAATAGGCCAGAAATGGTTGATAACGTGGAACATTAGAATGTGCATCCGACACAAAGATATTAACATAATATAATAGCTTTATGTTATATACTAATATTTAGGAGGTTTCATGCAAAATTAAGCCTCAATTTGGGCTGAGCTGCACCCGGAAGCCTACTCTCTATGAAAGGGGTACACCTATTGTTATCTGGTCTCCTGGAAACCTTCCAATAATTCTGCACATACACCCCTAAGCTACTGGGAAAAAGACTCTAGTTGCCTCAAAACTGGGTTGTCTTCTGACAGACCACTGGAGTCCAACACAAGAGTCCATCTGAGGATCCTCTGATATTCTGGTTGATTAGTTCAACCAAAGGTTCTCTTGTGATGACTCTTCTTTGCCAACACTCGTACTAGACACCTGTAGGCAGTGCTAGACTGGCCAGCTAGGGGATCCTCTGGTCTAACCCAATACTGGACCGGACCCCAGAGTTACAGTAGTGGACAACCCAATATGGACGGTACTAGGGTCTATTTGCCTTGGTTGAATGCTAGTGGACCCCAAGATGATTTTATCTGATGGGCCCAAGAAATCCAAGGATACTCCATTGAGCCAAGGGTCTAAGCCAATATTGGACCCCAGAGTTGCAGTAGTAGGCTACTCAATATGGAGACTACTAGGATCCATTTCTGAGAAGTGGGAAATAATTTTATTTGATGGGCCCAAGGAACCAGAAGATCCTCCAGTGGGCCTAGTGTCTAAGCCAGTACTGAAGTTCCAGTAGTAGGCTACTCAATACGGAGGCTACTAAAGATGGTGGGTACCTAAGATAATTTTATCTGGTTGCCCCAAGGAACCAAAACATCCTCCAGTGAGCCCAGGGTCTAAGCCAATGTTGGACCCCAGAGTTCTAGTAATAGGCTACCTAAGAGGGAGGCATACTCAGGTGAAGGATGGGGGGCCCAAGCAACCCTGCCCCGCCACTGCTTAAAGGTCAGAGATTTTGGGCCAAGCATTCAGAAATAGTGACTTCTGGCTCTCGGTCTAGTGGCTTAGGTCTGTAGTCCATAGATGGTCCTAAAATCAAGCTTTATATATCAAGAGAGAAGGAGTAGATCTATAATTTTGGGTATGGGGCCTACAACTTTCTGAAAAATAGACATCTATAACTCACAATTTTGGGGCACATTTTGAAACTGGTACAAAAGAAGGACAGCTGTGTCATGTTGTACAAGTTACACAAGCAGCAAGGTTTGTGCAATGAGGTATCCAAGTACGTCAGCAACATCCTCCCCTGTGTGTCCGTGCCGCCCCCCTGACAAGCTGGAAGTAATCCGCTCACATTCTTCTTATCATATGTTTCTCATGTTTTTGTTAAAACAAGCAGGTGCGGAACATGTGTCAATGACCGCGGGGTCTACAGCGTGTGGAGTAAACAGTGGAGCGCGGCTTGTATGGAGTATACACAAGGCTATGGTACAGAAAAGCAATGATGGGTGGTAGGAGGCGCTACAGGGTCGGTAAAGTGTAGACAGAAGAAATTGGACTACACTGGATGTTTCAAATGCATGGAAAATAACCGGTGTGAATAATCATAAAAGAATTCCAAAAAATGTTATACAAATATTGCATTAAAAAGTTATATAATCAGATGCAACTATAGCCATGTACAGGCAGTCCCCAGGTTACATGCAGGTTTGTTCCTACAGGAAATCTACCATCAAATAGCATGATAAACCAGGGACACTTACTCATAGATCCCAGCACTGTGACTGTGGTAATCTTCTTATATTTGTTATACATGGCTTCCTTCCTTCTAAAATCAACTTTTATAATTATGCTAATGAGCCAGAAGGGCTCTGGAGACATTACTAGAGTTCTTTCATGCTGTAGCTTCACAGGTTGTTACACTGTGCGGGAGCACTTCCCCAGTGCCACGGGTGCAGGGGATGACAGTATAACAGCCCGTGAAGCTGTTAACACTATCCCTATAGCACTTCTCACTCATTAGCATAATTATAAAAGTTGATTTTAGAAGGAAAAAGGTAATTGATAACAAGTATAAGATTACCACAGTCACACTGCCTGGATCTATGGGCAAGTGTCCCTGGTTTATCATGATGGATTTTGATGGAAGATTTCCTTTAAAGGCCATCTACCACCAGGATGAAGGACTGTATGCAAATGAGCCCTACGGGCTCCAGTCTCAATATATGTTAATGGGGCCTGGAGCCCCTCATACAGTCTTTCATCCTGGTGGTAGATGTCCTTTAAGTTGAACTTGTATGTAAGTCGGAACAGGTATATTTCGTAAGTTTAACTTCATACAAAGTTAAGTCCGGGTGACAATAAGATTTTCAAAAATTTGGGATGCAAGGGGAACAAGGATTATTAACTAAGCATAATTTCAGAAACTTTGGATAGATCTTATGTTGCCCATTGCAACCTGAGGATAAAGTTCAGTAAATTATTAGCATCCAGAGACCATCACTAGAGGTTACAGTGGGCATAGAGGGCAATTTGTAACTAGGGGTTGTCTATACAGATTACATTAAATAAAGATTGTTCTCTAAATGTCAGGAGTAGCTTAAAAGAAACAGGTTATATGCTGGATGACGCCCCCTGTTCCATCACAGCAGCTCCAGTTCCTGATGCATCGGATTATGGTGGATCGGAAGTGCTGACGTTATGTACATTGCACACATGATGGCTGAACCAATAGCTGACCTCAGTGGTATCTCATAATGGCCAGCAGGTGATCACTCAGCGGACAGCTTAGCAATGACATGTACAAGGATTATGAGATCCGCACAGAGACCAGAGCAGGAAGAGGAAGAGGAAAAAGACGAGGAAGAGGAAAAAGACGAGGAAGAGGAAAAAGACGAGGAAGAGGAAAAAGACGAGGAAGAGGAAAAAGACGAGGAAGAGGAAAAAGACGAGGAAGAGGAAAAAGACGAGGAAGAGGAAAAAGACGAGGAAGAGGAAAAAGACGAGGAAGAGGAAAAAGACGAGGAAGAGGAAAAAGACGAGGAAGAGGAAAAAGACGAGGAAGAGGAAAAAGACGAGGAAGAAGAAAGAGACGAGGAAGAAGAAAGAGACGAGAAAGAGGAAGAGGAAAAAGACGAGGAAGAGGAAGAGGAAGAAGAAGAGGAAAAGGAAAAAGAAAAAGAAGAGGAAAAAGAAGGAAGAAGGAGGAGGAGGAGGAGAAGGAGAAGAAGGAGAGGAAGAGAAGGAAGAAGAGGAAGCAGATGAAAAAAAGGGTGAAAATATTTGCAGATGTAGTAAGTGAGACTATATATGAATAATAAATCCGCTCTAGCCACAAGAATGTCACCCAGGTGCTGTCCGATGTGATGTGTAGGCTGCGACGGTGTGAGGTGTTGATAGATCGAAGATGATGGACACTTTTTCCCTGAGGATGCATGGAAAAGTGCTGCTTACAGAATATTTTCTGTACAAATTTGGATTCATATGTGCACACAAAAAAACCCTCTGAAAATATTCAATTTTATTTAAATTTATTGAAATTTTTTATTACATTTTTTTAATATGTTAATTTTACAATAATTTTAAATAGATTTTAGATTAATTTTACTTATATTTGTATTACATTGTATTTTTATTTTAGATTTTCAATGTACAGGTATATACTAAATCCCATTATCTAAAATTTTTGTATATATTTTAACTTCACCGTGTAAGAAACATGTAAGATTTAAATAACAACTAAAATACAATTTAAAAAATGTAAACAAAGTATGAAATATTGGCAAATCTGTTACTGTTGAGACAAAGAGATGAGGTGTAGATGACGGGTCACAGGGCCCCAGCTGTCGGGTGGAAGAGCCCTACGAGTTTTTAATGCTTTATGGTGGCTGGTGGTCTGGTTGCTGCTACTGTAGCAGATGTAATACTGAAATTCAATATTAATATTATATTCTCTATGGATACAGCTTGGGGCAACAAAATATCACCAGCAGAAAGGCAAGAAAAAAGGGAAAAAAAAAAAAAAAAAAAAAAAAAAAAAAAAAAAAATCGATACAAAAATAGTAGAGGAGGTTCTACTATTATCTGGATTTCTGAAATCACTTTTGTTGGAATCTGCAATGATTTTATAAGCAACAAATGTATAACCAAAAGTGTAATTCAAAAGTGATATAAATAGCATAAAAATAAAAAAAATACTACAACATTTTTTGCACTATTGGGCCAAAAAGGAGCAAACCGCCTGCAGCAACTTTTTGCAGCCAGAATTTTGGACAGGATAAAAGGTCGCCATTGGGGGTGCGACACTTTGGACACCCCAATAGTCGTATATGACATGTAGCTGATTTCAGTAAGAGACCCTGCAGATAAATCCCCTATAGGACGTCTAATTACCCCTAGTGGTGCTTGCAGGTAACTAGAATATGATCATTTAAAGGGGATTTCCTTCTTCAATCATATCATATGATACATGTCCCATAAAGCTTAAAGCTTCCTCAGTCGTCTCATTGAACTCTTTTATTAGTGAGGGAGACAGGTCCCAAAGGACCCATATGTATCTGTCACTAGATTTTACCCCACCAAATTGCTAGCCCCCTCAGGTAGGGGATGAAATGTCCTCTTTAGAATTTCCTCCTTTAAGTGAAATCTTGCTAGTTAATCCATAAAAATCTCATCCAAAGCCATGTGAAAATGAGCAGAGAAGAGTCATATTTGCCAGAGAGGATTCAATGGGGGACATTTATTAAAACTGGCGTAGAAGACCTGAAATATCCGCAATTACTTGCAAAACGCAACAGTGTATGATTAATCTCCCACCAATATCTTTGATTCTGTAGATCATAAAACCACAAGCCTCACACAATGAAAAGATGTGTTAATCTGACACCAGGAGGTGCAGTAAGATTGAACCTCCAACTGCAGCCTCTAAAAGTGACTCATCTCAGGCAAAATATGACTCATTTGCATACAGCTGTGGGAGAGGTTTTTTTTTTTTCTAATAGGAAATGGGAGAAATTTTGCATAAAAGAGGGAATTTTAGAAAGGATATGTCTTACCCTACCTGAGGGGGCTAGTAATTTAATGGGGTGAAATCTGTTGACAGGCATCTCCTGTGGATATCCAAGACTGGACTTCCTCTTTAATGCTAAAACTAACCGGTAGAAGCCTCATACTGCCAATGCCTCCATTATAGACCCATTACAGTGCTGGTCTTCCTCCATAGTTGTAGCAATAATTCCCAGTTGAGTGTCTCTTTAAGTAATGGCTGGAAGAAGTTTGCTCAGTGAAGCTGATCAAAGCTGGAACTCGACTTCGGATCCCAATCCTTGGCTCACCAGGGATGGAGATGAACAGCTGCCTGCGTCTATAATGCCACTTATCGGCGGGAGAAACAATCGGAAAAAAAAATCCAGCCAAGACTCCTCTGTAGAGCTCCCAATATTTACACAGCTCCGCAGCTCCGTCTGGGTGGTAATTCCGGATGATTGATAACTTGGCTTGGAATCTTTGAATTCTGCCTTAGTCCTGTGCCGGCAGATTATAATACACTATATGTATAGAACATGTATTTTTAAAGACTTTCGCCCACCCCCAAAAAAATCGAAATAAAATGTTTCAATTTACAAAACCAAACAACCCCTTTAAGTCGTGACACTGCCTTTAATCATGGCCGTATGCTGTAACACATGAATCATTTTTGTTTTTACATTTCAGTGTTTGACTGTGGTTCTTGAGTCAAAACATGAGTGAAAAACATTTTCCCAAAAACTTCACACCATCTTTGCCCAAAAAAAAATATATGAAAAGGATTAGTTCAGCACAGGAATATATTGAAGCGACTGTCACCAGATTTTACCCCACCAAATTATTTGTCCCCTCCTTTCTAGAATTCCCACTTTTATGTGAAATCTGTACCTATAAAAAAAAAAAAATGCTGTGTAAATGAGCAGAGAAGAGTCATATTTTGCCTGAGATGACTCAAGTTAAGAGACTCACTTCAGGCGCCCCTAAATTTGGTTCTATAGTACATAGAAACATGCAGCTGGTGTCATTTTAAAGCTAAGAATCTCATCTTTCTCATCACATCAGGATTCTGGTTATGTGATCTACAGAGCCGAAGATACTAACACTGACATCAAGGCTGCTTTTATAACAGCAAAATATGGCTGAATCTTTGAATCTGAATTAAAGATACAAGTTTTTGTCCCTATGGTGATACAGACGCCCTGTCGCTCTTGGACTGGCAGCCATAAAATAGATGCAATAATAATGTCCAAGTGACATTTGTCCAGAACAAACCCAAAACAGAAAAGATAAAGCCCACAATTTCCTGTGCTCTCTACTGCCTCACGGACATGGACAAGGCCAATGGATTCCAGACGCGTCTTGTATTCTAGAGATACTGAACCGCAACACCAAAATCAGATCATTTGATTGGTCACTTCAATTTCGCCACTTTTAATCTCCATTACTAATTATACACCCAGATCCGTTGCGGTTAAAGGGACGTGGAAATTGAAAATATGAACTTTCGTCATCTGTGCTGGCAGATCCTTAGAGAGATAAGGAGACAGCTGACGATGTGCCAGCAAAGGGTTAACCCAAGCTGTATCATCTTACCAATGAGCGTCCCTGCCCGCACGCCGCGCCAGCTGGTGTTTAATACCCCCACCATCTTTATATCAGAATCGATCCAGTGCTGCACATTTGTAAGGGCGATCACGCTGCAAGGCTACAGGACAATGACAGGGATAATCGGCACTTACATGGGACTGCAGCTTTTATATCATAGTGTTATGGTAACAGAACAACTAAGAGGCGGGTAAAAGTATAACTGATACATTGTAACAAACTATAACGACTAGTATCTTAATGATGCAATTAGGGTACATGCTGTGCCTTTAAGGAAACCATCTCAAGGTATTATTCTCGTGTAAGGAAATAAAACTGCACTAATCTTGTCCCCAGGTTGTGTTTGATATTTCAGTACAGCCACCTGGACCTATGTGGTGCAATTTCAGTAAAGAAAAACAACCATTTTTCTAAACCTGGACAACCCCTTTAAGAAATGTTGGCCATTGTGAATAAAACCTTGTGTACATATATAACTTAAAGGAAATCTACCACCAGGATAAAGAATTGTAAACCAAGCACACTGACATACTGGTGAGTGCCCCCTCTGGCAGGTTCAGCTTTTCTTTTAGCTTCTTAGGACCTTGTTTTTACAATAAAAAGCTTTCACAAATTATGCAAATGACCCTCCGGGGCCATAGATGTCAATAGAGCTTGGAGCCCCGAAGGCTCAGCTGCATAATTTTTAAAACCTCTTTTTCTTAACCCCTTAACGCTCTGCGCCGTAGCTCTACGGCGCAGAGGTATAAGGGATGTATGAAGAGGGCTCACGGGCTGAGTCCTCTTCATACAAAGGTGGGGGTTTTTGCATAATGCATAAAACCCCCACCGCTAATAACCGCGGTCGGTGCTAGCACCGATCGCGGCTATTAACTCCCCCGTTGCCGCCGGCAAAGTCGCCGGCGGCATTCAAAAGACGGCGGCGCGCGGGCGCCGCCATCTTTTTTTCGATCGCCAGGCCCCCGAACGTCATCGGGGGGCGGCGATCGGTTGCCATGGTAGCCTCGTGTCTTCTTTTGACACAAGGCTATCTGGCAGCTGCAGATTCGTTACAATGAGCCAGTGGCTCATTGTAATGAATGTGCTGCAAAAATGCCATATATTGCAATACAGAAGTATTGCAGTATATTGTAGCAGCGATCTGACCATCTAGGGTTAATGTACCCTAGATGGGCTAAAAGATAGTGAAAAAAAAAGAAAAAAAAAAGTTTAAAAAATAAAAAAAATTAATAAAATATTAAAAGTTCAAATCACCCCCCTTTCCCTAGAACGGATATAAAACATAATAAACAGTAAAAATCACAAACATATTAGGTATCGCCGCGTCCCAAAATGCCCGATCAAAATATAAAAACGGTTACAGGCGGCGGTGACCTCCGAGGCGGGAAATGGCGCCCAAATGTCCGAAATGCGACTTTTACACCTTTTTACATAACATAAAAAATGAAATAAAAAATGATCAAAATGTCGCACAGACCTCAAAATGGTAGCAATGAAAACGTTGCCTCATTTTGCAAAAAATGACCCCTCACACATCTCCGTGCGCCAAAGTATGAAAAAGTTATTAGCGTCAGAAGATGGCAAAAAAAATTTTTTCGTTTAATTTTTGAAAATGTATTAAAACACAATAAAACCTATATAAATTTGGTATCACCGCGATCGCACCGAACCAAAGAATAAATTAGGCGTGTTATTTGAAGCGAAGAGTGAAAGTCGTAAAAACTGAGCCCACAAGAATGTGACGCACGTGCGTTTTTTTTTCAATTTTTCCACATTTGGAATTTTTTTTCAGCTTCGCAGTACACGGCATGTTAAAATAAATAACATTACGGGAAAGTAAAATTTGTTACGCACAAAATAAGCCCTCACACAGGTCTGTACACGGAAAAATGAAAAAGTTATGGATTTTTGAAGTTGGAGAGCGAGAAATGAGCCGAAAAACCCTCCGTCCTTAAGGGGTTAAAAAACAAAGGCATACAAAGCTACAAGAAGAGCAGCTTCTGTCGGAGTGGGCACACACCAGTATGTCAGTGAGCTTGGTTTACAATCCTTCATCCTGGTGGTAGATTTCCTGTAATACAACATTTCTCCCCGCTCAGCTCCGACAGAGTTCCGCATCTTTTTAGTGGTGCATCTAAGTGCTACAGCTGGCGTCAAAATTCGAAAGTTAAATCCCAAGCGCAGTTCGAATCAGTTGGACAGTCCGACGGCACGAAATGCCACTTTTTATACCCAAATTTAATCATCTCTGTGTAATACATGTAGATGACTTTCTCAATATTGGTCTAAATTAAAAACTTTTTCCATTGTTCCTCATAGAAAGCAATCACAGAGAAGGTTTTATTTCTTAAAATACTCTGGTAATGTGAAAGCTGCGCTATGATTGGTTGCCTCATGCAACAAAAAAAAAGTACTAAGCCGCAGTAAGGAAACCTATCTCTACATTTACATCCCTACATTTGTTATAATCACCAATCACAGAGCAGCTTCTGTTTCATTATGTGCTCTGGTAAAATGGAAGCTGAGCTGTGATTTGTTGCGTCATGCAACAACACAGTTACTAGGCCCAAGTTTAGAAACCTGTCCTTGTTGTCCATCACAGCCAACCAATCACAGCACACCTTACATTTTGAAAAAAACTGTTACCAAACCCTTATTGATGGCTACAGGCTGCAAAAAAAATCACTAGGCCTCAGTCTAAATGGAGACCTGTTTTTGTTTTCCCATGACAACCAATCACAATGAAGCGTTCATTTTACCAGAACCTTTCTAGAAATATAAGCAGAGATTGGATTGGTTATTATGGGAAACAAGGCCAGCTTTTCTTTTAGAGATTTCATAAATGAGGCCTAGTGACTTTTTTGTCAATAAAACCTTATAACACCTTTAATTTCTTAACTTCTATGTAAAATGTAAGCTGTACTGATTACTATGGACAACAAAGACACTTTTTCTTTCAGACAATTTTATATATAAGGCCTATCAACATGGCGCAACCAATCACAGCGCAGCTTTCATTTCAACAGAACACTTTACCAAATTTAACCTGTGGTGTGATTGGTTGCTGTGGCAATGTGTGTCAATTTTTACAATTTTCCACATCTCTGCTTGCTGTCAGTGAATGATTCAAAGTACCTGATTGACTGACAAAGTATCTTTATGCAAACCTCTATTTGCAATGCCACAACGTAGGAAGAACTTGTGGCAATTTGCATAAAAGTGGTTGTTTACATTTTTTGTAGCTTTCCAGGGAGGGGCTACAAATTATTTCTATACAGATTTCCCAACAGTGGCAAATCTTCAGAGACAAAAATTTTTTACAAATTTGACGTAAAAAGGGGGTTTGTGCAAAGACTACCGTAAAATATGGGATTTTAAGGATCGGATCATTTTTAACTAGAAGTTGGCAAGTATGTACAAAGTCTAAGAGTATATCCACTCGCTGACAGCAGGCAGAGCTCTTGAAATACACGAAGAACCAAAATATATCCGAAATGTACCGATTTATCAAGCATTCTCAATGCTTGAAACCAAGAGAATACAAAGCCAGCGCCGGAGCGACAGAAGTGGACTGCAGAGCTTACAATCTACAAGAGAAAGGCCGGTGACCACATAGGGGGCACTTGGCTTTGTACGCTGAAGTGCAATCGTTTGCTTGGCAGTGATCATCACAACCACCGCAAACCAATGTATTGTTTAGAGATGTAGCAGAGCCGAGTTTCTTATTTAGTGAAAACTTTATGTTCAGCCACAACAACCGCCACACTACTACCGTAAGTCTGACAAACTCAACTCCTCTGCATTGGTCCAGAGATTACAGTTATAATACGGATTTGTGAAACTAAACAAATCTTGAAGGGGGCTAATTAGCGTTGGTGACACTGACCCCACGCCCGCTGACAAGCAATTGTGTTAGTGGTACCCAAAGATGTCAGATGGGGAAGCGGTGTAAAATGCATACAGGATGGGCGCCAACAATGGCGACTTACTTTGTCGCCCCTGACAACTAGATAAGATGCATTTACATACAAGCCAGCTGCAATGTCTGTGAGATGTAGCAGAGCTGAATTTGTATCTTCTCTATGCAATAGGTTTATCTTCAGCCCTGTGGGAAGTAACTAATGACTGAAAGACATACACAGCCTGCTATGCAACACATCCAAGTCACAGCTGCTGCAGAACCTCATATTAATGATATTATTCAAAAGACATTTTTTAAAAAAAGCTAAACCTATTGAATATTTTTTGATTTACTGACTTACAGTCTTGTTATAGAAGGTGGTCAGGTATGTCCCACAGCTGCTGCAGAACCTCTCATCAGAATATTTATTGAATTGTATTATTTTTTTTTTATTTTTATAAGAAAGCTACTTTTTGGTTGATCAATTCTGACAATAGGGTCCCATGTGATCCTTTGAAAGGGGTAAATCGCAATGTTTGTACCATCCCCAATTTACAATATCAGTGGCCAGTGGGTTACAATCTTTTTGTGAATGTTAATTTAATATGGGGTCAAATGGGCGGCACGGTGGCTGAGTGAGTAGCACTTCTGCCTTGCAGCGCTGGGGTCCTGGGTTTCAATCCCACCCAGGTCAACATCTGCAAAGAGTTTGTATGTTCTCTCCGTGATTGCGTGGGTTTCCTCCGGGTCCTCCGGTTTCCTCCCACACTTCAAAACATACTGGTAGGTTGATTAGATTGTGAGCCCCATTGGGGACAGGGACTGATGTGACAAGCTCTGTGCAGCGCTGCGGAATCTGTGTGCGCTATATAAATAAAGAATTATTATTATGACCACAACTTCAGGCTGGATTCCTCCACAGTGTGAACAATGGCTGAAGGCCATGCACTAAGGATGAAAAGAAAACTTTCCAGGCTCTGGGTTATTCTAGTATGTACCAGTTCACACAGGAAGTGGTAAAACAAGGAATTTCTTCAGATATGAAGTCACCAGAGAGATATCTCATGAAACACAATGCGGAAAAACACTGGAATGGCCAATGATCTACCAACATATCCAAATGCAGATCTACTATATGTACAGATGAAGCAGAGCTGAGAGTGTAACAAGCCACAATAATGGGATTGTTAGACATTATACTGGTGAAGCAGAGGGGAGGTTGTCATGTGTGTACATAAAGGAGATGTGGTCATTAATATGTAGTCAATATGCAGATGCAGCAGAGCCGAATTTGTTGATGAAGCTTGGAAGAAATTGTCATGTCAAGCTAATAACAAGATGAGTTCTGTATAAAGCACGTCAATATACTGAATAATAATTATTAATATACTGAATCAGCAGAGATGAGTTTGTCACTAAGGCAGATAATAGATATAGCCAAGATTTATATTCAAAATGCAAAGCTAATCAGGTTATATACAGGCGGAGCAGGGATGAGTTTGTCTTGTATACAAATAAAGTGGAGGTAATTGGTTGTGTGTGGTCAATATGCAGGTTTAGCAGGGCTAATCTGGTTCTAGGTGGACTAGATGCAGAAGCAGCAGATGTGAGCTTGTCATCTGTGACAAATCTGCAGATGACATATGTGGGCAATATACAAGAACAGCAGATAAGAGTTTGTTATGTATACAAATAAAGCACTGCTCAACTGGTCATATGTGTTAGCTATACAGATGAAGCAGAGTTAATCTTGTTGTATATGGACTACAGGGGGTTGAGATTATTAGTTATTCAGATGAAGCAGGGCTAAACAGGTCCAACACAGGAGCAGCAGAGATGAAATTGTCATATGTTCTCTACTTGTATGTAGTGGAACTAAACTGCATCACATGTGGTCATAATACAGGAACAGTAGAGTTGAGCTTGTCATACATACAGATAAAGCAAAATTTATCTCGTCACACATGTTCTAGAGCAGAGCCAATGGAGCCAGACTATATACAGGAATAGTAGAGATGAGCTTGTCAAATGTATAATCAAAACAAAGCTAAACTGGTCTGTATGTGTTGTATGTATGCAGATGGAGCAGAAGAAATCTGATAATATGTGGAATAGTAGATGAGCTTGTCCTATGGGCAAAGAACACAGTCCAGACATAACAGTAGATTTTATATATGAAGATGATGCAGTGCTGAGCATGTCACACAGGAGCAGCAGAGATAAACTTGCTGAAAAAAGCAGAACTGCATCACATGTGGCCACAATGCAGAAGCAGCAGAGATGAGCTTGTCATATAACCAGATATGTCAAAACTTAACTAATCATACATGAGCAGTTACTATGCAGTTGAAGTATCTGTGTTGCATATGCAGATGTAGCAGAGCTAGCTTGGTTGTGCAACTATTAGCTTGTGGTCACAATGCAGGAGCACAAACATAATCTTGTCATCTATCATCTATGGACAAAATGCAAATTACATATTAAGCTCTGCTACATCTCAATCCACTTCCATTGACCAGATGTTGGATATGCAGATGTAGTAGGGCTGAGATGGGTTTGTCATCTATGAATGGAATCCAAAGGACATATTCAGCTCTGCTTCATCTCACGCTATAGCCATTGACCATATTTTGGATATGCAGATGTAGCAGTTTAACTAGTTCTATGTCACAATTCAGAAGCAGCAGAGATGATCTTGTCATCTATGGATTAAATGTAGACAACATATTAGGCTCAGCTACATTTCAAGCTATAGCCATTGAACATATTTCAGATATGCAGATGTAGCAGAGCTCATTTGTTTCCATGAGCAAATATGAGCTTGTCACATGTGCTCACAATTCAGACGCAGCAGAGATGATCTTGTCATCTGTGGACTAAATGCAGATGACACAGTCAGCACAGCTACATCTCAAGCTATAGCCATTGACTATATGTTTGATATGCAGATATAGCAGGGCTAATCTGGTTGTATGTGCAAAAATGAGCTTCTCACACTCCAGAAGCAGCAGAGATGATCTTGTCATCTATGGACTAAATGCAGATGACACAGTCAGCACAGCTACATCTCAAGCTATGTTTGATATGCATATATAGCAGTGCTAATCTGGTTGTATGTGCAAATATTAGCTTATCACACTCCAGAAGCAGCATAGATGAGTTTGACATCTATGGACTAAATGCGGATGACATATTCAGCTCTGCTACATGGACCACATGTTTATGTCTCCAGTGTTCAGCCACATCTGCTCCACATCCCAAAGACTTCCACAAACTTCTTCCCCAAACCCCAAAAGAAGCTGCAGACCACTTACCTATCCTGCTGAAGCTCTCAGACAAAGTTCTCCTCAACTTTTTCATCTTGCTGAGCTTCTGTGCAGGCTGAGGTTCAATCATATCACACATCTAGATTGTAAGCTCCTGGTCCCAAAACGTATCCCTCCCAAAAAAAGCGATGAATCCAATCCCAGATACAATGTAGCAGCCTTGTCTCCTATCACCTTGGATCAGCAGTGAGTTCACGTTTGAGTCTGTACCCAGAGGACCTGACTCATTTTATTTGGATTAAAATAAAATAAAAAATAAACAAAAAAAATAAACAAAAATACAAAAATAAATAATAAAAATTGGAAAAAATATTACAAAAAAATATTGCCAGCCAGCAGCAGCCTATGCAGATCCAGGGAAGTGGATGAGGAGTTTGGAAGTGGGGAATGATCAGGATGCAGGGAAGCCCTGGTGGACATGCAGCAGCTTTGGTTGGTCCTTCTGCAGCTTGTTATCCAGCCCAGTCCTGTGTGTGAGCTCTGATCTGTCCCTCCCCTGGCTTCGTCATTGTACTGTTTATGTCCTTAGCAGGCTGATGAGGCACATCCAGGATGGAGCTTTAGCAGAGCAGGGGTTTTGCTTTGTGGTTTCAGTGGCAGCAGCTGTAGCCATAGACTGCCATAGCTCTACACCGCCATCTAGTGGCCGCTAGAGGTAAGTGCAGCTCCTACCTTGTGCAGTAAATCACCATTATGGAGCTCAGCTGGAAGGACAGGACTGGGGTCTATCAGGATTTTGATGAGGCTTCATTATGGCACTGCATTAAAATGGAGATGGTCATCTTACATGTAATTGAGTTACTAGATGATCAATATAATGCAGGAGGCGTAGAAGGGGAACAAAAGATGGGGGGGGGGGGGTATAATGTCCATATGGGTCCAATTAAAATGTAGAGATATAGAGATATGGGATTGTAGCCATGGGTCAAAGGATAGGGATCAATTCTTGCATTAGTTAGCGGATAAAAGTAAAAGTTAAAAATACTAAAAAAATAAAATGCATTCGAAAAAAATAGAATATTGTAAAATGATATAATAGTATTTAAAAAATGAAAAAATTAGGGAGATACAGATATGGGATGGTAGCTACGGGTCAGATGATAGCAATCAATTCTTGTGTTAGTGGACAAAAGTAAACAAGTAAATAATAATAAAAAATAATCATTTAATATGATATAAAAAAAATATATTAAAATTCTTAAAATTTGTAGCCATCAGTATAGTGTAGAGTATAGTGATAAAAAAAAAAAAATAAAAGTAAAAATTTAAAACACTAAAAAAAATAAAATGTAATTGAAATTTTTTTTGAAGGATTTAATTTGATACGAAAGAAAATAATCTAAAAAAAAATCTAAAAATATTAGGGAGATACAGATATGGGATTGTAGTCATGGGTCAGAGGATGGTGACCAATTCTTATGTTTGTTAGCGGATAAAATTAAAAGTTACAAAAAAAATCAAACATATTAGGAAAAAAAGTAGAATAATGTAATATGATATAAAAATGAATAATGAAGACATTTGGGAGCTACAGATATGGGATTGTAGTCAGAGGATTGCAATACATTTTTGTTATGCACAATTTAAACTGCAGGTAAAGAACAAATCATTAAAATTGAAAATATAAAATAATATAAAAAGAACATTTATCATCATAATATGTATAATAAGTCATACAAAAAGATATTTGTCAAAATACCAAAAATATTTAAAAAAAGGAAAAAACATTCCAACAAAAAATTAGAGTGGTACAAGTATTGGTCATATCCACAGCTAATGAACTAAAAATAATGAAATAATAGAAAAATACGTAAAAAAAAGTATTATTATTAAAATATTTTTTTTTTAAAAGAGATACAGATGTTGAATCATAGCCATTGGCTGGCAAATACAAATCTATTGTTTCATGTTATTTTCAATTTAGACCATAAATAACAATGTAAATATAAAATATTAAAAAAATAATGATCTAAAAAATAATATGAGCAATAAAAAATTGGATTATTCCTGGATAATGATCCATTCTTTACGCAAAAACAAAAGTAGAATGTGAAAAAAATGTAAATATAAATCATAATTACAGGCGTTCCCCTACTTAAGGACACCCGACTTACAGACAACCCATAGTTACAGACAGACCCCTCTGAAGCTTTCTAAATGCTTTACTATGGTCCCAGACTGCAATGATCAGCTGTAAGGTGTCTGTAATGAAGCTTTCTTGATAATCTTTGGTCCCATTACAGCAAAAAATGTTTAAACTTCAATTGTCACTGGGGCCAAAATTTTTTGGTCTGGATCTACAATTTTAAAATATACAGTTTCGACTTACATACAAATTCAACTCAAGAACAAACCTTCAGACCCTATCTTGTACGTAACCCGGGGACTGCCTGTATATAATATATATATATATATATATATTTCAAATAATATACAAGACTGTAAAAAAGAATAATTAATTCATTAACAGAAAAATAGATCCAGATTTGGGATTGGGGATCAATTCTTATGTCAAAGTAGCAATGATCCAGGGACACAAAGGGGGGACACATCATTCACATACTATGCATTGATTCTCAGCATTGATTTCACAGTTATTGGTAGTGAAAATATCGGAATAAGAATATTCCGGATTACCCATAATGCATTCTTGTTCCTGTACATAAAAGCTTCCGAACTACATCGGTGAACTGGTATCAACTGGATGGAAATTGATTTTACATTCTGTGGCATTGGATTCAGTGAGAAAAATTCTTATCATTGATGGAGGATGAAGAAGACTAGAAAATGGTTGGGGGAAAAAAAAACAAAGAATCTCTGCAGAATATTAAATCTGGTTAAGATTTCAACCCTTATCCACTTGGTAATACTATATACTGTAGAGCAGTGATGGCTAACCTATGGCACTGGTGCCAGAGGTGGCACTCGGAGCCCTTTCTGCGGGCACTCAGGCCATCACCAGAGATGACTCCAGGTATCTTCCTGCAGTCCCAGACGGCCCAGGACTTGCTGTGCACAGAGCTATATTAAAGTGACAGCTCTACCTGGGACTATTTTCTGCTTTATTGGTGTCCTCTGGTGCTGATAACAATGAAAACTGTGACAGAGAAGGGAGTATAAGTCACAAATTAAATTTCTGTGTTGGCACTTTGCGATAAATAAGCGGGTCTTTGTTGTAGTTTGGGCACTCGGTCTCTAAAAGGTTTGCCATCACTGCTGTAGAGGATGATCTGTAGAAACCTGACCTCACAGTCATCTATAATATTACATGACTGCTTCCTATGGTCACCACTAGAGGGAGCCTAGGAGCTTACTGTATACATGTAACACTGTGTACATTAAAATTGATGGTCTGTAGTTAGCTCCCACTAGTGGTGGCTTTAGATACTGTTAATATTACCTTTGCTATGTATCCATTAGGTCCAAAACAGCTTCTAAGACAATCAAAGTTCTGTGTAGGGGGGCTTAATAGGAACAAATGATGCAGTACTTAGATATTAGCAAGGAGTAGCAAACAGCACTATATTGAGGACCTACTATGATCATCCCCTGAGGCCCATTCTCATCTATGTAGACCCCTGTCCCCGGGATGACTCTACCCCCATACGCCCCCCCTACTTACACCACAGGTTTTCTCCACATGTTGCCAGTGTATGGGAAAATACCAATGTGTAAGACTCCGCTGCTTCATTTCCTGCCCTCGGATCGGCTCGGAAACAATTCCCATTAAAAAAAATGTGCAAGTCACGATGGAGCGTAACTCATTTTAAGTGAAATATTTTCCACAAACTTTATGAAGATAAAGCAATGAAAAGCCATTAAGAGCGGCAGCTGCTCAGTGGAGACGACGCGCTGCAAATTACCTGCCAGAGGCTTGGCACAGATCCGTATGGAGGAGTCTGGGAAGTATTAAAGGGATCAGAGGGTGTTAGGTATTGTCCCTGGAGAGATGTGTCATCAGACCTTTGTGTAAGTTGTTAGTAGCAGCAGGACTGTGATATATGGATTTATATTCCGAGATTGTAGGTTATCCAAGTGCACTGGAGGCATGTCCTCACACTGCTGCGTACAGTGCTCTCGGCAGACAATGTTAGGTATTGTCCCTGGAGAGATGTGTATTCACACCTTTGTGTATGTTGTTAGTAGCAGCAGGACTGTGATTTATATACCAAGATTGTAGATAATCGAAGTGCAGTGGGGTGGTGTCCTCACACAGCTGATTAGTGCTCTCTGCAGTTATTGTCCCTGGAGAGATGTGTAATCACACCTTTGTGTTTTGTTAGCAGCAGCAAGACTGCTGGACAATATGGATTTATATTCCAGGATTGTATAATCTTCTCCATGTGAACTTGGAGTGTGTCCTCACACTGCTGTGCTCATAATTCTCAGCACTGAACTGCTCCACTTCTGTGTATCCAATGAGGAGACTGATACAGCTTTAACTCAGGGAATGTTGGAGTCAGGGGAGTAACTTTAGGGGGTGCAGAGGTTGCGGTTGCACCAGGGCCCAAGATGCTTAGGGGGCCCTTATGGTGTCACTTTCCCATATGAGAAGACTATTACTATAAACCATACATTATAGTCGGGGGCCTGGCACAGACTCTGCACTGGGGCCCATCAGCTTCTAGTTACTCCACTGACTGTGGAGGTCAATGCAGAGAACTGAAGGATGTTGTAGGCAGCAGATCGCTCTCCATGGCATCTCCAGACTCCGTTACGTCTGCCACATGTGCTCAGTGTGAACCTGCTCTTATCTCTGAAGTGCACAGGGCACCAGTGGTGAATAAGCCAATCCTGGTGTTCTCTTGCAAATGCCAAGCGTCCTGCTGTGAGTACATCCCCATCTGTGGACGTCGGGTCCTCCTACCATCCTCATGGAGTCGGTTTCTGTTTGTGCAGACACTTGCACATTTGTGGTTGCTGGAGGTCATTTTGCAGGACTCTGCCAGTGCTCCTTCTGCACAAAGGCGGAGGTAGCGATGCTGCTGCTGCTGGGTTGTTGCCCTCCTACGGCCCCCTCCATGTCTCCTGGTGTACTGACCTGTCTCCTGGTAGCGCTTTCAGCCTCTGGACACTACCAGACACAACAAGCCTTCTGGCCACAGCTCGCATTGATGTGTAATTCTGGATGAGCTGCACTACCTGAGCCACGTGTGTGGGTTGTAGAGTCGCTCTGATGCCACCACAAGTGTGGAAGCACCAACATTCAAAACTGACCAAAACATCAGCCAAAAAGCATTGGTACTGAGAAGTGGTCTGTGGTCCCCACCTACAGAACCTCTCCTTCATTCAGTGCATCTTGCTAATAGTATGTGAAATTGATTGTCAGACAGCGTTGCTTCCTAAGTAAACAGTTTTATGTCACTTTTATGATTTACTTGGAGTTATATTGTGTTTTTTAAGTCTTTCCTTTATTTTTTGAGAAGTGAACTACTCCACTTCTGTGTATCCAATGAGGAGGAGCCTCCTACAGCTACATGTAAGAGTCATATAGCTAGAAGGTGGCGATCCTTAATCTACCCTACTCCCAGGAGAACAAAGGTGGGTGTGGGGGCTAATAGGGTGTATGACCTGGCCAGCCCCTTTAAGGTTCCTGGTTCTCTACAGTACATTGCAGTGGGGAAGGGCTGCTGCTACAGCCAGTTGCCTTACAGTTGCCTTTCAGCCAGACACAGAGAGAGGGAAATGAATTAATGGGGACACATCTAGAAGAAGGCTTTATAAGAGTAAATTTTGTTATTTAGATCCTCTGTTCCTTTAAGATTTTTGACAATGTAGACGATCGTCTCCCATCATGTCACGATGAACTTCTTCCTCCTCTGCCGTCGCTGGAGTCGGAGCTGAACCTGATTTTGATGTGAAATAATAATAGCTCATCTCTGCTCCTTCTTCTTCCATTACTTGTTGGGAAATGAAACATATTCTTCAAGAGAAATTTCGAGTTTGAGAAAATCAAAGAAAAGTTCAAAGACTCAAAAGTTCAAGTCCATCCAGAGGTCACACTTCAAGGGATTGTCTGTTCTGGGACTTGGAATTTCTTCTATGATTCAAAAAAGGATTGATAGGAAAAATGTCTTTCTGGACAGAACAGAACAATCTTTTCCTATAGGCTCGATCCATTGGGATCCATTAGAACTGTGTAATGCTCTATTTGTCCTGTGGTGGCGCTGCAGGTGTTGTTGGGTTTCATCAGAATAACCTTCAGGGGCTCCTTTATAATATAGGAGATAGTACTGTACCAGTAACTGCTAATAACAGGTGGCGTTTACTGTAAATGGGATTCTTGAAAAGGAAAAAATTGGAAATCCGGCTCAGAACAATGTACAATATTATTCTCATCTCACTGATCCCCAACCTATAACTCACTGATGTGTAACAATAGGGTAAGAGAGGATGATAGATAGATAAATAGATGCTAGATAGAGATATAATAGATAAATAGATAATAAATAGATGAAAGATATATATGCGATTTAGATAAATATTTGACATACAATACATATAGTACTATATGCAATAGTGGCTCAGTGGTTAGCATTACAGCCTTGCGGCACTGGGGATCTGGGTTCAAGTCCCAGGGTCAACATCTGCAAAGAGTTTGTATGTTCTCTCTGTGTTTGCGTGGGTTTCCTCCGGGTCCACCAGTTTCCACCCACACTCCAAAACATACAGGTAGGTTGATTAGATTGTGAGCCCCATTGGGGACAGCGCTGCGTAATCTGTGTGCTATATAGATAAAGGAATTATTATTATAAATAGACGTACAGGTAGATAGAAGAAATAATAGACAGACAAATAGAATGAAAATAGGTAGAATAGATACTATGAGATGATAGATGATATACAGTATATATATATATATTTGATATAGATAGTGGAAAGAAGGAAGACAAGAGATAGATAAAAGTGAAAAATTCTGCATCCACCCATGCAGCAAGTCTCATCTCTATACACACTGAGCCCTTCTCAACCCTAACTACAGACAAAACATTGCTTTATGGGTAAATACATAAAGAATTTTTCACTCTATTTTTACCTACATTTTGCCCAGAGTCCCCCCCCCCCATCACTCACCAAAAATTTGACCTCCTTGGTACCAAGTCTTGGTGATTTCTGTCCAACTCATCTTGCTTTGGTTGGCTTTTCACTGGGATAAGTAACGGCTTCATAACTTTTTGTAACTTTTCCACTCCAAAAAAGTGCCATGGTACTTTTTTTAGTCCCTACTGGGGACCAAGAAAAGAAAAGCAATACTAGATGATGACATGTCTAAAATGGGTTCTCATTGGTCTTCAATGAAGCAACAAGTTTTTCAGGAATCCCACGTCACTCCTGTACTTCCATTTTCCAACAATGGGGGTCCTTTACTAAGGGCCCGATTCGCGTTTTCCCGACGTGTTACCCGAATATTTCCGATTTGCGCAGATTGTACCTGAATTGCCCCGGGATTTTGGCGCACGCGATCGGATTGTGGCGCATCGGCGCCGGTATGCACGCGACGGAAATTGGGGGGCGTGGCCGAAAGAAAACCCGACGGATTCGGAAAAACCGCCGCATTTAAGACAAAAAATGTGTCGCGAAAATTACACTTACCTTCACCAGGTATAGGCCGGTGAATTTCACGGCATTCCAGTGCGCCTCCAGGGAACTTCAGCGCAGCAGCGCCACCTGGTGGATGGCGGAAGAACTACCTTAGTGAATCCCGGACGGACCCGAATCCACCGCTGAGAACGCGCCGCTGGATCGTGAACGGACCGGGTAAGTAAATCTGCCCCAATGTGTCCGGCCCAAAGTTAAGGATGGGTAACAGGCCCCACTTTGGCCAAAGAGCGTCCTCCTTGGATCACAGAATGTTGCTTTACCTCCTATTGGAGGTAACTTTGTTGTTGTCCAAGGAGACCACCTTTTGGATAATGAAGGTCGTTAAACTGAAAGTATGGAAGCATGGTGGGAATGGGACACGGAGCAGGGTAAGTTTGTTTTCTTTTTCCCAGTGCACCTCCCTGGATTCCTATAGGTTTTCCAGATTACTGGAAAGGAATTTATGCAGGTACCTCCTGCATTGAAAAACAAACTATCCAAGCTGAACCAACCATCCATGTTGTATCATGTTGTGGAAAAGAGGCTAAAATTTAGGTCCTAAATGACTTGGTATCAGAGCCTTTCTGGTAGAAGAACTACAAATGCAAATATAGATGGAATTAAGTAGTGGAGAAGGTCCATATGGACCAGCCATTTGTAACATAGACTATTCCAGGAGTAGCAACTTGAGATTCGCTACAGGAAGGTCAAAAACATGTCACATTCCAGGGGTATCAACCTCAAGGTTTTCTTCAGGATGGTAAACAACAGGTCACATTCCAGGGGTATCAAAATCAAGATTCCCTACAGAATTGTCAACAAGATGTCACATTTCAGGGGTTTTAACCTCAAGATTCCCTACAGGATGGTCAACAACATGTTACATTCCAGGGGTATCAACCTCAAGATTCCCTACAGGATGGTCAACAACATGTCACATTCCAGAGGTCTCAGCCTCGAGATTCCCTACAGGATGGTCAAAAAGATGTCACATTCCAGGGGTTTTAACCTCGAGATTCCTTAAAGGATGGTCAACAACATGTCACATTCCAGGGGTATCAACCTAATGATTCCTTACAGGATGGTAACCAACATGTCACATTCCAGGGGTATCAGTCTCGAGATTCCCTACAGGATGGTCAACAACATGTCACATAGGGAGGGGTGGGAATTAGCAGACCCTTAGACTCTACTGACTATTACTTGGGCCTCTGCTAGCAGGTATCTCAAGGGTTTTATATCTTCCACTGCGTGGAATAGTCTACTTGGTCTCGGCCCCCACCGATGGCTTATCTTGAGGATATATTATCAAGACGAATTCCTGGAAAACCTAATCTACAATCCCAGACATATCCAGTGGACGGATGTGGCACCGTTTCCCAACTTTGCCCTTATTTAACTTCCCCCAAACCTCTTCAGCTTCTTCCCTCTCCAGTCTCTTCGCGAGGAGCCTCATATTTCACCCCCCCCCCCCGACTTCCAATTGCTAATAAATATGAATATAATTCAAGATGTTAAAGCTTCGCTGCGGTAAAAAGGCTTCAATCCAAGAAATGTGGCAAAATAAATAAAAACAAATGGGCGACACCGTCCCCGGCGTCCATCTCCCGGAGACGTTTAGTGTCTGTATATCACGGTGACAGGCGCCAGGATTTCATATCCAGTCCTTGACACCTTTTATAGAAGCCGCGGCCGCCGAGATGACAAATGTTTTCCTATTAAGTTGTCAGTGTCACTAGTGAGATCCTCCATCCCCTGACGAGGAAACTTCCATCATCTTCAGAAACATCTAGTTACCCCCCAACCCAACATCGCCAAGTGCCTCTCCCCGATTGGCTGCAGGAGGTCACATGTCCCACACCGTAGTTCACCTCCAGCTTCTACGGAGCTAAACGTCCCCCTCCAAGAATGTTCTCTATTAATCGTCTTACAAAAAGACTTTAACACCGCGTTTCTTTACATATCGGAACCTGGAGGGATTGTAGGCGAGCGGCAGATATCCCACCGGCGCATTGTCTGACCCCAGGAATTATTAGGAGGAGAAGAAAATGCTATGGATTTTTACTTTACCGCCCACACGAGAAATTTCTGTTCTGCAGGTTATAAGTTGTGACGTGAGAGAGGACGAGAGAAAATGGGGGTCATTTATCAGATTTTCCTTTTGTTTCCTTGTGATTTGTGACTCTTTTGTTGCCTCTTTTTTGCCTTCTCATTTGGCTTTGTAGCCTCAGCTATTTGTCAAATGCGGGGGGGGGGGGGGGCTAGGTGTTTGAGATTTTTTGGGTGCAAATTTAAAATAAAAGTCTGACTGTATAAAGGACTACAGCTCCTCACTGTGCTGTATATAGGGTACAGCTCCTCACTGTGCTGTATATAGGGTACAGCTCCTCACTGTGCTGTATATAGAGTACAGCTCCTCACTGTGCTGTATATAGGGTACAGCTCCTCACTGTGCTGTATATAGGGTACAGCTCCTCACTGTGCTGTATATAGGGTACAGCTCCTCACTGTGCTGTATATAGAGTACAGCTCCTCACTGTGGTGTATATAGGGTACAGCTACTCACTGTGCTGTATATAGGGTACAGCTCCTCACTGTGCTGTATATAGGGCTACAGCTAATCACTGTGCTGTATATAGGGTACAGCTCCTCACTGTGCTGTATATAGGGTACAGCTCCTCACTGTGCTGTATATAGGGTACAGATCCTCACTGTGCTGTATATAGGGTACAGCTCCTCACTGTGCTGTATATAGGGTACAGCTACTCACTGTGCTGTATATAGGGTACAGCTACTCACTGTGCTGTATATAGGGTACAGCTCCTCACTGTGCTGTATATAGGGTACAGCTCCTCACTGTGCTGTATATAGGGTACAGCTCCTCACTGTGCTGTATATAGGGTACAGCTCCTCACTGTGCTGTATATAGGGCTACAGCTAATCACTGTGCTGTATATAGGGTACAGCTCCTCACTGTGCTGTATATAGGGCTACAGCTAATCACTGTGCTGTATATAGGGTACAGCTCCTCACTGTGCTGTATATAGGGTACAGCTCCTCACTGTGCTGTATATAGGGTACAGATCCTCACTGTGCTGTATATAGGGTACAGCTCCTCACTGTGCTGTATATAGGGTACAGCTACTCACTGTGCTGTATATAGGGTACAGCTCCTCACTGTGCTGTATATAGGGTACCGCTCCTCACTGTGCTGTATATAGGGTACAGCTCCTCACTGTGCTGTATATAGGGCTACAGCTAATCACTGTGCTGTATATAGGGTACAGCTCCTCACTGTGCTGTATATAGGGCTACAGCTAATCACTGTGCTGTATATAGGGTACAGCTCCTCACTGTGCTGTATATAGGGTACAGCTCCTCACTGTGCTGTATATAGGGTACAGATCCTCACTGTGCTGTATATAGGGTACAGCTCCTCACTGTGCTGTATATAGGGTACAGCTACTCACTGTGCTGTATATAGGGTACAGCTCCTCACTGTGCTGTATATAGGGTACAGCTCCTCACTGTGCTGTATATAGGGTACAGCTCCTCACTGTGCTGTATATAGGGTACAGCTCCTCACTGTGCTGTATATAGGGTACAGCTCCTCACTGTGCTGTATATAGGGTACAGCTCCTCACTGTGCTGTATATAGGGTACAGCTACTCACTGTGCTGTATATAGGGTACAGCTACTCACTGTGCTGTATATAGGGTACAGCTCCTCACTGTGCTGTATATAGGGTACAGATCCTCACTGTGCTGTATATAGGGTACAGCTCCTCACCGTGCTGTATATAGGACTACAGCTCCTCACTGTGCTGTATATAGGACTACAGCTACTCACTGTGCTGTATATAGGGTACAGCTCCTCACTGTGCTGTATATAGGGTACAGCTCCTCACTGTGCTGTATATAGGGTACAGATCCTCACTGTGCTGTATATAGGGTACAGATCCTCACTGTGCTGTATATAGGACTACAGCTCCTCACTGTGCTGTATATAGGGCTACAGCTCCTCACTGTGCTGTATATAGGGCTACAGCTCCTCACTGTGCTGTATATAGGGTACAGCTCCTCACTGTGCTGTATATAGGGTACAGCTACTCACTGTGCTGTATATAGGGTACAGCTCCTCACTGTGCTGTATATAGGGTACAGCTCCTCACTGTGCTGTATATAGGGTACAGCTCCTCACTGTGCTGTATATAGGGTACAGCTCCTCACTGTGCTGTATATAGGGTACAGCTCCTCACTGTGCTGTATATAGGGTACAGCTACTCACTGTGCTGTATATAGGGTACAGCTACTCACTGTGCTGTATATAGGGTACAGCTCCTCACTGTGCTGTATATAGGGTACAGATCCTCACTGTGCTGTATATAGGGTACAGATCCTCACTGTGCTGTATATAGGACTACAGCTCCTCACTGTGCTGTATATAGGGTACAGATCCTCACTGTGCTGTATATAGGGTACAGATCCTCACCGTGCTGTATATAGGACTACAGCTCCTCACTGTGCTGTATATAGGACTACAGCTACTCACTGTGCTGTATATAGGGTACAGCTCCTCACTGTGCTGTATATAGGGTACAGCTCCTCACTGTGCTGTATATAGGGTACAGATCCTCACTGTGCTGTATATAGGGTACAGATCCTCACTGTGCTGTATATAGGACTACAGCTCCTCACTGTGCTGTATATAGGGCTACAGCTCCTCACTGTGCTGTATATAGGGTACAGCTCCTCACTGTGCTGTATATAGGGTACAGATCCTCACTGTGCTGTATATAGGGTACAGCTCCTCACTGTGCTGTATATAGGGTACAGCTCCTCACTGTGCTGTATATAGGGTACAGCTCCTCACTGTGCTGTATATAGGGTACAGATCCTCACTGTGCTGTATATAGGGTACAGATCCTCACTGTGCTGTATATAGGGTACAGCTCCTCACTGTGCTGTATATAGGGTACAGCTCCTCACTGTGCTGTATATAGGGTACAGCTTCTCACTGTGCTGTATATAGGGCTACAGCTCCTCACTGTGCTGTATATAGGGTACAGCTCCTCACTGTGCTGTATATAGGGTACAGCTACTCACTGTGCTGTATATAGGGTACAGCTCCTCACTGTGCTGTATATAGGGTACAGCTCCTCACTGTGCTGTATATAGGGCTACAGCTAATCACTGTGCTGTATATAGGGTACAGCTCCTCACTGTGCTGTATATAGGGTACAGATCCTCACTGTGCTGTATATAGGGTACAGCTCCTCACTGTGCTGTATATAGGGCTACAGCTAATCACTGTGCTGTATATAGGGTACAGCTCCTCACTGTGCTGTATATAGGGTACAGCTCCTCACTGTGCTGTATATAGGGCTCCAGCTCCTCACTGTGCTGTATATAGGGTACAGCTCCTCACTGTGCTGTATATATGGTACAGATCCTCACTGTGCTGTATATAGGGTACAGCTCCTCACCGTGCTGTATATAGGGTACAGCTCCTCACTGTGCTGTATATAGGGTACATCTCCTCACTGTGCTGTATATAGGGTACAGCTCCTCACTGTGCTGTATATAGGGTACAGCTCCTCACTGTGCTGTATATAGGGTACAGCTCCTCACTGTGCTGTATATAGGGCTCCAGCTCCTCACTGTGCTGTATATAGGGTACAGCTCCTCACTGTGGTGTATATAGGGTACAGCTCCTCACTGTGCTGTATATAGGGTACAGCTCCTCACTGTGCTGTATATAGGGTACAGCTCCTCACTGTGCTGTATATAGGGTACAGCTCCTCACTGTGCTGTATATAGGGTACAGATCCTCACTGTGCTGTATATAGGGTACAGATCCTCACTGTGCTGTATATAGGGTACAGCTCCTCACTGTGCTGTATATAGGGTACAGCTCCTCACTGTGCTGTATATAGGGTACAGCTCCTCACTGTGCTGTATATAGGGCTCCAGCTCCTCACTGTGCTGTATATAGGGTACAGCTCCTCACTGTGCTGTATATAGGGTACAGCTCCTCACTGTGCTGTATATAGGGTACATCTCCTCACTGTGCTGTATATAGGGTACAGCTCCTCACTGTGCTGTATATAGGGTACAGCTTCTCACTGTGCTGTATATAGGGCTACAGCTCCTCACTGTGCTGTATATAGGGTACAGCTCCTCACTGTGCTGTATATAGGGTACAGCTCCTCACTGTGCTGTATATAGGGTACAGCTCCTCACTGTGCTGTATATAGGGTACAGCTCCTCACTGTGCTGTATATAGGGCTACAGCTAATCACTGTGCTGTATATAGGGTACAGCTTCTCACTGTGCTGTATGTAGGGTACAGCTACTCACTGTGCTGTATATAGGGTACAGCTCCTCACTGTGCTGTATATAGGGTACAGCTCCTCACTGTGCTGTATATAGGGTACAGCTCCTCACTGTGCTGTATATAGGGTACAGCTCCTCACTGTGCTGTATATAGGGTACAGCTCCTCACTGTGCTGTATATAGGGTACATCTCCTCACTGTGCTGTATATAGGGTACAGCTCCTCACTGTGCTGTATATAGGGTACAGCTCCTCACTGTGCTGTATATAGGGTACAGCTCCTCACTGTGCTGTATATAGGGTACAGCTCCTCACTGTGCTGTATATAGGGTACAGCTCCTCACTGTGCTGTATATAGGGTACAGCTCCTCACTGTGCTGTATATAGGGTACAGCTCCTCACTGTGCTGTATATAGGGTACATCTCCTCACTGTGCTGTATATAGGGTACAGCTCCTCACTGTGCTGTATATAGGGTACAGCTCCTCACTGTGCTGTATATAGGCTACAGCTACTCACTGTGCTGTGTATAGGGTACAGCTCCTCACTGTGCTGTATATAGGGTACAGCTCCTCACTGTGCTGTATATAGGGTACAGCTCCTCACTGTGCTGTATATAGGGTACAGCTCCTCACTGTGCTGTATATAGGGCTCCAGCTCCTCACTGTGCTGTATATAGGGTACAGCTCCTCACTGTGCTGTATATAGGGTACAGCTCCTCACTGTGCTGTATATAGGGTACAGCTCCTCACTGTGCTGTATATAGGGTACATCTCCTCACTGTGCTGTATATAGGGTACATCTCCTCACTGTGCTGTATATAGGGTACAGCTCCTCACTGTGCTGTATATAGGGTACAGCTTCTCACTGTGCTGTATATAGGGCTACAGCTCCTCACTGTGCTGTATATAGGGTACAGCTCCTCACTGTGCTGTATATAGGGTACAGCTCCTCACTGTGCTGTATATAGGGTACAGCTCCTCACTGTGCTGTATATAGGGTACAGCTCCTCACTGTGCTGTATATAGGGCTACAGCTAATCACTGTGCTGTATATAGGGTACAGCTCCTCACTGTGCTGTATATAGGGTACAGCTCCTCACTGTGCTGTATATAGGGTACAGCTCCTCACTGTGCTGTATATAGGGTACAGATCCTCACTGTGCTGTATATAGGGTACAGCTCCTCACTGTGCTGTATATAGGTTACAGCTCCTCACTGTGCTGTATATAGGGTACAGCTCCTCACTGTGCTGTATATAGGGTACAGCTCCTCACTGTGCTGTATATAGGGTACAGCTCCTCACTGTGCTGTATATAGGGTACAGCTACTCACTGTGTTGTATATAGGGTACAGCTCCTCACTGTGCTGTATATAGGGTACAGCTACTCACTGTGCTGTATATAGGGTACAGCTCCTCACTGTGCTGTATATAGGGTACAGCTCCTCACTGTGCTGTATATAGGGTACAGCTCCTCACTGTGCTGTATATAGGGTACAGCTCCTCACTGTGCTGTATATAGGGTACAGCTACTCACTGTGCTGTATATAGGGTACAGCTCCTCACTGTGCTGTATATAGGGTACAGCTACTCACTGTGTTGTATATAGGGTACAGCTCCTCACTGTGCTGTATATAGGGTACAGCTACTCACTGTGCTGTATATAGGGTACAGCTCCTCACTGTGCTGTATATAGGGTACAGCTCCTCACTGTGCTGTATATAGGGTACAGCTCCTCACTGTGCTGTATATAGGGTACAGATCCTCACTGTGCTGTATATAGGGTACAGCTCCTCACTGTGCTGTATATAGGGTACAGCTCCTCACTGTGCTGTATATAGGGTACAGCTCCTCACTGTGCTGTATATAGGGCTCCAGCTCCTCACTGTGCTGTATATAGGGTACAGCTCCTCACTGTGCTGTATATAGGGCACAGCTCCTCACTGTGCTGTATATAGGGTACAGCTCCTCACTGTGCTGTATATAGGGTACAGCTCCTCACTGTGCTGTATATAGGGTACATCTCCTCACTGTGCTGTATATAGGGTACAGCTCCTCACTGTGCTGTATATAGGGTACAGCTTCTCACTGTGCTGTATATAGGGCTACAGCTCCTCACTGTGCTGTATATAGGGTACAGCTCCTCACTGTGCTGTATATAGGGCTACAGCTCCTCACTGTGCTGTATATAGGGTACAGCTCCTCACTGTGCTGTATATAGGGTACAGCTCCTCACTGTGCTGTATATAGGGTACAGCTCCTCACTGTGCTGTATATAGGGTACAGCTCCTCACTGTGCTGTATATAGGGTACAGCTCCTCACTGTGCTGTGTGGTGACATGGTGTGCACCACACTCACTATGGACCAGAGGAAGCCAAGGAAAACGTTGTCTCAGGAGGTTAGAAAAATAAATTTAGACAAGCAGGTTACAGGTAAATGTTATACGGCCGTCTCCAAGCAGATTGATGTTGCTGTGACTACAATTGTACATTGTCATTTAATAAGTGCCCGAATCGCTATTTTTCAGCGGGTTTCCCGAATATTACCGATTTGCACCAAGAAAAGAGCCAAGAAAAACTTCTAGACAAATTAGAGGTGAAATTCAAGTTCAAGGAACTTCAGTGTCAGATCACTCCATCCGTCGTTCTTTGAGCCAAAATGAACTTAGTGGGAGACGACCAAGATGGACATCATTGTTGAAAACAAATTCTTAAAAAGCAAGACTGGAATTTGCAAAACTGTTAGGAATCTTTTAAAGTCTCCACACAAATCTGTTATGTGCAGGGACCTCAGAGGTGACACTGTCACTACTAGCAGTGTCTGCAGAGGGTGAGCAGCCAGCAGCTTAGTATTCCGCAGCACAATGTGTGTTTACCAGTAATCTGTCCTATCTGTAGTCTGATCAGAAAATCAGGTAGGAAAATCCACTATATCTAAAGGCAAAGGAGTAAAAACAAAGATTATGAGGGGGTCGGGGAGTCTGATAAAACACCTCGAGCAAGGTCGTTCTGCTCCGCTCTAATCCGCTCTAAAGATGCATCTGATAAGGGAGAGAACAATTCTATGAAAACGTGTGGATAATGAAAACAGGACGTGAGAGGCAGAAGAGCTACAATAATAACAATAATAATAATAATTCCTGTATTTAAATAGCGCACACAGATTACGCAGCTCTGCACAGAACTTGTCACATCAGTCCCTGTCCCCAATGGGGCTCACAATCTAATCAACCAACCAGTATGTTGGAGTGTGGGAGGCAACCAGAGGACCTGGAGGACACCCATGCAAACACATAAGGACAAACTGCCCCTTGCTGGTGTAATAATATGGGGAGTCATGGTATAGGACAGTTATCCCTAGAAGTGATAGGAGGACACGCTGCCCCCTGCTGGTGTGATGATGTGGGGGCCATGGTATAGGACAGTCACCCCTAGTAATTATAGGACACACTGCCCCCTGCTGGTGTGATGATGTGGGGGCCATGGTATAGGGCAGTCACCCCCTAGTAGTGATAGGAGGACACACTGCCTCCTGCTGGTGTGATGATGTGGGGAGCCATGGTATAGGATAGGCATCCCTAGTAGTGATAGGAGGATACACTGCCCCCTGCTGGTGTGAGAATGTGGGGGCTATGGTATTGGACAGTCAGCTACCCCTAGAAGTGATAGGAGGACACACTGCCCCCTGGATGGGGTGATGTTGTGGAGAGCTATGGTATAGGACAGTATCACCTAGTAGTGATAGGAGAACACACTGCCCCCTGCTGGTGTGATGATGTGGGGGCTTTGATACAGGACAGTCACCCCTAGTAGTGATAGGATACACTGCCCCCTGCTGGTGTGATGATGTGGGGAGCCATGGTATAGGACAGTTACCCCTAGCAGTGATAGGAGGACACACTGCCCCCTGCTGGTGTGATGATGTGGGGAGCCATGGTATAGGACAGTTATCCCTAGTAGTGATAGGAGGACACACTGCCCTCTGCTGGTGTGATGATGTGGGGGAGCCATGATATAGGACAGTCACCCCTAGTAGTGATAGGAGGACACACTGCCCCCTGCTGGTGTGATGATGTGGGGGCCATGGTATAGGATAGTTACCCCTAGTAGTGATAGGAGGACACACTGCCCCCTGCTGGTGTGATGATGTGGGGGCCATGGTATAGGATAGTTACCCCTAGTAGTGATAGGAGGATACACTGCCCCCTGCTGGTGTGATGATGTGGGGAGCCATGGTATAGGACAGTTATCCCTAGTAGTGATAGGAGGACACACTGCCCTCTGCTGGTGTGATGATGTGGGGGAGCCATGATATAGGACAGTCACCCCTAGTAGTGATAGGAGGACACACTGCCCCCTTCTGGTGTGATGATGTGGGGGCCATGGTATAGGATAGTTACCCCTAGTAGTGATAGGATGACACACTGCCCCCTGCTGGTGTGATGATGTGGGGGCCATGGTATAGGATAGTTACCCCTAGTAGTGATAGGAGGATACACTGCCCTCTGCTGGTGTGATGATGTGGGGGAGCCATGATATAGGACAGTTAGCCCTGGTAGTGATAGGAGGACACACTGTCCCCTGCTGGTGTGATGATGTGGGGGAGCCATGATTTAGGACAGTTATCCCTAGTAGTGATAGGAGGATACACTGCCCCCTGCTGGTGTGATGATGTGTGGAGCCATGGTATAGGACAGTTATCCCTAGTAGTGATAGGAGGACACACTGTCCCCTGCTGGTGTGATGATGTGGGGGAGCCATGATTTAGGACAGTTATCCCTAGTAGTGATAGGAGGACACACTGCCCTCTGCTGGTGTGATGATGTGGGGGAGCCATGATTTAGGACAGTCACCCTTAGTAGTGATAGGAGGACACACTCCCCCCTGCTGGTGTGATGATGTGGTGGAGCCATGGTATAGGACAGTTATCCATAGTAGTGATAGGACACACTGCCCCCTGCTGGTGTGATGATGTGGGGGCTTTGATATAGGACAGTCAGTCAGTCCTAGTAGTGATAGGAGGACACACTGCCCTCTGCTGGTGTGATGATGTGGGGGAGCCATGATATAGGACAGTTACCCCTAGTAGTGATAGGAGGACACACTCCCCCCTGCTGGTGTGATGATGTGGTGGAGCCATGGTATAGGACAGTTATCCATAGTAGTGATAGGACACACTGCCCCCTGCTGGTGTGATGATGTGGGGGCTTTGATATAGGACAGTCAGTCAGTCCTAGTAGTGATAGGAGGACACACTGCCCCCTGCTGGTGTGATGATGTGGGGGCTTTGATATAGGACAGTTACCCCTAGTAGTGATAGGAGGACACACTGCCCCCTGCTGGTGTGATGATTTAGGGGAGCCATGGTATAGGACAGTTACCCCTAGTAGTGATAGGAGGACACACTGCCCCCTGCTGATGTGATGATCTTTGAGAACATATAATAATCGAGTGACCGCGTAGTTCAGGGTTAACTTCTTTAATATAATAACAATGCAACACAATACAAAACGGCAAAATAAAAGTTGTACAAAGTGAGAATCAAGTGCAATATACAGTGGTACGAAGTCTCAGCTCTGCAGTGACCAAAATCATGAAAGTAATAACATGTATATTCAAGATTATGGGGTAAGCAGAAGCGAACCCATAACAGCAGTGTGTGTGGACAGATGTAGCAGTGCTGGGCCGGTCACTGAATCCTCCGCTGGTAGCACATATTACTGCACATCCGATGGCAAACTCATCGCTGCTGTGTGGACAAACCGAGCTCTGCTACATATGTACTGCCTAAAATGTCATGTATACAGTAAAACGTGCTCAAACACAGAAATGAGACTTATCGGAAGGTAAACACTCTAAAAGATCATGCTGGGGTGAGGGGTGAGGGGTGAGAGGTGAGGGCAGGGTACGGAGCCTAAAAGCAAAGCGTTTCACATTCACCTTAAATCCTCTACTAGAGAACTGCCTAAAAGGATCTTATAGGAACCGGCTTAATGGAGTCTAGGTAGATATAGCGCCCCTCTTGTCCACAGGTTGTGACTGGTATTACAGATATTTACTTATGGGGAATGTGGCAGAAGACAGTGATAGGTATTGTCCCTGGAGAGATGTGCGCTCATAGCATTCTGTATTTTGTTAGTAGCAGCAGGACTGTGATATATGCATTTATATTCCAGAACTGTATCTTCTGCAAGTGCACTGGGGGTCGTGACCTCTCACTTCTGTGCCCTGTGCTCTCAGGAGCCAGCGTTAGGTATTGTCCCTGAAGCAATGTATAATCATTCCTCTGTGTGTTGTTAGTAGCAGCAGGACTGTGATATATGGATTGATATTCCACTAAAGGAATCATTATTATTATTGCATCCTCACACTGCTGTGCTCTTTGCTCCAAACTATTCCACAGACTTCTACTCTCAGAAGTATACCAGAAATCTGTTACAGTTTTTATTCAGCAGAGTGGATGGACTGCAGAGAAATAAGAGCACAGCAGTGTGAGGACACGCCCCCTTGAAGCTTCAATCCTAGAATATAAAGCCATAATTCACAGTCCTGCTGCTACTAACAACATACACAACAGGTATGATTACACAGATCTCCAGGGACAATAACAAAACAGTTGCTGTACAGTGGAGCCGTATTAGGACACCCCCTCCACCAGTGCACAGTCCTGCTGCTACTAAGAACATACACAAAGGTCTGATTACACAGATCTCCAGGAATCATACCCAACACTGGCTGCACAGAGCAGTATAAGGACAAACGCCCAGTGCACTTGGAGAAGCTACAATCCTGGAATATAAATCCAAACTCACAGTCCTGCTGCTACTAACAACACACAGAATGGTATTACCAGGGACATTACCGAACACTGTCTGCATAGTGCATGGTCCCCTCCCCCCCCATTTATATTGTGCAGTTCCCGGAATAGAGAGAATCATCAATCTATTTCTCTTTTTATTCTTTGATGACCCCTGAACCCTATAGAATGTGATTATAGAGACAACTCAAAAATGATCGATGGATAAATACATTACAAGGAGGGAAAATACTAATATAAAACAAAACTACAACATGTACAAAACTAAAAAATGCTTCACCTTCACATTTATGTGTCACTTACAATGTAGAATCTAAGCTTAAAAAATATCACATGGTTAAAAAAAAATCACACAAAAAGTTGCCCGTTGCAGGGGACTGCGCCCTCTTCTCATACGTCCGTTTCAGCGGTTTAGCTACAAGCACAAGCGTTCTGCGTTCCGTTGTCCCTCTGTTATTCCTCCTGGAAATGATAGCTGGGTGTTACCAGTGCCCTTATCAATGGGGCGTGTCTGATACTGTCCAATCAGTGATGAATATGTTACAAAGTGGAGGGTAAGACCCATTGACAAGAGGAATAGTCCCGCGCAATTGTCTATAGTGGTAACATAGGAACAACAGATTTTTTTTCACCACCATCACCAACTCCAACTCTTTGTACCCTTTAACAGGAGCCGCTCCAATGATTCCGGCAAAGTTGGAATTTTTTCTCTAGCCCCCAGCATTCCCGAGCAATCAGTGCTGCTAGTTTCTGCATCTCTTCTGGCAGGTAGGCGGGTCTGGGCTGGGCAGACACCACCTACTTGACAAAATAGAGCCTAATTTGCATACTCTGTGCCAAAACTAAAACAATAATATCTCAGGAACGCTGGGGGCTAGAGAAAAAATTCCAACTGTGCCGGAATCAGTGGAGTGACACCTATTTACGGACATTTGGAGATGATGGGGGTGGTGAGAGGTCCTCTTAAAGCTTTTACGTCTTGATCTGTTCGGGATGCTGGTGCATAAAGGGATGGAGATGACAGAGATATCACACCATTAACAACATTATATATGAGCGCCGCTGAGCGTATCCGCCTGCTAATCAAAGGGTTAAATCGCTAATGACCAAGACTAATAATAATCGTCATTAACAAGGGGATCGTTAGTGACTATCACTGTGTCTGTGGTCAGCGCCATGCTCTCAGTAATCTGCTGTCAGTCCAGCATCGGCAGGGATCGTTCATGCACCAGGACGGAATCAAATCCATAAAATCTTCCCCAAATCTACTCGTTATCAAACTTGCTGTAGGGGTGATCCATGTCCTGCAGGAGACCTGAAAAATAAAAAGAAATGACATTTAAAAAATCTGCGATTCAGGACAAACTCAACCTATGAGAAAAAAAGGTTTATTTTAAAATGGACAAAATGAGATCGCCTCTGGTGGTCAAAAGTGGTACTGCAGGTACGGTTTAATTTTTTAAAATTTTGCTGGGGGTAGCATCTGAAATATTTTTCATTCTAATACATGAATGCCCTGAGTCTGCCACCATGGGTCTTCCTTCAAAAACACTAAAAACCTTATAACAAATCCAAAATATTTTGATGCAGCAGCAGTGAACCTTGCCCGTTAGATGTCAAGGTTCAGCCTCTCTGCAGTATCCAGAAGATTTAACAATTTTTTTGGTAGTCTGGGTGCTCTACCCTATTTCGATAGCCTCATTTCATTACTGACGTTCCCCTGATCAATTTGCCGTTTGTTTTTCTAAAATCCACCCAGGAGTTCAAAAGATACGACGATAAAATAATTTCATACTATCCTAGGGGGCGGAAACTTTTATTTCCTCAGGGGTGTGTCTCTTTTTGCTGTACCTCCCCCTCCCTATGAGATGAGTCACATATAAACTTTCAGAGGCCATATCTTTTGAATGGGTTGACGGATTTGGAAAAAACAAACACCAAATCGTTCAGGGGCGCAGCAGAAATCACATGAGGGATGTCATTCAGCATTTAGTACCAAAAGACATGATCTATTTAAACATAATGTCTTTAGATGACACATCCCAGGATTATCTTTAGACTACACATAGGGTTGTAGTCTGTAGCTATTGACGCGCATAGATCTGCATAGCAGCTGTATACACAATACGGTAGAATATGAATTTGCTTTGTTAACAATGGGGTTGTACTATCTTCCGCACGGAAGGTCATAGATAGGCAAAGCCGTAGACAGATCTATATATATGGCTTCCTGCTCATATTGTTACCAGTGTACGAGAGCTCCGCAAATTACCCATAAATCCTCTCCAGGGCGACAGTTTTAAGGTCCTTTTTTCGGCGCCCTATTTTTGTCTTCACATTGCCCGGCCTGACGACATCTCTGGCTGTCGTGACCCATGAGTGTTTACTTTTGCCGACGGCAGCAGGACGGCTTTACAATTCATACATAATAAATTAGATTACAAGGGAAATTGGATGAAGAACTCGATGCATTTTCCATTATATCAAACACTCAAGACCGAAGACACGTAAAATACGGAATCATCTCCTGATCTAAAAGTCCATCACTGGCCTCAAGGGATCACCAAGACGTGGTATCGGAAGATCAACACTTCCGGAGAATTGGTAAGTGTCTACTAGAACCCAACTGTCATTCGAGAAGGGGTTGTTTATGTATGTTGCCTCGCTTTTTTTTATTTAGCTTATGAGTCTGATGAAGATAGCTGAGAAAAGTGATCGGCTACCTTCATCAGTCCCGTAGACTGTCAATGGGGCGGAAGATGCCATGCAAAACTCCACTCAGATGGATGACATGGGTCCTCCTGGGGTCATAGCAGTCAGATACTTAAAATCTACCCTGTTGTAAGACGACCTGTCCATCTTGGGACAACAGACAACAAACCTTGTGTAGTCACAGCCCTTCGTTATGAACTTCCCTCCCCTTCGGCGCATGACTCGAGATGAGCGGACACAATGGTCGAGTTCGTTCGTCTGACCCGGACCTGTTACCGGATTGGTGGGCAAACAGCCAATTAGGCAAATTGACGCCCCTAGCAACAAGCCATGGCTGTGATTGGCCAGGTGGTGCCCCATGGTAGTTTCTAGAGACGGACATTTGCGGAATTAGCTGTTCGGACGCCAATCTGGCAATAAGTTTGGGTCAGGTGACCAGACTCGAATGCTAAACCCGACCATAGGGTCCACTCATCTCTACTAGGTAGGGACTAGAGTCCACTGTAGCGAGCATTCATGGAGGAAAACCGGTGAGCGAGAGCGTCAATCTGGTGGGGCCCAATAGCCCTGCCTTTTCTCACCCTTGCCACAACCCATTACAAGAAGTGGCGAGGGTGGGCGAAAGACTCCATTTAGACAAATGAAGTAGAAAAAGTCATGAGCCGGAGTTTGAACCTTTTTCTATGCCAAAAGGGCTTTGATAAATGCCCCCCAGTGACTATAGGATCTGACTACAGAGAATGTATTTGTAGTCTGTTACCATGCAGACACCGGAGCTGTAATCACAGATTTTATTATTTTTTTTAATCTACTTGGAACACGTGTTGCTTTTTTTTTTTTTTTTTTTTTAATTTGAAGGGACTTAGAGCTCCATCTAGTGGTGGCCACGGGTCCTCAGGAAATTATTATTCAAAGCCAGCGCAGGGGATTTGGAGCTCTGTATCAGAAAAACAAAGCCTCTACTGCTATAATGATATATTACAAAGTGAATCAGCACAGGATTATGGACCTATTTTAATTATATTCACAGGTTGATATTCATTTTTTAAGGGCAATTTCGATTCCTTGTACACAAAGGATCAAATCCACACGTCCGGGACCGCTGTAACCATAAGGCGAGCGCAGGTAGAGACAGGTGCGCCGGTGATTATTTCGATGTCCCCGGTGTTTGCCTTGAATCCAGGCTTTATGAGAACACACAATGAGACCTTCACCACTGTTTGTACAGATGGAGCCGCCTGTTTAAAGTTCACTCTCTCTCCCTTGTATCATCCGCGGCTCTCAGGACCCCCGCGCGCACCTGACATTTTTAAATTGCTTTGCTCTCTAGTTCCCGGGGAATCGCGCTAGTCACCGACCATGCGGCAAGTTTTATATTGAGTAATCGGCAATATGGAGGAAGGGTCAAGGTAAATTTTGCCGGTTGACTTCACCGAGGGACATGAAAAATCTCAGTTATATTTGGAGGCAGATGATCAGGTCATTTCATAGATCAGCTGAATGTGCAGAGACATTTTCTTCAATATTCTTTAGAGATGAAAGAAAACGCTGGGGTGACCTGTAAAGATTTGTGTAGGTCCCTTTCTAGCACCTTAAAAAGGGAATCTACTATAAGGTTTTGACCATTAAACCTAATGACATGTTCCCACAAAAGAGGATTCCTGAGGAAGGGGGGAATGAGGGAGCTGATTTCTCTTCAGCCAGTCACACACAGCCAATGTCTCTCTCACCTCCCCCATTTCCCCCTCCCTCAGGAATTCTCTTCTGCGACTCACACACAGTCAATGTCAATGTCACCCTCAACACCTCAACACCGCCCCCCTCCCTTAGTCTTCATGCTGTGCTCCATGCAGGGAAATGAATTAGGGAGGGGGGAATGAGGGAGTTGAGAGACACATTGGCTGTGTGTGACTCAGAAGAGAGAGAGAAAAGGGTCTTACACTTTACACTTCTATTCTATGCACTTTCTTCCCAGCAGGAAGAAGTGGAACAGTCTCTGGCTACCCATGTGATGCTGTGCTGAAACATTTTGTCATTGTTAGCAGACAGAAAGGATATAGAGAAATGTAATAGGCTTCACTACAGAGAAATAAGCGTCTCTCACACACTACACTTCTAGTATGAGCACTGGTCTCCCAGCATGCAGAAGTGGTACAGTCTCTAGCTGCCGTGATGCTGAGCTGAAGTGTCCAGAGATTGTTATTGGACAGCAAAGAGATGTTGAAAAAATTATCTGCAATACAGGGAGATATGGGTCCCTAACACTCTACATTTAGGTTATGTGCACTGTCCTCCCAGCAGTCAGAAGTGGTTCAGTCTCTAGCTGCCCATGTGATGCTGTGCTGAAACATTTTGTCATTGTTAGCAGACAGAAAGGAGAAAGAGAAATATAACAGGCCTCACTATAGGGAGATAAGAGTCTCTCACACACTACACCTCTATTATGAGCACTGTCCTCCCAGCAGGCAGAAGTGGTACAGTCTCTGGCTGCCATTGTGATGCTGAGCTGAAGCGTCCAGAGATTGTTATTGGACAGCAAAGAGATGTTGAAAAAAATTGTCTGCAATACAGGGAGATATGGGTCCCTGACACTCTACATATAGGTTATGTGCACTGTCCTCCCAGCAGGCAGAAGTGGTACAGTCTCTAGCTGCCCATGTGATGCTGTGCTGAAACATTTTGTGATTGGTGGCGGACAGCAAAGAGACAGAGAAATGTAAGAGAAGATAGGCTTCACTACAAGGAGAGAAGATTCTCTCACACATTTCTATTATACAGTGTCACCTGTTATGGGGTTGGGGGGGGGGTAAGGATTTAATGAAACAAAATTGTTTAATATTTTTTTCCACACATCCAATTTAACCTATCACTGTTCTAGAAGCTTCTCTTCTCCTGTCACTTCTTCTCTCCACACCAGGAAATCTTAATAAGCAATTACCATCTAAATGATACGAGTAAAGCTGATGGGGGGGGGGCACACGGGGAAAAAAAAATAAACGTCGCACATATTAGCGAGTCCCCAATAGGAAAAGCCGGATCTGACATTTTGTAGTTTAATCCTCCGAGCCCGAGTTAATAAATCTCTTCCCGTCCTGTCACTCTGCGTTATTACTGGTGAATTGAGTCGGACACGCAGGGAGTGAAGCCCCCAAGTAGAAAAACGTCGCACCGCGCCGAATCTCCACCTGCATAAAGGAAACGATTCATTATATGGAGCCGTCGTGTTGTCACGCAGGAGGATCCGGTGCCAGGAAGAGGGAACCTGAGGAAGAACATCAAACTCAGCAGTAAACTTCAATCGGCTGCACGTAAAGCCTCGACCGCGTCCGTGGCGTCTCCGCTAACTCCGAATAAAGATTACACAGCGGAGACATTAAGCTGCTCCGCAAGATTAAACTTCATCCCAACCCGGATCCACGAGTCAGCCTTGGGATTATATTAACATGACTATGACGGGATTTATGGAGTATCGACCCGTCCGCTGACAGCCGGGGCTCATCTCTGCATTCATTAAAAGGGAACCCCATTCAGATGCCCGATTCAGCAAATGAGGTGCAACTTTTAACTCCCGCACCTTGTTTCAATATACTACTCACGATGCACAGCGCCATACTTTGTACAGTGGCTTTGTTTGGAATTACAGATGAACAGGCCTAAGAATCAGAAGGATTGTGTAGCTACCCCCCCCCCCAAATCAGCTGATCAGTTGGGGGTTCTTGTGCCAGACCACAACAATCTCATTTTAGAAATCAAACATATTAAAATGGGATCCAGTAAATCACAAAAAAGACCCCAAATTTGCAATCATGGCGTTTCTCTGTTGAGGCTGTTTGTCTGTACGAGATTTTGGGCGCTAATAAGATGACCCCAGGAGCCACAGACATCACCAGAAAATAACCCAGCACTAAATTTACCAGGCCAGTGGCTAAGAGGCCCTTGGGTTGATCCTCTAGGTAACCACATGAGGTACTAGAGGAAAAACACAAATTATCACTTCTTGCCTTTACTGTATAGACTGGGGCAAATGAAGGCAAGCCATTTCCTTATTCTAAGTCAGTGACAGCTCACTGGGGAGCAGCTTGTGCTCCACGGCTCCCTGGGGGAAGGGCCTGTGCTCCACGGCTCCCTGGGGGAAGGGCCTGTGCTCCACGGCTCCCTGGGGGAAGGGCCTGTGCTCCACGGCTCCCTGGGGGAAGGGCCTGTGCTCCACGGCTCCCTGGGGGAAGGGCCTGTGCTCCACGGCTCCCTGGGGGAAGGGCCTGTGCTCCACGGCTCCCTGGGGGAAGGGCCTGTGCTCCACGGCTCCCTGGGGGAAGGGCCTGTGCTCCACGGCTCCCTGGGGGAAGGGCCTGTGCTCCACGGCTCCCTGGGGGAAGGGCCTGTGCTCCACGGCTCCCTGGGGGAAGGGCCTGTGCTCCACGGCTCCCTGGGGGAAGGGCCTGTGCTCCACGGCTCCCTTGGGGATGGGAACCCACTTCATCGCTGCCTGTTGGAGGTGCCTGTATTCCAATGCACCCCTTAGGAAGGGAACGCACTCCACCGATCCCGGGGTGAGAACCCTGTAGGCCATCACATCCTGGAGACTGATAAACTATGACATTTCTGTGTCTTTTCTGTAATTACAGTCTCTTTTATGTTCATTTTACAAGACTGAGAAATCCTGGGATTTACACGTGTAACTCATCCCTATAAAGTGCAGCTAAATCTCAGAGACGTTATGTAAACCTGTGTGGGGTCGCCGTCCCGCACCTCATAAACAAGCCGCGTTATCACCGCTCAGCAGATGTTTCACATTTAGCCGGCACGTTGCTGTGATGACAGAGGAAAGGTCATCAGATTAAGAAGATCACAATCTGATAGAGTAAATAACCTGCGCAGAGCCGCCACATGCAGAGCGCTCACAGCCGCGCCACAAGATGGGGGGGGGGGGGGGGGGGCGGGGGTTACTAATGGCAAACAATGATAATAAAAATTATATATCTCCACACATTGCCGCCATGACGGAAGGATAAAGCTGGAGCCACAGATCCTTGAGATACGAGAAGTGGGTGAGTATGGCTTGCAGAGTAAAGTGACCTTTCTCCAGGGCACTCTGTGGACAAGGTCTACTGAAGGTCTAGATGGAATCACATTAAAGGGGTTGACAATCCATGATCAACCATCTCTGCTTCCTGTTGTCTTGAACTGAATTGAGCATGCTCGACCACTGCTCCATTCAATGGGGAAAACAGGACATGACTAGAGGCCCCGATCCAGAGCACCAGGTGGTGCGGATGTGACCAGCCAAGGGCAAGGGAGGCCAAGGGCAAAAGTGGCCAGGGTCCAGAGTGGCCAGAGTCAAGGAGAAGGACAGCCAAGGGCAAGGGTTTGTAGAATTCTAGTGGAGGTAAAGGCCAAAGGTCTGGAAGGGCAGCACAGATTTCAGATCAGTTCACACCAAGGTTGTTACAGAAATTCAAAAGAACAGGACTAGTCATCAAACGAGTCATGGTTGAAAACATGGAGGTCAACCACCGACACCTCTGCAATAACTAGATGTCTCAGAATTTTTAATATTCATGCCACTTATCAAAGCAGTCGATGTAGATGGCAGCTGACCCGGACATGTCTTAAGGCCTCGATGAAGAGCACCAGATGGTAAGGTCAGAACCGGCCAAGGTCAAAAAACGCCTTAGGGCAAGAACGGTCAGGGGCAGCCAAGGTCAGGTACCGCCAAAGTCGGGCTAGGAATTCTAGTGGAGGTACAGGGCAAAGGTGTGGAAGGGCAGCACAGATTTGAGATCAGTTCACACCAAGGTTGTCACAGAAGTTCAACAAAACAGGAGCAAGGATAGGAGCCATTAAACTGGTCATGGTCAAAAATGACCGAGGGCAAGAACGGCCGAGGGCAAGAACGGCCGAGGGCAAGAACGGCCGAGGGCAAGAGCGGCCGAGGGCAAGAGCGGCCGAGGGCAAGAGCGGCCGAGGGCAAGAATGGACGAGGTCAAGCCCTGGCACGGTCAAGAACAGGCAAGGCCAAGAACAGGCAAGGCCAAGAACAGGCAAGGCCAAGAACAGGCAAGGCCAAGAACAGGCAAGTCCAAGAACAGGCAAGTCCAAGAACAGGCAAGTCCAAGAACAGGCAAGTCCAAGAACAGGCAAGTCCAAGAACAGGCAAGTCCAAGAACAGGCAAGTCCAAGAACAGGCAAGTCCAAGAACAGGCAAGTCCAAGAACAGCCAAGGTCGGCCAACTGTCAGGGTACGCCAAAGTTAGGGATTGCCCAGGTTGATCCAGGTCGAATTCCAGTGGAAGTACAGGCCAAAGGTTTAGAAGGGCAGCACAGATTTGAGGTCTGTTCACTCTAAGGTCATTGCAGAAGTCTAAAAACATGGAGGTCACCGACACCTTTGAAATGAATTAGTTGTCTAAGAATTTTCAATATTCATGGCACCTTCTTGGGGAAAAGGTGCTTTTTTTTTTTTATAAGCCATTGCTGTCAGGTTTGGGTCAGGGACACCTGAAGAAGTGTACACTAGAAAACTGAAACATGGCCGGCCAAACACAAAGATAGGGAGGAAGGAAGGAAGGCCGACTCTGGTAACTTGGCCCCAGCCTACACGGCAAAGCTAATAATAAGAAAACAGGGAACGAGAAGACGATTGTTACAGCAATACTTTCATATAAATAGTCATATACAAAATACACCTCCCCTTTAAGAGCGTGGTGTAGACTGTAGCTCCTCAGACAGCCCCGGCTTACTGTATATTATTAGGCAGGTTACTGGAGCAGGCGCTAGAGAGAAGTTTACAAGAAACAACCTGCAATTAAGGCGCCGATTCAATCTTATAGGTCAGAACCCTGGACTCCTGCGCGGCGCATGAATCGCTCCGTTTTATACTTCACCGTTAAATGTCATTCTCCCAAATTGCTTTAGAAAAGATGAAAAATCTTCAATTAAGGCAAAAAAAACCCAAACTTACCGTATTTCTTCCGGATCTCGTTATGTTTTATGGTCCTCTCGTTCTTTCTGCAAAAAAATAATTAAAAACACAATTTGTGAAATGCGAACAGAAAGGGATCAGACATTTCTACAAGGGGGTTTCCTATAGTTAAAGGGAAACCATCAGCAGGTTTGACCGTACAGAGCTACAGCCAGTGCTAGGTTTTGACTCTGAAGAGACTGATTAGATACCTTTGTGCATTTTGTTAGTGGCAGCAGGACTGCGAATTATGGATTTATATTCTGGGAGTGTAGCTTCTTCAAGTGCACTGGGGGCGTGTCCTCCCACTGCTGTGCTCTGTGCAATCAGGGTTTTGTGTTGTCCCTGGAGAGATGTGTAATTGTACCTTTGTATAGAATATTAATAGCAGCAGGACTGTGAAAAATGGATTTATAATCCAGGATTGTAGCACTGGGGCGTCCTCACACTGCTGTGCTCTCTGCAATACGTGTTAGGTACTGTCCCTAGAGAGATGTGTAATTGTACCTTTGTATAGAATATTAATAGCAGCAGGACTGTGAAAAATGGATTGATAATCCAGGATTGTAGAACTGGGGTGTCCTTACTCTGCTGTGCTCTGTGCTCTCTGAAGCCAGTGTTAGGTATTGTCCCTCGCGTGGTGTGTGGTCAAACCTTTGTGTAGGTTATTAGTAGCAGCAGGACTGTGACAAATTGATCTGTATTCAAGGATTGTAGCTTCTTCAAGTGCACTTGGATGGGGGGGGGGGGTCCTCACACTGCTGTGCTCTCAGTTTGCTGCATCCAGTTACTCCGTAGCCCCTCCTCTACTTTGCTCTGAGGGAATGCTACAACGTTCAACAAAAAAGTCAATAACTTTTTTTACTCATAGAAGAGGGAAAAGCATGTGGTTCGATCTAAATCGGAGAGATAAGAGCACAGCAGTGTGAGGATAACCCCAGTGTGCACTTGGAGAAAATACAATCCAGAAGAAAAGAAATTATTTTACATTCCGGCTGCTACAAACTACACATAAAATAATATGATTACACATCTTTCCAGGGACAATACATACACTGTCTGCAGAGAGCACAGAGCACAGCAGTGTGAGGACACCAACTACCCAGTGCACTTGGATAAGTGAAGCCTGGAAAATAAATACAGATTTCACAATTCTGCTGCTACTAACCACGTAGATTTGATTGAACAGGTCTCCCGGGCTCCTACCTAAACTGCTAAAAAACTTCCTATATATATTTATATATACACACAGTGACCCATATACAGAGGGAGAAAATAATCAGATATCTGGACAATGCGGTCAAGATCAATGACAATTAAAGTTTGTCTTGTTTCACTGGACAACTGTTAGACGGCTGTAGCAAGACATCAACTGCGCTGCAGCACTCCCGCAGGAGAAATGAGGTATTGCACTTTTCTAATTAAAATCAATCAATGCAAGATATGTTAGGTCCTGCACAGTAAGAGAACGCTTTGCTTTGGGGACCAGGTGAAGGTCCATAGTGGTCGACCCTAATCTGTTCTCTCGGGGTAACACTAAAATGAAATTTAACCCCTCATTGCAAGGGTAGGCTCCTGGTTATTTGCAGACAGCAGCACTTCTCTAGAGATGGGTAACTAACACGGTTAATCTAACCAATAGCAATGGTGCCAGATCTAGTGGAGGCAACACATGGAAAGGGGGAAAGTAAAATCTTAGTTAAAGTCTTAAATTTCCAGGAGGAATAACAGGAAATCATACGACAATTTCTTAGAAATTATATTCCATCATTGGTTCTTTTTAAAAAAAAAATGGGAATTTTGCAATACTAAAAAATACTACCAAAAAGAAAAGCAGAAGATGAAATAGATTGATATATGGGATGGAGCTGAGTGTGCATGTGTATAATGGTGTTGGGAGGAATAGCTGTCAGCTGAAAGAGTTACAGGCAACAGTCAAATCGTTGTATAACAGAAAGTTATAGAAGTTTGTAATATGTTTGTTGTATCAATTTTTTATGTTTTCAAGATCTCTGATTGCTGTCACTCAATAGAAGCCCATATTTTTTTTCCTGCCTCCAGCATAGACACACAGGTGTATAGTTATCAATGTTTTTACTCCAAAAAAAAAAAACCAAAAGCTTTATTTATTTATTTTACAATGATCGAAATACCATATAATGTTCATCATCATATCGTGACAGCAAGCAGAGATCCGGAAATCCATAAAGAATTGATAGAGAAGTTACATTACAGACCTGCATAACTTTCTATTATACAATGGGGCAGATTTACTTACCTGCTCCAGTCGCGATCCCGCTCCAGCGTGTCGTCCGACGAGGATTCGGGTTCTGCCGGGATTCACTAAGGTCGTGCGCCCGATATCCAGCAGGTGTCGCTGTTGCGCAGAGGTCCGCCGGAGTTCACCTTCTTATTCCCGATGCATGTGAGTGCTTGATCTTGCGACACAAATCGTTTTTTAAATTCCGCGGTTTGTCTGACGGCCACGCCCCCCCGATTTCTGTCGAGTGAAAGCCGGCGCCGATGCGCCACAATCCGATCCCGTGCGCCAAAATCCCGGGGCAATTCAGCGCAAAGCGTAAAATATTTGGGAAACCCAACGAAAGTGCGGCATCAGTAAATGAGCCCCAATGACTTGACTCTGATTTCCAAAAGTGGACTATCCCTCGAAATCTCTTGGACTGTCCTGCAGTGATGAGTGTTATGGAGCTGTGCACTATTCCTCTGTGCTGCTGTGGCACTTGCTGGCTTGTGCTGATGATGTCATCATCCTGTATGAGCTCTCGGTGTGCGGTGATATATGACCGTATCCGTTCCGCGTAGTCAGCGGTTATTCCGGGCGCGTCCGTAACTCAGGCTGGAATTTACACTCCTGTCACTTCCAGACGCTGGGCCGTTCCTCAGCGCCGGTTCTCGCCGGGTACAATCTGCTAGTAAATAAGGGGAGCGGCGCAGGCGGCGGGGGTAATGTATGAGGCGCTGAATGCCGGAGCATTTTCACGACGGATGATGTCGGATGCAGATCCATAACGTCTCCCCTGACAAAGGCTTTTAATGAATTTTTGATATATTTATGCAGAACTACGGCGCGAGGCTACAGAGCCGACCGCTGAGGCCCAACAGCGCCGCAAACTCCTCAACACTGAGCTCTGCTATTGTAATAAATTTTAAAAATATTAGAACAAGAATTTTTTTTTTTTAACCCTTATTAAAAGGAGAACTTCCGAAACAAAAAGGTGGATGCCCCTCCCAGGAACCTGAGTGGCAAATCAGAATTCACAATATTGAGGGGATTCTAGTGCAGGGCTGAAGGAGGCGGGGCTTATCCTTATTGCTCCGCCCCCTTGACACCTGCAGTAGGCATTGAGGACAGTCCCATCGAAAAAAGTTGAATACAGGTTGGAGGTCCAACAAAAGGGACAAAATTTAGGTTGATCACATACATAATTAAATTTAAATTGGGACTCCCAACAGCTGTTGGGATCAGGAGCGGGCTAATCGATTTCAACATGCCTGATCCTTCTCCCTACTTACCACTTTATAGTTATTAAAACAGGGATTTTTAAGTCCCGCTACCGGACCACCTGACCCAAATCAGGGACAACTCATCCTAGGGTCTGAGTTATACAAGCCACACCTACTTTTTAGAATTGGACACGCCCCTTTAGCAGGGACTGTCTTCAAAGAGTAGGAATTGTTTTGACAGTCGCTTTTTCCTCATCCTATCTGCCGATTTCCGAAACAATGTGTATCCCCCTTTCTTCCTGAAACTTGGTCCCACCATTGTTGTACATAGGGGGCAGTATTATAGTAGTTATATTCTTGTACATAGGGGACAGTATTATAGCAGTTATATTCTTGTACATAGGGGGTAGTATTATAGTAGTTATATTCTTGTACATAGGGGGCAGTATTATAGTAGTTATATTCCTGTACATAGGGGGCAGTATTATAGTAGTTATATTCCTGTACATAGGGGGCAGTATTATAGTAGTTATATTCCTGTACATAGGGGGTAGTATTATAGTAGTTATATTCTTGTACATAGGGGGCAGTATTATAGTAGTTATATTCTTGTACATAGGGGGCAGTAGTATAGTAGTTATATTCCTGTACATAGGGGGCAGTAGTATAGTAGTTATATTCCTGTACATAGGGGGCAGTATTATAGTAGTTATATTCTTGTACTTAGGGGGCAGTATTATAGTAGTTATATTCTTGTACATAGGGGGCAGTATTATAGTAGTTATATTCCTGTACGTAGGGGGCAGTAGTATAGTAGTTATATTCTTGTACTTAGGGGGCAGTATTATAGTAGTTATATTCTTGTACATAGGGGGCAGTATTATAGTAGTTATATTCTTGTACATAGGGGACAGTATTATAGTAGTTATATTCTTGTACATGGGGGGCAGTATTATAGTAGTTATATTCTTGTACATAGGGAGCAGTATTATAGTAGTTATATTCTTGTACATAGGGGGCAGTATTATAGTAGTTATATTCTTGTACATAGGGGGCAGTATTATAGTAGTTATATTCCTGTACATAGGGGGCAGTATTATAGTAGTTATATTCCTGTACATAGGGGGCAGTATTATAGTAGTTATATTCCTGTACATAGGGGGTAGTATTATAGTAGTTATATTCTTGTACATAGGGGGCAGTATTATAGTAGTTATATTCTTGTACATAGGGGGCAGTATTATAGTAGATATATCCTTGTACATAGGGGGCAGTATTATAGTAGTTATATTCTTGTACATAGGGGGCAGTATTATTGTAGTTATATTCTTGTACATAGGGGGCAGTATTATAGTAGTTATATTCTTGTACATAGGGGGCAGTATTATAGTAGATATATCCTTGTACATAGGGGGCAGTATTATAGTAGTTATATTCTTGTACATAGGGGGCAGTATTATAGTAGTTATATTCTTGTACATAGGGGGCAGTATTATAGTAGTAATATTCTTGTACATAGAGGGCAGTATTATAGTAGTTATATTCTTGTACATAGGGGGCAGTATTATAGTAGTTATATTCTTGTACATAGGGGGCAGTATTATAGTAGTTATATTCTTGTACATAGAGGGCAGTATTATAGTAGTTATATTCTTGTACATAGGGGGCAGTATTATAGTAGTTATATTCCTGTACATAGGGGGCAGTATTATAGTAGTTATATTCTTGTACATAGGGGGCAGTATTATAGTAGTTATATTCCTGTACATAGGGGGCAGTATTATAGTAGTTATATTCTTGTACATAGGGGGCAGTATTATAGTAGTTATATTCTTGTACATAGGGGGCAGTATTATAGTAGTTATATTCTTGTACACAGGGGGCAGTATTATAGTAGTTATATTCTTGTACATAGGGGGCAGTATTATAGTAGTTATATTCCTGTACATAGGGGGCAGTATTATAGTAGTTATATTCCTGTACATAAGGAGCAGTATTATAGTAGTTATATTCCTGTACATAGGGGGCAGTATTATAGTAGTTATATTCTTGTACATAGGGGGCAGTATTATAGTAGTTATATTCCTGTACATAGGGGGCAGTAGTATAGTAGTTATATTCCTGTACATAAGGAGCAGTATTATAGTAGTTATATTCTTGTACATAGGGGGCAGTATTATAGTAGTTATATTCTTGTACATAGGGGGCAGTATTATAGTAGTTATATTCTTGTACATAGGGGGCAGTATTATAGTAGTTATATTCCTGTACGTAGGGGGCAGTAGTATAGTAGTTATATTCTTGTACTTAGGGGGCAGTATTATAGTAGTTATATTCTTGTACATAGGGGGCAGTATTATAGTAGTTATATTCTTGTACATAGGGGACAGTATTATAGTAGTTATATTCTTGTACATGGGGGGCAGTATTATAGTAGTTATATTCTTGTACATAGGGAGCAGTATTATAGTAGTTATATTCTTGTACATAGGGGGCAGTATTATAGTAGTTATATTCTTGTACATAGGGGGCAGTATTATAGTAGTTATATTCCTGTACATAGGGGGCAGTATTATAGTAGTTATATTCCTGTACATAGGGGGCAGTATTATAGTAGTTATATTCCTGTACATAGGGGGTAGTATTATAGTAGTTATATTCTTGTACATAGGGGGCAGTATTATAGTAGTTATATTCTTGTACATAGGGGGCAGTATTATAGTAGATATATCCTTGTACATAGGGGGCAGTATTATAGTAGTTATATTCTTGTACATAGGGGGCAGTATTATTGTAGTTATATTCTTGTACATAGGGGGCAGTATTATAGTAGTTATATTCTTGTACATAGGGGGCAGTATTATAGTAGATATATCCTTGTACATAGGGGGCAGTATTATAGTAGTTATATTCTTGTACATAGGAGGCAGTATTATAGTAGTTATATTCTTGTACATAGGGGGCAGTATTATAGTAGTAATATTCTTGTACATAGAGGGCAGTATTATAGTAGTTATATTCTTGTACATAGGGGGCAGTATTATAGTAGTTATATTCTTGTACATAGGGGGCAGTATTATAGTAGTTATATTCTTGTACATAGAGGGCAGTATTATAGTAGTTATATTCTTGTACATAGAGGGCAGTATTATAGTAGTTATATTCTTGTACATAGGGGGCAGTATTATAGTAGTTATATTCTTGTACATAGGGGGCAGTATTATAGTAGTTATATTCTTGTACATAGAGGGCAGTATTATAGTAGTTATATTCTTGTACATAGGGGGCAGTATTATAGTAGTTATATTCCTGTACATAGGGGGCAGTATTATAGTAGTTATATTCTTGTACATAGGGGGCAGTATTATAGTAGTTATATTCCTGTACATAGGGGGCAGTATTATAGTAGTTATATTCTTGTACATAGGGGGCAGTATTATAGTAGTTATATTCTTGTACATAGGGGGCAGTATTATAGTAGTTATATTCTTGTACACAGGGGGCAGTATTATAGTAGTTATATTCTTGTACATAGGGGGCAGTATTATAGTAGTTATATTCCTGTACATAGGGGGCAGTATTATAGTAGTTATATTCCTGTACATAAGGAGCAGTATTATAGTAGTTATATTCCTGTACATAGGGGGCAGTATTATAGTAGTTATATTCTTGTACATAGGGGGCAGTATTATAGTAGTTATATTCTTGTACATAGGGGGCAGTAGTATAGTAGTTATATTCCTGTACATAAGGAGCAGTATTATAGTAGTTATATTCTTGTACATAGGGGGCAGTATTATAGTAGTTATATTCTTGTACATAGGGGGCAGTATTATAGTAGTTATATTCTTGTACATAGGGGACAGTATTATAGTAGTTATATTCTTGTACATAGGGGGCAGTATTATAGTAGTTATATTCTTGTACATAGGGGCAGTATTATAGTAGTTATATTCTTGTACATAGGGGGCAGTATTATAGTAGTTATATTCTGGTACATAGGGAGCAGTATTATAGTAGTTATATTCTTGTACATAGGGGGCAGTATTATAGTAGTTATATTCTTGTACATAGGGGGCAGTATTATAGTAGTTATATTCTTGTACATAGGGAGCAGTATTATAGTAGTTATATTCTTGTACATAGGGAGCAGTATTATAGTAGTTATATTCTTGTACATCGGGGGCAGTATTATAGTAGTTATATTCTTGTACATAGGGGGCAGTATTATAGTAGTTATATTCTTGTACATAGGGGGCAGTATTATAGTAGTTATATTCTTGTACATAGGGAGCAGTATTATAGTAGTTATATTCTTGTACATAGGGAGCAGTATTATAGTAGTTATATTCTTGTACATCGGGGGCAGTATTATAGTAGTTATATTCTTGTACATCTTACCTCTGAAGTGACTCCTGTTTCCTCTTCTCACGTTCTCGGATGAGATTTTCTTCTTCTGCCTCCAGTCTTCTAGACGAGACAACACAAGACAATACTCCATATGACGGTATAAACTCAATAATCAATGATCTATAGACTGTACAAACACTTTAGTCCTATGGAGAAGCTTAGACCATCAGTGATGGATTTTCCTGGCTGTCAGGGATTTACAGGTTTGGGTACTGAGCCATGACACTTCACCTCTATGAAATTAGGGTTTATCATTGGAATAGATGCCCCCATAACCTTACACCGATGTGTTGGGGGAATACTCTGATCCTGAGGTTTCACTGGCTCAGATGGGAAATGTCATAGATATCCTAAGATGGAAAAACCATGTTTTCAATTCTTGCTCTGAATTCTGAATACATACGTTATAACATCTATAAGCAGACCCCCACCCCACAAAAAAATAAAAAAGCAAATTTTTTGTATTTTTTGGAAGTTGATACTCACAGCCGCGAACTTGAACTTTTTCGGCAGTAACAACAATAACAGCAGCAGATTATTACGGCCAGTAACATAACTCCGGCCACCACAGCCATGGCAATGATCAAGGCTTCAAAGTTTACTGAAAGAAACAAACAAAAAAAAAAGTTAAAACTGTGTCTACAGCTTCTATGCAGATCTATATGTCTCTATGGTAACAGACTACGGGCAAACCTTGTGTAGTCTGATACCGCTGTCGTATTCTTATCTGTCCTCTACCCTGCAGATTTTCACACGGTAGCGGGTTGCCCCCCTTGGTGATATTACAAGACTGCAGTAACCCTGCACGGCCACTACTCAGGGTGCGGCTGATTTCAGCTGATTGATCCCTCATGACCCCCTAAAAAAAGGACCTTCACTCATTTGACTTAAAATGCTGACACAATGACGAGCGAATGTAAACCTGACAACCAATATGGCAGCATTTCTGCAATCTATATGTTTTCTGCAGTGTTCAGCTCCTTTACAGATCTATACATCTCCATGGTAACAGACTACATACAAATCCTGTGTAGTCTGAAAGCGCTGTCATATTCCTATTCTTCCTATATCTCGCAGATTTACAGATGTTAGCAGATGGGCTGCATACAGTACCTTCCATCGATATGTTTTTTACAGTCTACAGCTCATTTACATATGTCTCCATGGTAACAGACTACAACCAAAGCCTGACCCTGCTGTAATATTTCCATCTGTCAGAGATGGCTGCAGACTGCCAGCGGTGGTATCAGAATGAGACTGACTGTGTTTCTGACATCTATGAGTTATCTGGAGTCTACAGCTCCTATTTATATCTATAGGTCTCCGTGGTAACAGACTACAAGCACAGCCTTGTAGTCAGATCCTGCTTTCATATTCCCGTCTATCCTCTTACTTGAAGATGGTACCAGACTTCCAGTAAGGAATCAGAAAGAGACTGGCTGCGTTTCTGCCATCTATAGCTCTGATATTGATCTATATGTATGTGTCCATGGTAACAGACTACAAACAACGTCTGTGTAGTCTGATCCTGCCGTCATATCCCTTTTCTTTCTCTAATTTGCATAGATGGTCGGAGACTGCCAGCTGTGGCATCAGAATGAGACTGGCTGCCTTTCTACATTCTATCCGTTTTCTAGAGTCTACGGCTCGTATACAGACTATATGTCTCCATGGTAACAGACTACAAGCACACCCTATGTAGTCAGATCCTGCTGTCATATTCCCACCTGTCCACTTACATGGAGATGTAGCAGATTGGCAACTAGGGCACCAAAACGTGACTGGCTGCGTTTCTGCCATCTAACGCTCCGATACTGATCTATATGTGTGTGTCCATGGTAACAGACTACAAGCAACGTCTGTGTAGTCAGATCCTGCAGTTTTATTCCCATCTGTCCTCTAACTTGCAGAGGTGGTAGCAGACAGACAGCTATGGCATCAGAATGACACTGGCTGCGGTTCTGCCATCCATCTCTCCGATACTGATCTATATGTGTGTGTCCATGGTAACAGACTACAAACAACACGTGTGTAGTCAGATCCTGCAGTTATATTCCCATCTGCCCTCTAACTTGCAGAGGTGGTAGCAGACAGACAGCTATGGCATCAGAATGACACTGGCTGCGTTTCTGCCATCCATCTCTCCGATACTGATCTATATGTGCGTGTCCATGGTAACAGACTACAAACAACACGTGTGTAGTCAGATTCTGCAGTTATATTCCCATCTGTCCTCTAACTTGCAGAGGTGGTAGCAGACAGCCAGCTATGGCATCAGAATGAGACTGGCTGATTCTGCCATCAATAAGTTTTCTGCAGAGTGAAAAAGTTTCCTGGAAGAAAGTTTTTTTTTGCGGAGGGTATAATAGCGTCCGGAGCATCGGGATCCGGGAGAACGCTCCGCTACACAGTGACAGTATATCAGCACCGGAGTGTCCTGCGTTACACATGGAGAACCTCTAATAGAGGGGCGGCAGGTGGAGGAGACATAAGTGATGTCACTGCGGGATCGCTGGTCACCGGACCGGAACCTGCAGATTAGTTCCAACCGGATTCTTCCCTCCCGTCAATAGAAGGAGATCGGATACAGACGAGGCTTTCACTCTACAACAGTCATCTGCAACCTGGGGGCTCTCCAGCTGGACGGAGACTACAACTCTCAGCAGCAAAGGGAACCTGTCATCAGGTTTTACCCCATGAAATGTCCTGTCTAGAATTCCCTCTTTTATGTGAAATCTCCTCCTGGGAAATATGATTCTTCTTATCAACATTTTCACATGAGATGAGTCAAGTTTAGAGGTTGCAGATGTGTATGTGTGGGAGGGTGGGGGTCACTTCAGAAGCCCCTATCTACTGTTCTATAGCACCTAGAAACATGCTGCTGGTGTCATTTTAAAGATAAGAATCTCATCTTTTTGAAAATCGTATGATGTACAAATCTGGAAATACAGACAGAGACCTTGGGGCCCATTTACTAAGCTCCTTGCGCCAGTTTATTGTCGGATTTGGCGCATTCTTTCTCGCACAGGTATATAAGAAGTGTCCGCGCCACATTTGTGTTGCCTGCAATCCTTTTATGCTGCAGCTGAGCTAATCTTCATGAGGCACATATTTCTGCACTGAAGGGGGCGCTCCAGTGCTCAGTCGAACCTTGCGCCGGATTTATAATGCAAAGTCCGACAGAAGTGTGTCGCACGCCCCATGTTAAAGGTGCACCAAAAAAAATAAAAATGGGTGCACTCTGTCATAGCAGTGCAGGTGGCGCCAGATTCATGAAGAATATGCACCATAAATCCTGAATCTGGCGCCCCCTGCCCACTACACAGGACACTGCACATAGTACACACTGCACTGGTATTAGTAAATGTGCCTCATTGTTGGAAATGTGAGGTGTAGATAACGATCCAGTTCCCTATTGTTTTTAGCTGCCTGTATGTCCAGTTCTGTAGCTCACAGAACCACTAGCCTGGGATATGTAAGATGAGATCTTTAATATGACACCAGCAGCTGTTTCTAGGTACCAGTCTAGACAATGCTCTGTGAGCTAAACACATCATCAGCAGCAGCAGCGGTGGCGGCACTAGGAATTGTGCTAGTTGTTACAATCTATCAGTATGGAGTCCGGGCTGTGAAGCTCACAGAGCATTGTCTAGACTGGATCCTGTTGTCACCACTTCTCAGCTGAGAGCAGGACTCACTATTTAGAGTATTACTACAATGTATCGGTCTGGAGTCTGGGTTGTGGAGCTCACAGAGCATTGTCTAGACTGGATATGGCTGTCTCTACTTCTCATCTGAGAGCAGAACTCGTCAAGTACATGGTTACTAATATGTATCTGTACAGAGTCTGGGTTGTTTAGCTCACAGAGCATTGCTTAGACTGCATACAATGTCACCACTTCTCAGCTGAGAGCAGGACTCGCTTTTTAGAGTATTACTACAATGTATCAGTCTGGAGTCCGGGCTGTGGCGCTCACAGAGCATTGTCCAGAATGGATACTATCATCACCACTTCTCAAATGAGAGCAGGACTCGCTATGTACAGTATTACCACAATGTATCAGTCTGGAGTCCGGGCTGTGGCGCTCTCACAGAGCATTGCCCAGACAGGATACTATTGTCACCACTTCTCAGGACTCGCTGTGTACAAGGTTTATTGACTCATGTACTTTTGATCTGCCTCTCTAGTGCCACCTAGTGGAAGTATCTATCATACATATCAGTGTCCGACCCTTTTAAAAGCCTAGGAATGAGATTGTGTCTGGGTAACTGGTGGTCCGGATACACTGTAGATTTATTCTCTTCTTCTCCATGACTTCAGGTGAACTTCTTTCAGGTGACCGGAGATGTAACCACAGTATGTAAGACACAACGCGCTGTATGAATCTTCCTTAAAAAACCTCTCGGTGCCCAATTGGGGTCCAGTTCATATTGAAGTCAGTGCCATTATTCCACTCCAGGTCTCCGCTAATGGTCTGGGTGGTCCGCTCCGAGCTCCGCTGGGCTCTCATTACCTTCCTCCTCCACTCCAGGGGCTGCATTAGGTTCGGTGATGAGCCTGTCACAGATTTGTAGGAAACTTGTGCTCCCTTAATGTCCTATGATATAATGGAGAACCTGGGCGCACACACAGATTGGGGTCACAGCATTAAAGGGACGGCTCCCAGTCCCCGTCGGCGGGTAATTTGGCCATTAATAACGTAGCGTTCAATCCTACCCAATTGAGGGGTCTGCCAAAACTGGTGCGGCGCATGCAGAAGACATTAGATTTGCCTTTATACGATATTAAGAGCATAATTTACCCCTAATTGCCGAACGCCGGCGCTCAATAACATTTATACAAGAGGAATCCTAATGATTTCATCAGATCGGGTCGGTTTTGCAGCTGTCAGCAAAAGGAGACCTCCTGCTGCCTGGACACGCTGCTACTCTGCTGCCATCTAGTGTCCAAATATGGGAACTACAAGTCCTGGAATAATACAGTCATTTGTGTCCCAGATTGTGATAATTCTTCTTCCTGCGGGATTGTTTTTTAATTTTATGCAAATGAGATTATTTGTTTTGGTGGTTTAACTGTACTTGTCTGGCGAATGGCGCTGATCCGTCACCGCCGCCGCGTGAATTAGCATTATTAGCAGACATTTATGCTAATGAGCCCGAAAGCTGCAGAGATATTTAACTGGATAGTTTGCATATATTAGAGCGATTGCAAAATGCCAGCGAGTGCCCGTGAGGAGGGGAGGGGGGGGGGGGCGCTCTATTATTCCGTAGCAATCATTTCAGGTATATTAGCATAGTTTAGTATAATTCATGGCCACAATTAAAAAGAAATCGATTTGTTCAAGGGCGTAATGAGGATTCGCGGGAACAACTTCCGAGCAGTACTCTCCGCTTCTGCAGGGGCAAAGTGGGCTCCAGTCCCGTTACTTCATTTTATGGGCTCCTGAATTTAGTGCATGCCAATATTATGAAAAAAACAGCGCCACATGCACCCACAGGTCACGTGTGGTAGTGCAGCTCAGCCTAATTCACTTAAAGAGAACCTGTCACCAGGAATTACCCCACTATACAACCAGCCACTCAGATAGGGTATGAAATGTCCCTTCTAGAATTCCCTCCTTTATGTGAAATATCACCTGTTTTGCTATAAATAATCTGAAAAGTCTGGAAAATATGACTCTTCTCATCCCATTTTCACATGAGATGAGAGTCACTTCAGAAGCCCTTTTCTCCTGTTCTATAGTATCTAAAAACATGCTGCTGGTGTCATATTAAAGATAGAGGGGAGATTTTTCACTGCTTCTACTCCAGTTTTCTGGCAGTGAAATAATCACAAATTCCTGCGCACCGCAAGTATCTGCGATCATTATGGCGACTACATCACCGCCACGCAATGTGGCTGGCAGAGTAGACAGACAGTGGGCATTCCCGTCCATAATTTTGAGAAACCTGCGACCTTTCTTTCACAGGTTTTACGCAAAACCACGGCAGGTTGGACCTGGCATAGTTTTGCCTGGTGCCCGAGTCTCTTAAAGTATCCGTCGGAACACGGGGTGGGGCCTGTATCATACTTTCAAATCACATCCCAAAACTCCCAATTGTAAATTTACCAGTCGATATCTCTAAATTCTGTGGCACCAAGAAAAACAACCATGATGCCATATCAAAGAGGAGTTTCTACTCTTTAGAATGACACCAGAACTGTGTTTCTAGTTGGCACAGTTCAGAAGATATAACTGTCTGAATTCTGCCCCCCCTACACCCAATCAGCTGAAGGCAGAATGTAGCAGTGCTGACAGTCCGCAGTACATGCACCCTCTGCATCTGTAGCTGAACCTGGGGAAGGGTGAAGGATTAATGTCATATATATTATGGCAAATATTTATAAAATTTAACTACTTATTAGAAAACTTTAAGGGGAAAAAAAATACAAAAATTGACCCCCCCCCCCCCTATTTTTAGTCATTTGCCAATTCTGCTAAGGAAAAAAAAGCATGTAATTAATAAAATTATTTAATCAAGTTAAAGTCTTACTGTCAAGTTTAAGAGGAGCTAAACTGTAGGGGGAAAGGAGTAACTGTACAGCAGATCCCAAAATAAAGCGATAAGGTTCATGCTATTGTGCACAGTGCATGATGATGGGCGCTGCAATACATTCACTTTGTGCAGATGTAGCAAATTAGAATGTTGCAGATTTTTTAGGGCGGCACGGTGGCTCAGTGGTTAGCACTACAGCCTTGGAGCGCAGTGGCTCAGTGGTTAGCACTATAGCCTTGGAGCGCGGTGGCTCAGTGGTTAGTACTACAGCCTTGGAGCGCGGTGGCTCAGTGGTTAGTACTACAGCCTTGGAGCACGGTGGCTCAGTGGTTAGCACTACAGCCTTGTAGCACGGTGGCTCAGTGGTTAGCACTACAGCCTTGCAGTGCTGGGGTCCTGGGTTCAAGTCCCAGGGTCAACATCTGCACAGAATTTGTATGTTCTCTCAGTGTTTGTGTGGGTTTACTCCGGGTCCTCCCAAACTCCAAAACATAATGGTAGGTTGATTAGATTGTGAGCCTTATTGAGGACAGGGACCGATTTGGCAAACTGTGCAGCGCTGCGTAATCTGTGTGCACTATGTAAATAAAGGAATTATTATTAATATTAGCGCCTTCCTCTGCAGCGCATGTAATATACACGTGGAGTGTTGGCGCCATCTGCTGGTAACTTGAGTCGTTACATGCCTCAGTATACGGTATGTAATATACACCGGCTCCATCTAGTCAGTGGCACAGACTCAGTCCAGTCTGTCTGTATGAGTGAGGCCGGAGGGTCATACTACTAGGGGAGTCTCCTGCAGCCCGCACCCCTAGATGCACATCCATCTCATTTACAGTCTGTACGGGGCGTCGTTATTGCAATCAGCTGGGACAATCCCCTTTTCTAGGACAGAACTTAAGGATCCCTTTAACAGTGTGAGTGACTACTACACAGCAGGAAGCTGAGACAAACTTGTTAACTTGTTAAAGGGAACCTGTCAGCAGATGTGATCATACAGACTGCAGCCAAAGTGATGCATTGCCCCTGGAGGGATGTGTAATCAGACCTTTGTGTATGTTGCTAGTAGCAGCAGCAGGACTGTGACATATGGATTTATATTCCAGGATTGTAGCTTTGGTCGCTACACTGCTGTGCTCCGTGCTCTCTACAGCCACTGTTGGCTATTGTCCCTGGGGTTCTGCTTAATCATACATATATGTGTGTTGTTAGTAGCAGCAGGAATGTGACATATGAATTTATATTCCAGGACTGCAGCATGTCCTCACACTGCTGTGCTCTTGGCGGCTTGTCCTCACACAGCTGTGCACTTGGCGGCGTGTCCTCACACTGCTGTGCACTTGGCGGCGTGTCCTCACACTGCTGTGCACTTGGCGGCGTGTCCTCACACTGCTGTGCACTTGGCGGCGTGTCCTCACACTGCTGTGCACTTGGCGGCGTGTCCTCACACTGCTGTGCACTTGGCGGCGTGTCCTCACACTGCTGTGCACTTGGCGGCGTGTCCTCACACTGCTGTGCTCTTGACAGCCAGTGTTGGCTACTGTTTCTGGGATTCTGTGTAATCATATCTATGTGTGTTTTGTTAGTAGCAGCAGTGCTGTGAAATATGAATATGTATAGTCCAGGATTGTAGCTGGGGGTGTGTCCTTACACTACTGTGCTCTCTGCAGGCAGTGTCAAGTTTTGGGCTTGAAGATCTGTGTAATCTTACCTTTGTGTAGGTTGTTAGTAGCAGCAGGACTGTAAAATTATGGATTTGTACTCCAAGATTGTAGCCTTTCCAAGTGCATTGTACAATCCTGGAATAAAACCCCTTATTTCCCAGTTCTGTTGCTAATAAACACAAAGGTATGTTTGCACATCTCTCCAGGGACACTACCTAGCACTGGTAGCAGAGAGCACAGCAGTGTCAGGAAACATCCCCAGTGCACTTAGAGGAGCAACAATCCTGGGATATAAATCCATATTTCACAGTTCTGCTGCTACTAACAAGATACACTCATATACGATTACCTCTCTCTCCAGGGCTAAGAGAGAACAGCATCTGCAGAGATCACAGAGCACAGCAGTGTGAGGACACCCAGGATGCTCAGGATGAGCAGGAAGTACACTACCAGTATAGCAATGAGAGACTGATAAAATAATTAAAATAAAATATCTAAAATATACATTAAAATGACACTTTAACCAATCAGAACAATGGTTTCAGCAGATCAGATCCATAACGGACCAGCGCTTCTTCTCGACGCCCCATGTACATGTATTAGTCGTCATTATTGCTCAGTCGGCACAATCCAAACAATCGTTTGGCAAATTTGCATATTAATATCCCTGATTTGCATAAACGATTGTCCCTCCCTCCCCCAATATTGGGCAGATGATATGTGGTCTGTGTGATGAGCGGCGGCCATACTTACTCCAGCACGCCCCCCATCTAGCGGCTGACATGGCGCACAGCGAGGGTGGGGGCAGGATGGATCGGACCGGGTACTCCAGGCACGTGTTATTTGTCAGGCACCACAGGCACTAGGGAGCAACACAAAGGCAATAATCAGCGCAAAACAACGACCACCACCAGAGGGAGCTAATGAGCGCAATGCATACTGCATACACCGAGTGTACAGCGACCAACAGGCTCCCTCTAGTGGTGGCTTCAGGAAGTCAGAATGTACAGTTACTGCATTTTACATCCCAACTGACTGAGGAGGTCACTAATTGGCCGTGGGTGACCCCTCCTACCTCCTGCACACTCCTCCCACCGGCCCCAGAATGGTAATTATGATATGAAATACAGGCAGTCCTTGGGTTACGTACAGGATAGGTTCTGTAGGTTTGTTCTTAAGTTGAGTTTGTATGTAAGTCGGAACCGTATACTTTATTATTGTAACCCCAGTCAAAATTTTTTTGGTCTCTGTGACAATTGAATTTTAAAAATGTTGGGTTGTCATAAGAACCAGGAGTAACACTAAAGCTTCATTACAGACGCCTGTGATACCTGTTACAGCTGATTATTGTAGCCTAAGGCTAAAGTACAGTAAATGACCAACATCCAGAGGTCCGTCTGTAAGTAGGGGTCGTCTGTAAGTCAGGTGTTCTTAAGTAGGGGACCGCCTGTACCCATTTAAAAAAAAAGTGAATTTAGTGTAAACTTACAGAAACATTTCTCAGACATTCCTCGCAGGATTTCCCACTGTAGAAGCTGCAGGCTGCAAATGAGAAAACGTTCATTAAAATTGACCATAATAACTATAACACATAATAAAAATCATATCCGGAGCTAAATCTGTGCCTATGATAACACTTCCTGTCACTAGTAAAAAATTCAAGACAAAAATCGGATTGGCTGTTAACAATGTTACAGTTAAGCTGCTAAGGTCACATGTCTGGTGCAGGGGCGGAGCTAATCTACAGGAAGTGACTCCGAATATCAGTAAATATTCATAGAAAAACTGAACTTTGACACAAAACTTGACCTCTATGTTCTCTCATCATGAGAAAGTCCCAGGACTAGGAAAGGTTATAAGAATCCTGAAACCTTTGGAATTTCCCCCAAATTTCAGGCCTTCATAAAAATGTATTTCCTTCAACCATTTCTCGGGGGAATTTATATTAGAAAAATTTCAAAAGTTAAAAGGGGAATCTCCCTTGACTCTTAAAAATCAAAAATGAAGCAACTTTATTGAAAAATTCTTACCGCTTTGGATCCATAGCTCATAGACAGAACTTGCTGTCTCCATGGTGACAGACAACAAACAAACATGGTGTAGTCAGATCCTGATATCAGTCCTGAATTCAGTACAGAGTCCCAAACGAACGCCCCGTACGAATATATCTGTTACATATATTGGATGTAATATGTAATAGTGGCCACTAGTCCAGTCCTGTTCCTGTAATCTACAGATTTGAGGGGGTCCCAAGGGTCAGACCTTACCAATCAAATACTGATTTGTACTAGAGACATCCATTGCTCATGGATCCACCCATAGGGATCGCTGATTTTTTTCAGGGAAGCTGCTCAAAGTCACAGACACGCCCCCTGTCCATCCATTGTACAGCTTGGGCAGTGTAGTGGGCGTGTCTTTGACTCAAAGGGAACCTGTCAACAGATTTTACCTCCTTAAACTAGCAGCCCACTCATGCTGGGGATGAAATGTCCTTTATAGAACTCTTTTATGTGAAATGTTCCCCAAAGTCCTATGCAAATGAGCTTATATTTAAGGCGAGTCAAGTTTAGAGGCTGCAAGGCGAGTGTCACTTCAGATGCCTCTATCTTTTGGTTCTATAGCACATAAAAACATGCTGCTGGTGTCATATTAAAGATAAGAATCTCATCTTCCAGATCACACTTTGTATCTCTGGATACTGTATCTCTGTAGATCACAGTACCACAGACAGGTCTGAAATAGATGGAAATTTGATCTGCAGATAAAGATACAATCTGTGTTGTACAGACTTTCCCGTCAATTAGCATCCAATTTGAATTTAGCACAGAATTTGGCATTGAAGTTTTACATAGCTGGTGAGTGCCGTGACTCTCATCTTTAGTTGTGTCAACAATTTTCTTTAACTGCCTGTATGACCGGTTCTGTAGTACCAAGAACCATAAGCCTGATGCAATTTGAAAGATGAGATTCTTATCTTTAGACACCAGGTACATGTTTCTTACTACTAAGCGGCATCTAAATTGACCCCCGGCAGCCTCTAAACTTGACTCATCTCAGGCAAAATATGACTCTTCTCTGCTCATTTCCATGAGATTTTTATAGGTAAAGGGGCGAGATTTTGGATAGAATTGGGAATTCTAGAAAGGACCCTTCTGAAGGGGGCTAGTAGCTTAATGGGGTAAAATTTGGTGACCGGATCACTTTAAGGATCTATAACATGAATGCTGCCAAAATAGTCACTTGTAGACGACAAAAGAGGGAACTTTTTGCCGCAATTATAAAGAACTTTTTTCTTAAGGGAAGGATATTGAGGTTATGTAGAGAGCAGTAACGACACATTAAATTATAAACTCACAATCCACGGATCCGCGCTCAGAACAAGGTAATAGTAGAGATTTATGGAGGCTGTGGGAGGGAGAAGGAAAAAAAACGTAGCGAACCGCCAAGAATACAAAAGGAACATTAACCGTGAATTATAAGACTTGATAAAGACGTCTCCGGGGGGGAGGAGAAAAAAAAATCCTTCTGCATTTAAAGACAATTCCGATAATGTGCTTTGTGTGAAATTCCGAGGAGCGACAATCGGGAGATGGATGTAACTATTCCGCGGCGGATCCTGCGCAATTCTTCAACGGAATTAGTCTCAAGGCTTAAAAATCGATGGCTATGAAATTAGCAGGAAACGGAGCGGCTCCGCAGCCATCCCCGGCAATAGAAAAAAAAAAAACGTAAACGGTTTAAAAAACGGCGGCGATTTTCGAGAGACACTTCTGCAAAAAATTGGGGGGAGAAAGCAAAAAAAAAATATATATTTTTTTTAATGTTTAAGAGTTATAAACCTTTTATTAACTGTTCCGAACCAGCGAGCAAATTCCATAGATTCAAAATCTGTAACCGTTTTGTGTCTCCGCGGTTACAGACTACAAACAAAGCCTGTGTGTAGTCAGACCTTGTATAGTCTCCATTCCATTACTCCATTCTAATGTCTTCAGAGGACGAGGCAGTGAAAAAAAAATATGTGATCAGACAACAATGAAAAAGGGGTTTTCTTTCATTGCAATATAAATAGGTGCATTCCTGAGGGGAAACCCCCTTTAAGGGATATTCCATTTTCAGCAATGAAAGGAAATCTACCATCACAATCCATCCGGATAAACCAGGGACATTACTCATAGATCCAGGCACCGGGACTGTGGGAATCTTCTTATATTTGTTATCCATGGCCTCCTTCCTTCCAATATCAACTTTTATAATTATGCTAATGAGCATAAGCTAAATAATACCGTTACACAGAGTACCGGTACTAATAATACAGCCAAACAGAAGCTAAATAATAACACTACACAGAGACTAATAATACAGCCAAACAGAAGCTAAATAATACCGCTACACAGAGAATAATAATACAGCCAAACAGAAGCTAAATAATACCGCTACACAGAGTACTAATAATACAGCCAAACAGAAGCTAAATAATACCGCTACACAGAGACTAATAATACAGCCAAACAGAAGCTAAATAATACCGCTACACAGAGTACTAATAATACAGCCAAACAGAAGCTAAATAATACCGCTACACAGAGACTAATAATACAGCCAAACACAAGCTGAATAATACCGCAACACAGAGTACTCATAATACAGCCAAACAGAAGCTGAGTAATAACACTACATAGAGACTAATAATAAAGCCAAACAGAAGCTGTATAATACCGCTACACAGAGACTAATAATACAGCCAAACAGAAGCTAAATAATACTCCTACACAGAGTACTAATAATACAGCCAAACAGAAGCTAAATAATACTGCTACACAGAGTACTAATAATACAGCCAAACAGAAGCTAAATAATACCGCTACACAGAGACTAATAATACAGCCATACAGAAGCTAAATAATACCGCTACACAGAGACTAATACCAACAGAAGCTACCATAAATATTACAGCCAAACATAAGCTAAATATAAATAAATATTTTGTTAGGATTTTTTTCTGTATTGTTGAGATATTTGGACAAATAAAGACTACCGTAATTAAAAAAAATTATACACAGAGGCTAATACCACCAGAAGCTACTATAAATATTACAGCCAAGCCCGAGTTAAATAATACTGCTACATAGAGACTATATAACACAGCCAAAAAGAAGCTACAAAATACAGCCACATGGAGCCATAAATATTACAGCCAAACTTAAGATAAATAATACTGCTGCATAAAGTATAAATAATACAGCCAAAGAGAAGCTACAAAATACAGCCACACAGAAGCCAAATAATACTGCTACACCGGGTCTATATAATACAGTCACACAGAGCCCAAGCAATAAAGAAAAAAAGGGTTCAAATAATACAGCCAAGGAGAAGCTAAATAATACTGCTAAAACGAGACTAAACAATACTGCTAAAGACAGAAAACACAGCCAAACAGAAGCTAAATAATACCGCTATACTGAGCCTTAATAACTTATATACATTATGAAACTCCTCCGCACTGAAGCTAAATAATACAAATGCAGACAGACAGAATATAGAGATAGAGGCTAATATCCCTGCTCCTACAAGACGACCATTGATTTCCCTTCAGTCTGAAAGCAGCGGGTGATTTTAATTGTTCTCGGACGGATGTAATGACATTGTAACTCCATGGAGATAACCGATGACATCACTCCCTTAGGATCACGATGACATCACTCCCTTAGGATAACCGATGACATCACTCCCTTAGGATAACCGATGACATCACTCCCTTAGGATAGCCGATGACATCACTCCCTTAGGATAGCCGATGACATCACTCCCTTAGGATAGCCGATGACATCACTCCCTTAGGATAGCCGATGACATCACTCCCTTAGGATAGCCGATGACATCACTCCCTTAGGATAGCCGATGACATCACTCCCTTAGGATAGCCGATGACATCACTCCCTTAGGATAGCCGATGACATCACTCCCTTAGGATAGCCGATGACATCACTCCCTTAGGATAGCCGATGACATCACTCCCTTAGGATAGCCGATGACATCACTCCCTTAGGATAGCCGATGACATCACTCCCTTAGGATAGCCGATGACATCACTCCCTTAGGATAACCGATGATATCACTCCCTTAAGATAACCAATGACATCATTCTTCCCATTTGTATCAAATGACAGCAACCTATCACTAATGCCACAACTAGGCGCACCCGTGTCTAGAAATACTAGATGATGTCACCCCCCCTGGTGCCTGATGACATCACACACGTATTTCTAATCTAACGGCTGAGAACACATACAACTCATATCACAGGCTGACTGATGACATCACTACTCCCCAGAGATATCTAATGGCATAATCTCTCTCCTAATTTAACACCTAGAATGTGACATATACATCACTATGCCCATATCACCCCATAGTAAGCAGACAGTGCCCCCCTGCCCCTTGTCCTTACGCCTGGTGATGGGTGCTGGCACCGGGGGGCTGGTCTGTGATGCCACCATGGCCAGGCCCAGGAGCAGCAGCAGGGCCCGGGCACAGTGATGCTGGGCTCTCATCTCCTCCATGTCTTGTGATGCCAGGGGAATCCTGCACTGACACACTGTAACGCTGCGAGTCCCGCACAACTTCCGGGAGGCCGGGCCCTGTCACCACCTGCTTCCTGCACTGTACACAGCCTCTACTGTAACCGGCGGAACTCTGTATCGCGCCTCTGTTTCTACACGGACGGATAAAAAACGGCACCGTACGGAGTATGGGGGAATGAATTTGAGGTTGCACTTAACAAATTTCCCTTTTCCCTGGCTCAGCGTGGAGAGAGCAGTGCAGTGACAGGGTAGATACACGTGTGGCAAGGTTACCTGGTAACAGGGCACAATTTGGGCTGTTAGTCACCCGAATTTAGTGCATTCACCCCTTATGTACCATGCATATGTTTCTATATACCACAGTGGATTCTAGCTTTTTTTTTTTGCTTGCTGGGGAACTACAACTCCCAGCATGGTTGTATCTCCCAGTGCATGCTCGGAGATGAGGTTTTTCTGTAGCTAGTATTAATTTTAATATTTTGCATGCTGTACTGTGTTCACATTATGCTGCATTTAGAATCAGGGACTCCCTAGACAGTCCAAGATGATGGAGATCCTGGTCCTACAAAGACATGGACTCACAATGACCCCATCTTTTATAGCCACATGTAGCCTAATGGGGGTCATCACGGGAATTCAGATGAAAGGGATTGGATTATGTTTCCACTTTAGACCTTTTGATGTAGCTGCATTTCCATTCATTTAAATGGGCCCTGATAGCCCAAAATATAAAAATTACAGTGTAAGGTGAGGTTGCCCCTTTTGCGCAAGGCTGATCACAAAATCAGGGTATCCTGTTAGTCCTCCGAGCTAATACACCATAGGCTGCGGGGAGTTTGAATGAAGCCACTGCAATATTTCCATATACTATAACGTAATATTAATAAAATATAAAGAATGTTTTATTTGCAATTTAATTCAATTTCCTCTTGTAATTATTTTCACAGAATGGCAGAAGGCGGCAGCCAGAGTCAAGAGAACGGTGCAGCTGCAGCCGCAAATGTGGACACCGACAGAGGAGTAGCCGGCATCAAACCTCAGTAAGTGTCTGTATTTTCTTGTGGTTCAAAAGTTATCAACAAAGATTCACCATAGAATCGCCTTCTGCTCTGTGTTCAGCACCATGGACAACACGGCACATAGCCATACCTCCCAACATTTGTGAAAAGGAAAGAGGGACAAAATGGCGGCACCCTTAGCGTGCCGCGGCGATCCCCCTAAGCCACACCCCCAATCACTCCCTGGCCACGCCCCAAATTTTAGCCATATTAAAATAATAAAAATCATCTCAATAAAAAAAAAAAAAAAATTATCCTCATTGGGATTTGAACCCAGAACCTGCAGTGTCCATGTACAATAATAACACAGCACCTCAACCCACTGAGCTATAACCTCTGTGCTTAAAGGAAACCTACCACTTGTAGTGGCAGGTTTCTGATGGCAATACCGGGCACCAGCTCAGGGTGAGATCAGGGTGAGCTGGTGCCGGAGCTTATTTTAGTTAGTGTTTTAAACCGCGGTATCGCGGTTTAAAACACTTTTTAAACTTTATAGCCGGCGCAGGCAGGTACGCGCTCGGCGCTTACCGTGCGCGCGGCTACATAGGAAGTGAATGAGAGCCGCGCGCATGGTAAGCACCGAGCGCGTACCTCCCTGCGCCGGCTATAAAGTTTAAAAAGTGTTTTAAACCGCGATACCGCGGTTTAAAACACTAACTAAAATAAGCTCCGGCACCAGCTCACCCTGAGCTCACCCTGAGCTGGTGCCCGGTATTGCCATCGGAAACCTGCCACTTCAAGTGGTAGGTTTCCTTTAACAAGGTGGAGAATTTTAGTAACTAAGAACTATGTCTATTGTTACACTGTGACACAGATTTAATGCCTTGGTATATAGGGAGGGATCTTCTCAGATTATTGTAATTATTGAGACTATTATTATTATTATGGAGATTATTATTATTATTATTGAGATGGTTATTATTATTTTTACTATTATTAATAATCATCTCCATAATAATAAAAATAATAAAAATTTATAATAATAATAATAATAGTCTCAATAATTACAATAATAATCTCTGAGAAGATCCCTCTCTATATCAGTGCATTAGTCTGTGTCACAGTGTAGCAGTGGCTGATAACATGTCTTAGTTACCAGAAATCCTCAGCTCTGTATCACTGGGCTTATAGCTCAGTTAGTTAGGCTCCTGTCTATGGTGCACGAGGTCCCAGGTTCGAATCTCAGCCTGGCCAAAACTTTATGTAATTTAATTAAATAAAGAGCTTGTGTCTGGGGAAGCCCTGGAGACCATATATGGACAGATGGTGATCTGACCTGATGACGTGGTCCCTGCTCTCTCTGCCAAGCCGACACTTCTCTGAAAAGGATTCCCTCCCGATGTCTGCTCTGGGGAACCCTAGGAGATGCAGTGACCATATATGGACAGATGCTGATCTGACCTGATGACGTGGACCCTGCTCTCTCCACTAAGCCGACACTTCTCTGAAAAGGATTCCCTCCCGATGTCTGTAGAAGCCATTCTGTACTGTGAGTTCAGACTTTCAAAGTATTTACTATGCGGACACAGCAGCGGGACCTGGGGGGAGAATCCGTGACAATATCATAGCTGCCCGTGACGCGGGGCAGAGGTGCGAAAAACGGGAAAGTCCCGTCAAAATCGGGACGGTTGGGAGCTATGCATAGCTGTGCATCACAGGGTACATTTTTTTTTTTTGCAAACTTTCATAGATATGGGGGCTTATTTACTAAGGGTCGCGGATTGCACTTTTGTCAGTTTGTTCGCTGTTTTTGGGATTTGTGCAGCTATGACAGGTATTTATCGCGTGCTGGGATTGTGTCGTACGCGATCGGATTTTGGCGCAGCTCCCACGCAAAAGAAATCAGGGGGCGTGCCATCAGACGAACCGACTGATTCGGATTGAGAGCGGGATTTGAGACTCAAATTGTGTCGCAAGACAAGCACTTACATGCACCAGGAAGAAGAAGATGAACTCTGCCGCACCTGAGCGGGGAAGCGACACATGCAGGATATCGGACACACAATCTTAGTGAATCGAGGCACAGGGCATTATCGTCGGACAATGCACTTTTTGTGAACTCCGGTGACCAGGTAAGTAAATGTGCCCCATTGTGGTAATGAATTTCTGAATAAATTCTACTCTTCTTTGATCTGTTACATGACCTTCCCGTTGGGAAACTTGCCTTTGCTATTCTGGACATAGTCTTAAAGAGAAGTCACTCACCCATTACTTGCTGAGAGAATCAGATATGTCATTTTCCCTTTCATATAAGATAACATAGGGTACAGCAAGGAAGGAGGAAGCAGAAAAGTTGGGTGATGCTCTTAGGTTTTGTACTATGTAAACTTGGATTTTTTTTCTTTATTCTTGCAGGTTTCTAACTACCAAGGATGCCTTCCATTCTTTTATCGATGCCGACGGTAAAGAAAACACAGAGGCCTCCACTGATTCTGACCAATGCAATGTCGGTGATGAAAACTTTGCGGCAGAACCTCAATCCAAAAAGATTAAATTGGATGAATCGGTGGAAAATCAGGAAAAGGAGAATAAAAAAGTTGAAGAGGACAAGCAAGACAAGAAGAGGGCGCGGGGGCAGAACAAGAGCCGTCCTCATGTGAAATATCATCAGCTGGAGCAACAGCGGCTGTGTCCCTCTATTGTACAGGTATGGAGGCGGGTAAAGTACAACGAGAAATGACTAACACCACAAGTCTCTACATATAAAAGCCAAGATGAGATACTGATACTTGAGGATGCTTACAATACAGTTTTTTCTTTTTCCAACCAGGAATGTGCCAGTAAGTGTTTCTTCGGGGACAAATGTAAGTTTCTGCATGACCCTGAAAAATACCTTTCAGGAAAGCATGAGGATATTGGACCCAAATGTTACCTGTACGAGACCTTTGGTAAATGTATATACGGGATCACCTGCCGCTTCGCAAAATCGCACCTTGGCGAATGTTATAAGAATCTAATAAATGACGACTTGGTGAAACAGCGGGAAGGAAAAGTTCTCGTGAAGAACAGTCTGGACAAAGATGTTCAACAGCGGCTCAGGAAGAAGAAGTTTATATTTGAGAAATCCGAGAGGTACCTGAAGATGATGAACAAATCACGACAAAACAGGAATGAAGAGAGGAAGGCTGCGGTAAAGGGGGAGACACAAGGGGGCGCTGCAGGGGATGCTACATCTGGAGGAGGAGACCTGAGTACATGTATGGACAGTGTCAGTGCTGAGCACCCTACACATGAGACCACAAGGGTGACTATGGGAGCTGTAACCGATGAAGATGTCATAAAAATCAGACCATGTGAGAAGAAAACGGTGAGAACTGCAAAATATGGTGAAAAGGTTAACTAAATGCAGTATTCAGGATCTACAAGCAACTGGTTGTAACTGTGTGTGTGTGTGTATATATATATATATATATATATCTACTGTATCTATGTTCTGTTTTAGAACTCTTCCTTGTTTCCTTCCTCTGTAATTCCTCCTGGCATGCATTTTAGCTGTGAAGTCTCATTAAAAGGCTTAAATGAGAACTTCAATAGCCGTTCTATAGCTTTAATGCATAGTAAGATGTGAAACTTAAAAAATAGTATGTCATTTTTTAGGGGAAAGCGGTCAGCAGTTTTGACCACGCTGCTAGTATTAGGTATTGACCATGGAGACTTGTGTTATCATACCAATGTGTGTTCTTGGTAGCAGCAGGACTGTGAAATATTAGTTTAAAGTCTACGATTGTAGCACTGGGTCTGTGTCCTAACACCACTTTTAGTAGAATGCTACAATTGTCACTACTGGGTGATGTGCAGAGAGCTAAGAGCACAGAAGTGTGAGGATAAAATTGGGTATACATGAGTCCATCAAGTTGAATAATTGTAGACAACCCTTTAAACGGAACGGCGGCCCAGTTTTACTTAATTGAACTAGAAGTCCCCTTCAATAGGCAATGAAATGCCCTTTCTAGAATTCACTTTGATGTAAAATCTCATTTACTGATTTTTTTTTTATTTTTTTTTTAAAGAGAGGAGTCACATTTAAAGGATATCTATCGCCAGGATTAGGGATTGTAAATCAAGCACACTTACATGCTTGTGTGTGTCCCCTTTGGCAGGATCTGCTTTTTTTTTAGCTTTTTATGCCCTTATTTTTACTGAAAAAAAAAAGCTTTAATAACTATGCAAATGAGCCTGAGGGGCTCTGGGCTCAATTTCCTACTATGGAGCATATATAAAAACCAGGGCATAAGAAACTAAAAGAACATAGGATGTTGCCACAGGGAGCACATACCAGTATGTCAGTGTGCTTGGTTTACAATCCTTCATCTTGGTGGTAGATGTCCTAAAAAGGTTGCAGGAGTTGAGTCACTTCAGACGCTTCTGTCTTTGGTTGTATAGCACCTAGAAACATGCTGGTGCCATATTAAAGATAAGGATCTTATCTTTCAGATTGCATCAGAGCTGGATAATTCAGGCAGTTGATAAAAGAGGATGGAACTGGATCTTTACCTTAAGCTCACAGAACCACAATACTTATGCGATCTGAAAGATGAGATTCTTTTAATATGACAGCTAGGGGGATATATATTGGGACTGGTACTCCAGTTTTCTGCGAATTGACAGGCATTGCGGTTATTCTCCCCTATATACGTCTTTCACGGCAAGTGGTCTAGTGCAGGGCGTTTCTGCCTCACGCCTGTAGCTTGCCACCGTTCAAGCCTGCGTGGTAGCTGGAATTAAAGCAGTTCTGCATCAGTGCAGTCTGGCCATGGGAGGGGCGGAGCTATATCCGCCACCGTGGAGGGGCGGGGCTTATATCATACACCGGCCTATGATAAATGTTCCCCTATGTTTCTATTTCCCATAGAACTGAAAATGTGGACGTCTGAAGTGACTCTCCCCCTGCAGCCTCGTGTTTATAGGTTATAACCACTGTGTAAGAGGCTTTGGTTTGCTGAATATCATTTCCTAACTTTTATATATTTCTTTCCTGTGCAGATCGATTTCCGAGGTAAATTATACCTTGCTCCATTAACCACAGTAAGTATTGTATTCTTTGTATTATCAATCCAACGCAGATCAGCTGTTTGAAGACCCCACGGTGTCCAGACCAGCACTGACGAATGACAGCACCATGCATTGTATAGTGGCTCAGCTTGGTATTGCAGTCTAGCACCGTAATTGGTAATACAGTTGAACTTATATACAGTATAGAACTGTGGATATCAGCCTGATCAATGGGTGTGCTAGCTGTAAGATCCTCGCACATCCCTTTTAATCGGCAGCACAAATCTCTCATCCTTATATTTAGCTATAATGTATCAGTCTGTGTCGCCCACAAACTATTGCACAGGCTGCACGCGACTGTGACAGAAGCTCAGCTGTGAGAAGTTCTAGATCTCTATGGCTTGTATGAAGTGTATTGAGTATATGTTCTGATGGTTTTATCTTCTCTTGTTACTATCAGTGTGGGAATCTTCCATTCAGAAGGATATGTAAGCGGTACGGAGCAGACATCACGTGCGGGGAGATGGCCATGTGCACCAACCTCCTCCAGGGGCAGCCGTCAGAGTGGGCGCTGATGAAGAGACATCATACGGAGGATCTGTTTGGCGTTCAGGTTGGTGGTGTACGAGTTCTGGGTTCACTGTGTGTCTAGCGAATGCTAAAATAGGCTTCATACTACATCAAGCCCCCCCAAATAAGGTTTATGGGGTGTCATATTTGGCTTCTAGAAGAAATCCTTTATCATGCAGATATGGGGTAACATTGACAACCACTGGGACCCTCACCAGTCATGACAATGGGGGTCTTGTTCCCCTGAATGTATGTAGCGTCAGGTCACACATGTGACACTGCTCTTCATTCACTGCCTATAGGGAAAAGCCAAGTACCGTATTTTTCGGACTATAAGGCGCACAAAAAATCCTTTGCTTTTCTCAGAAAGATGCGCCTTATAGTCCAGTGCGCCTTATATATGAACCGTACTTACAGACAACAGCTGCCTTGAGCTGTGCACAGGTCTGCCACCTGCCGGTCATTCATCTTTATAATCTGGTGCGCCTTCTATATGAACCTAAACGTTTTATCAGGCATTTATTAATGGTGTGCTTTATAATCCGGTGCGCCTTATAGTCCGGAAAATACGCTATGTTGCTTGTCTACATCACACAGTCCCATAGAGAATCCACAACTTCCAGACCCACCATTTTTGTGATTGTTGGGGGGGTCTGAAAGTTGAGATCTTGATCAATCAGCAAGTTTGATAAAAGAAATGGCTACCCCAAATCTCAAAATTCACAAGAACCCCCAGGCTTTAGGGAATGCTAGCTGCAATATAGCATTGAATTATTGCTTGTTCTCCAGTGATTTACATGTTTTCATTCCTCCCTGCAGCTAGAGGGCGCCTTCCCTGACACCATGACCAAGTGTGCGGAGCTGCTCAACACAAGCATCGAGGTGGACTTTGTGGATATTAACGTGGGCTGTCCGATTGACCTGGTCTATAAAAAGGTACTGAATACCAATATATTATGTACAGGCGGTCCCCTTAACACAGACGGGTCTCTCTACCCACTGTGACCTCTCTGGGTGCTGGGAATTTGCTGAACTTTAGTCCCAGGATGCAGTGATCCCCTGTAAGGTGTCTGCAGTGAAGTTTTATGGTTCATCCTTGTTCCCATGTGAACCCCAAAATTTTTTAAATCCAATTGTCAAAGGTTCTCAAAAAATAATTTGTCTGGAGTTACACTTACAAAATATGTAAGTTCTGACGTACAAATTCAACAAACTTAAAGGGGTTTTCCTATGTAACACTTTAGGCCCTCTACACAGGCGAGGGCCTCACCTGCTGATTGTGGGGATCTCAATGATGAGACCCCCACAGATCACAAGAATGTGGGGTTCGATGTACCCCCTTCGGACTCCTTGTCGCTCCTCGAAATGAGCGGAGTAGCTAGTCGTGCTTGGCCAGGCTGCTCCGTTCATCTATTTGGAGATTGTCAAGCGCATAATTTTAAGGAGCACCCTAGATGCACCAACAACCACAGTACAGCACAAAATGCCACCAGAGAAATGATAAATGCCACGGTACAGCAATAAATGTCTCTTCACCCCCCCCCCCAAACAGCAACCAAATACTGCATTCAGAGCAGATAATAGCGGAGACCCCAGAGCAGATGATAATACTGGAGGCCACATAATAGTACTGGAGACCCCAGAGCAGATGATAATACTGGAGGCCACATAATAGTACTGGAGACCCCAGAGCAGATGATAATACTGGAGGCCACATAATAGTACTGGAGACCCCAGAGCAGATGATAATACTGGAGGCCACATAATAGTACTGGAGACCCCAGAGCAGATGATAGTACTGGAGACCCCAGAGCAGGTGATAATACTGGAGGCCATATAATAGTACTGGAGACCCCAGAGCAGGTGATAGTACTGGAGACCCCAGAGCAGATGATAATACTATTACATATAATAGTACTGGAGACCCCAGAGCAGATGATAATACTGGAGGCCATATAATAGTACTGGAGACCCCAGAGCAGATGATAGTACTGGAGACCCCAGAGCAGATGATAATACTGGAGGCCACATAATAGTACTGGAGACCCCAGAGCAGATGATAATACTGGAGGCCACATAATAGTACTGGAGACCCCAGAGCAGGTGATAATACCGGAGGCCATATAATAGTACTGGAGACCCCAGAGCAGGTGATAATACCGGAGGCCACATAATAGTACTGGAGACCCCAGAGCAGATGATAATACTGGAGGCCACATAATAGTACTGGAGACCCCAGAGCAGATGATAATACTGGAGACCCCAGAGCAGATGATAATACTGGAGACCCCAGAGCAGATGATAATACTGGAGACCCCAGAGCAGATGATAATACTGGAGACCCCAGAGCAGATGATAATACTGGAGACCCCAGAGCAGATGATAATACTGGAGACCCCAGAGCAGATGATAATACTGGAGACCCCAGAGCAGATGATAATACTGGAGACCCCAGAGCAGATGATAATACTGGAGACCCCAGAGCAGATGATAATACTGGAGAGATTGTTTAAGAGAGAATGTGATGCTTATTCCATATTCACATTATAGGGGGATACATGACACCAATTTGGGGGTCTAACCTTTTGCATAAATCACCAGTGCGCTTGCGCCAGTGCCGCTGCGCAGGAGTTCTCATGTGACGTGCAGATCACTGGTCTCAACAGTGTCGAACCATTTGTGTTAAGGTCATCAATGAGGCCGGTTACTGGCTGCAGTCAGGACTTGCCCCATATGGCACAACATATAAGCCAGTAACGCTCCAGAGCTGTGATATATCTACAGTGTATAATAAGCCATAACAATGGGACGATTTTTATACTAATTAAGAAAAATCTTTTCCCTCTTTGTAGGGCGGCGGCTGCGGTTTAATGACCAGAACGAACAAATTTGAAGACATTGTAAGAGGAATGAACTCGGTAAGTGCGGAGGATTAGGTAACAGTTTGTGGGACTAGTATGTGGACCCTGGACCAGAACATCTTTCTGTGCATCCCACTCCATAGGGGTCTATGTCAATTCTTAGAAGAACCACTGAGGGTTTTTTGTTAAAAAAAAAAAAAAGTGGGCTGGTTACTCAAAAATACCCCTTCCCTCTCCTTTGTTCTCCAAAATGACCTTATTCTCTTGTTACTTTTCTATCATGTATGTTACTTTGCAGGTTCTGGACGTGCCCCTCACTGTGAAGATCAGGACTGGGGTCCAGGAAAAAGCCAACTTGGCTCATAAACTGATTCCGGAGCTGCGGGATTGGGGAGTGTCGCTGATCACTGTGAGTTCTGTATAATCCGGACACGAGAGAGAACTGAATATTTTTTGGGCTTCTGGTGGATCTGCTCCATGAATTCCCCTCTGGTAGTGGATGAAATGTCCTTCCTAGAACCCTCTTTTATGTGAAGTCAGGCAAATATGACTCTTCTCACCTCATTTTTCACACAAGATGAGTCAAGTTTGACTGCAATTTAAAGCTTGCAGGGGGGTGGTTGTCGGAAGTCTCTATCTTCTGTCCTATAGCACCTAGAAATATGCTGCTGGTGTCATATTAAAGATAAGAATTTCATCTTTCAGATCTCATTACGGTTGTGTGAGCTACAGAACTGGACTTACAGCCAGCTAAATAGGCGGGGACAGGATCTCTACCTGCAGCTTGATATTCCAATTATGTCTTTAGTTGCCCATATCTTTGGTTCGGTAAATCCTAAAGCCTGATGTGATCTGAAAGATGAGATCCTCATCTTTAATATGACATGAGCATGTTTTTAGGTCCTATAGAACAGAAGAAGGGGGGCTTCTGAAGTGACACTACCCCCACAACCACTAAACTTGTCTCCTATTTGAAAAAGGGATGATAAGTCATATTTGCCTGACTTTGGGGGAGATTTTTGGGTAAAGTAAATGGGTCAGATTTCACATAAAAAGTGAATTCTAGAAAGGACCCTACCTGACGGGGGCACTAGTTTATTGGGGTAAAACCTGTTGAGTCCCTTTTTTAAAGGGGTTTTCCCAGGAAACAAGTTAGGCCCTATCCACAGGATACACCTAACTTGCTGATCTGTGAGGGTCTCGGTCATGACACCTCACAAGAACGGGAGTCCGATGGAGTCTGAGGTACCGCACTGAGACCCCCAGTGATCCTGTGGATAGGGCCTAACTTTTTTCCTGGGGAAATCCCTTTATTGAGTGGATTCGGCCATCCCTCTTGTCAACGGGGTGTGTGTCTATACAGTATAAGGCTACATTCACACAGCCGTATGGGGGGACGTATATATGCCGTATATAGGTCCCCCGCAGGCGGCAATGGGCGCACGGTGCCATATGGACATGTCCTATCTTTCCCCGTAATACGGCGCCGTTCCCATATATTGCTATGGAGTGCGGGGGGGGGGTGAGCAGCGCTGACGTGTGCTATGGTACGGCGGGCACATCGTCATGTGAATGTAGCCTTCTACAGAACTGATAGTTGAGATTCACCCATTTGGCAATTCCTACATTACCAAGATGAATAACAGAGGACACAGCACAATGCAGCGGTAGCGTCATTACTTTTTTTCTTGTTTTAGTTGCATGGAAGATCTAGGGAGCAGCGGTACACGAAACTCGCCGACTGGGAATATATTAAACAGTGCGCTAAAATTGCAGAGCCGCTCCCGTTATTTGGTAAGTGCTTTGATTTGATCTTTATTTGCTTTGGAGATAAAAGCCACCATGTGGACGTACCCTTAAAGGAAATCTACCATCAAAATATAGCATGATAAACTAGGGACACTCATAGATCTAATATAATCTTCTTATATTCGTTATCCATGGCCTCCCTACTTCTAAAATCAACTTTTAAAATTATGCTAAAGAGCCTGGTGTAGCCCCACCGCCCCTCCATGATGTAGCTTCACAGGTTGTTACACTGTGCAAGGGTACTCCCTGAAGACAGTATAACAGCCTGTGAACTAAACTGATAAGCTTGCTCATTAGCATAATTATAATTATAAAGTTGATTTTAGAAGGAAGGAGGCCATGGATAACAAATATAAGAAGATTCCCACAGTCCCGGTGCCTGGATCTATGAGTAATGTCCCTGGTTTATCAGGATGGATTCTGATGGTAGATTTCCTTTAACCCCTTAACGCTCTGCGCCGTAGCTCAACGGCGCAGAGGTATAAGGGATGTATGGAGAGGGCTCACGGGCTGAGTCCTCTTTATACAAAGGTGGGGGTTTTTGCATTTTGCAGAAAACCCCCGCGGCTAATAACCATGTCATTGCCGCTGGCAAAGTCGCGGACGGCGTTTAAAAAACGGCGGCGCGCGGGCACCGCCATCTTTATTGCGATCGCCGCGCCCCCGAACGTCATCGGGGGGCGGCGATCGGTTGCCATGGTAGCCTCGGGTCCTCGTTTGACCCGAGACTATCTGGCTTCTGCAGTTTCGTTACAATGAGCCAGTGGCTCATTGTAATGAATGTGCTGCAAAAATGCCATATATTGCAATACAGAAGTATTATACAGAAGTATTGCAGTATATGGTAGCAGCGATCTGACCATCTAGGGTTAATGTACCCTAGATGGTCTAAAAAATTGTGGAAAAAAAAAGAAAAAAAAAGTTTAAAAAATAAAAAAAATTAATAAAATATTAAAAATTCAAATCACCCCCCTTTCCCTAGAACTGATATAAAACATAATAAACAGTAAAAATCACAAACATATTAGGTATCGCCGCGTCCCAAAATGCCCGATCTATCAAAATATAAAAACGGTTACGGGCGGCGGTGACCTCCGAGGCGGGAAATGGCGCCCAAATGTCCGGTGACAATGAAAACGTCGCCTCATTTCGCAAAAAATGACCCCTCACACAGCTCCGTGCGCCAAAGTATGAAAAAGTTATTAGCGTCAGAAGATGGCAAATTTATTTTTTCTCTTTTTTGTACATATTCGTTTAATTTTTGAAAATGTATTAAAACACAATAAAACCTGTATAAATTTGGTATCACCGCGATCGCACCGAACCAAAGAATAAAGCTGAGGTGTTATTTGGAGCGCACAGTCAAAGTCGAAAAAACTGAGCCCACAAGAACGTGCCGTTTTATTAAATTTTTCCACATTTGGAATTTTTTGCAGCTTCGCAGTACACGGCATGTTAAAATAAATAACATTACGGGAAAGTAAAATTTGTTACGCACAAAATAAGCCCTCACACAGGTCTGTACACGTAAAAATGAAAAAGTTATGGATTTTTGAAGTTGGAGAGCGAGAAATGAGCCGAAAAACCCTGCGTCGTTAAGGGGTGTATTCTACTTAAATGACCACAATTTGGATTATCCACGACTAAGGGCTAGCTCACATTTAGGATTTTTGCCCAGATTTTTTTTTTTTCCAAATTCCTCTCCCATTGACGTCAATGAGAAGCTGTTGATAAGAGAAGTGCTGGACCCAATACTCTGCACGGATTCTGATCGATACTGGGTATTTCAGTCCAAATTTATTTTGGAAAATCTGCATCAAGTACCACTGTGTATAGTCTAAATCCATATACTGTATCAGGGCCGGCATCAGTACTGGGCATACCTTGGCAAGTGCCAGGGCCCAGAGATGCAGGGGGCCCACATAAGGCTGTACATAAGGAATCTATGGGGGGGGGGGGGGGCCTGTATCTAATGAATCCATAGGATGTTAAGGGGCTTTTATAAAATAACCAATGGGGGGCTGTATATAAAATGACTGAGGAGCTGTTTGGGATGATAAACTAGGGAATATTTTAGTTTTAGTTTCTGAATTTTTAATGAAGCCAAGCTAGTTCACTGCAAAGGGGCCCACTGAGGCTCTGTCACCCAGGGGCCTACTGAAACCTGCAGCCGACCCTGTACTGTATGTTACAGATCTATAGGCTAATTGAACCTTTTAAAAGGGTTTTTCACATTATCACTAGAGATGATTGGAGCAGACATTCTGGTTCGGACATTGCCGGTATCTCCCTGGCCAATCATAGTCTTGGATAGTTTTTTAGGGGCGTCAATTTGCCAGGTTGACTTCTCCGCCGGCAAAATGTCCGGGTCACGAAACTGAACGTCGGGTCCGATCATCTCTAGATATCACCTGTTCCACAGTACAGGCAGTCCCTGGGTTACATACAAGATAGGTTCTGTAGGTTTGTTCTTAAGTTGAATTTGTATGTAAGTCAGAACTGTATATTTTATAATTGTAGATCCAGGCAAATCTTTTTTTGTCTCTGTGACAATTGGATTTTAAAAATGTTGGGTTGTCATCAGAACCAGGATTAACACTAAAGCTTCATTACAGACACCTGTGATATCTGTTCCAGTTGATTATTGTAGCCTAAGGTCTAAGTACAGTAATGACCAACATCCAGAGGTCCGTTTGTAACTAGGGGTCGTCTGTAAGTCGGGTGTTCTCAAGTAGGGCACCATCTGTATAAGGGATACATAGACGGAATAGCGGGGCAGGACGCATTCTCCCCCATCCTCCTCCACCTGTTAGTGAGAACAGGACCCCCATGTTCCAAAATTCGGATTTATCTTGTGGTCCAATGAGCGAAAATCCCTGATATCAGATTTTACTTCCAGGTAACGGCGATATATTCTCTTATGAGGATGCAAATCGGGCGCTGGAGACTGGAGTTTCGGGGCTCATGGTGGCCAGGTCAGTCATTAAACAATGTCTAAAAAAATTTTTTTAAAAAATCATATTTTCCATTTTGTGATATTTTCACCTGCTGACATTTAACCCTTTAAGGACCGGGCCATTTTTAGTTTTTTACATTTTTGCACTCCTCATCTTTAACCTCTTGATCTGTTTTTAAACAAAAGCAGCCATGTTTTTTTTTTTTTAACCTTGTGTTAACCCCTTTAAGACTGCTGTGAACCATTTTGCTTTAGGATTGATCCCCCTTCCTAAATCCTGGGGTCTCTTGTTTGCAGGGGGGCACTGGTGAAACCTTGGCTGTTCACAGAGATAAAAGAGCAGCGGCACTGGGACATCTCCTCGTCAGAACGCTTTGATATTCTCCGAGACTTCACCAACTATGGATTGGAGCAATGGGGTTCGGATACACAGGGGGTGGAGCGGACCCGGAAGTTCATGCTGGAGTGGCTGTCGTTCCTGTGCAGGTAGGTAGGCGCCCCTCCTATACATTGTATGGCTGTGCCATGGTTATACATAGCACCCGGTGGATCCCATTCATTTATATGATGGTGTCTATATTTCTTTCCCCTTTTGGACAGATACATTCCTGTTGGTTTACTGGAACGTGTGCCCCAGAAACTGAATGAGAGACCGCCGTACTACATGGGAAGAGACTACATGGAGACGTTAATGGCGAGTCAGAATGTGACCGACTGGATAAAGATCAGGTAATGTGAACCGTCCATTGTGCAGGATGAGGAGGTATTTGAGGCTGCGTTCACACGTTGCATTTACATTTGTGTACACGTGATGTAATGTTAGGGCAATGTGTGAACGCAGCCTGAAACTATTGTAGTTGTTAAAGGGAACCTGTCACCAGGGACCTAATTTTCACAAAAGGAGGTTGCAGAAGCCCATTACAACTGCAGTGCACATTTGCCTTTCTGCTTTCTCTAAGCATTTGCATTACAATATAATTGTGTGGATGCATTTCAAAAAACATGTGAGTAGTCTGTGCTGCTCACTCCTCAGCTCTCAGCCCCCACCTTTGTGTTTCTGTATAGCTTCTCTCTCCTGCTCTTTCACAGAGGTCACAGCCTGGTGACATCAGTGGGAGATGGAGGAGCTGCACAGGAGCACAAATGTGGGGGCTGAGAGCTAAGGAGTCATGAGACAAGTCATGTTTTTTTCTAAATGCATCCAAACCAAAGCCTAAGCCCTGGGACTACAGAGGATTCTGTCAGGGTGCAAGGTAAGTTATAACAAACAATTACACTCACCGGCCACTTTATTAGGTACACCATGCTAGTAACGGGTTGGACCCCCTTTTGCCTTCAGAACTGCCTCAATTCTTTGTGGCATAGATACAACAAGGTGCTGGAAGCTCCTCAGAGATTTTGGTCCATATTGACATGATGGCATCACACAGTTGCCGCAGATTTGTCGGCTGCACATCCATGATGTGAATCTCCCGTTCCACCACATCCCAAAGATGCTCTATTGGATTGAGATCTGGTGACTGTGGAGGCCATTTGAGTCCAGTGACCTCATTGTCATGTTCAAGAAACCAGTCTGAGATGATTCCAGCTTTATGACATGGCGCATTATCCTGCTGAAAGTAGCCATCAGATGTTACAGGGTACATTGTGCTCATAAAGGGATGGACATGGTCAGCAACAATACTCAGGTAGGCTGTGGCGTTGTACCAAGGGGCCCAAAGAGTGCCAAGAAAATATTCCCCACACCATGACACCACCACCAGCAGCCTGAGCCGCTGATACAAGGCAGGATGGATCCGTGACACCACCACCACCAGCCTGAGCCGCTGATACAAGGCAGGATGGATCCATGACACCACCACCACCAGCCTGACCCGCTGATACAAGGCAGGATGGATCCATGCTTTCATGTTGTTGACGCCAAATTCTGACCCTACCATCCGAATGTCACAGCAGAAATCGAGACTCATCAGACCAGGCAACGTTTTTCCTATATTCTACTGTCCAATTTCGATGAGCTTGTGCAAATTGTAGCCTCAGTTTCCTGTTCTTAGCTGAAAGGAGTGGCACCCGGTGTGGTCTTCTGCTGCTGTAGCCCATCTGCCTCAAAGTTCGACGTACTGTGCGTTCAGAGATGCTCTTCTGCCTACCTTGGTTGTAACGGGCGGCGATTTGAGTCACTGTTGCCTTTCTATCAGCTCGAACCAGTCTGCCCATTCTCCTCTGACCTCTGGCATCAACAAGGCATTTCCGCCCACAGAACTGCCGCTCACTGGATGTTTTTTTCTTTTTCGGACCATTCTCTGTAAACCCTAGAGATGGTTGTGCGTGAAAATCCCAGTAGATCAGCAGTTTCTGAAATACTCAGACCAGCCCTTCTGGCACCAACAACCATGCCACGTTCAAAGGCCTCAAATCACCTTTCTTCCCCATACTGATGCTCGGTTTGAACTGCAGGAGATTGTCTTGACCATGTCTACATGCCTAAATGCACGGAGTTGCTGCCATGTGATTGGCTGATTAGAAATTAAGTGTTAACGAGCAGTTGGACAGGTGTACCTCATAAAGTGGCCGCGTATATTGTAATGCAAATGCTTAGAGAAAGCGGAGAGGCAGATGTGCACTGCTGGTGTGAAGGGCTTCTGTAACCTGTCTTTAGTGAAACTGAGGTCCCTGGTGACAGGTTCCCTTTAAAGTCATTAGCCGGTGGTCTACATTGGACAGTCCCCTTTATGATGAATCTTCTATTTTGTGCTGTAACAAGTTTCTTCATTGTTTTTCTTTTGCAGTGAAATGTTCCTGGGTCCTGTTCCTCCGAACTTCACCTTCCTGCCAAAGCACAAAGCCAATTCTTATAAGTGAGAGGTTTTATCGGAAACGGTTTTGACTTAAGGATTTTTTTTTTAAATAAATACCTAAGAATGTGTGTGTCTGAAGTTCATTCCTTATGGTGGGGAGTGGGAGAGGGTACATTGCATGTAACTTAATAGCCTTCCCGGTGCAGGTAACCTCTAGCATTAATGTGTTGTACCCCTGCAGAAGGGAGTAGAGGTGATATGTAGCTGCTCAATTCAGTAAGGGTTCTTGAAATTGGAGGGGAGTCCTGTGGTTGGCGTAGCTGCCCTCCTCCTGCAGCATGGGCTGATGACTCCCCTTTTTTCTACAAGAAGGCTGCAAAGGTAGAAAGGGCCAACTAAATATTCCAGATCTCTAAGAAATTGGTAGGTGGATTCACACAAAGAAGATTGCAACAATTTCTTCGAGTTCTATACAGAGGAATGGAACAATGAGTTTATCTGTTGGACATTGTTGTGGACATTTGCATTATCTTGTAATCCCCTATACCACTGATGGCAAACCTTTTAGAGGTGAGTGGCCAAACTACAACCAAAAGCCACATATTTTTCACAAAGTGCCAAAATGCTCATTTAAAATGGCTTATTGCTCCCTGCTACGTCACAGGTTTCAAACGTATTTGGCATTTTTAGGACACCAATACGGTAGAAAGGAGATAATCAAATTATCATTGTAGCTTTCCTTTAAGGTCCACTTAACAGGATGAATCAAAGGACTGATGAAGGGACTCCAATGATAATCTGTCCACACCTCCTTGCTCCTCTTGCACTTTAAAATAGCACTGAATCTGTCACCTCCTGGGCTGCCTGTGACTGCAGGAGGAGGCCTTGAGTCCTGAATGGCTGGGTAATGGCCTGGGTGCCTGCAGAGAGGGCTCAGAGTGCCATCTCTGGCACCTGTGCCATAGGTTCGCCACCACTTCCCTATATCGTGAATAGGCAATGATGTGAAAACTTAGCACAACCCCTTTACAAGGGCAATCGATTGGGCTTCAAATGCAGATTTCCCTGCATGAATTTTGATTGAAATGCCCTATATATAGCAGAGTCTAGGGTACAGCATTTCTCTTAACAGACGCTCGTCGACATCAATGGGAGAGGGATTTGGAGAAAATCTGGGCCAAAATCCTATGTGTGAACTAGTCGTTGGATAACCTGATTGTGTGCATTAATGGAGAGTACACCCGTTAAAAGGAGATCTCAAAATCCATCATGATAAACCAGGGCCATTACTCATAGATCCAGGCACCGGGACTGTGGTACCTTGTTATATTTATTATCCATGGCCTCTTTCCTTCTAAAATCAACTTTTACAAATATGCTAATGTAGTAAAAGGGCTCTGGGTGGGGTTACCAGAGCCCTTCCGTCCTGTAGCATCATACGCTGTTGCACTCCGTCTGCCTGATCTCAAACAGTAGCAGGGAGGAAGTGCTCTTGCACAGTGGAATAGCCTGTGAAGCTACAGGAGGCCATGGATAACAAATAAGAAGATTACCACAGTCCCTGTGCCTGGATTTATGATTAGTGTCCCTGGTTTATCAGGATGGATTTTTATGGTAGATTTCTATTCAAGGCCGGCTGCACACATAGATTTCATAGTGATATATGCAGAGTCCCTGCTTCCCCTCTAAACACCAGTGCTGAGCCCTCCCCAATGTGAAACAGGACCACATTACAACTGCAAGTCCCAACCCGGCTGCAGGACTAAAGACCTGACTGCATTGTAGACCTGAAGTCAGGACCGGATCTGTAACTAGTATCTTGCAGTATGGTACATGCATAAGGGGATACATATCTGATCAGACATTTGACAGCCAAGACCCTGCAGGACTCGATGTAGCTGCCCCCCTGGGGTCCGTTGTCTTCTAGATCAGCTGCTATAGCGGGGATGCAGGGGAAGCTGACGCTCCTATACAAAGTACACTCCGCCTTCTCTATACATTTTGCATTTATTAGAATACAAAACATTTTGGTTACAAAACACAGAAGCCGTTCCATACAATCGTGAGAGTAGATATCTAGGCGTAAGAACAGAACGGAGCTGGTTACAGGCGAAATGTTATCGTCTTTTTCTAGGTTTTTCACATTATTAGATGATCATAGTAGTTTGTATGAACTGTGGAGGGAAAGACAAAAAGAAAAGTTAAGTACAATTCAGAAGAACTCACCCCTGTGTTATATACAACCCCGGCGAGGCTTTCAGGGTCTGCCAATGATCTGTAATGAACATCCTACATAAGCTTAAAGGGATTTTCCATTTTCAGCTATTAATTAATAACGTTTGTGTAATAAAAAGTTCTACAATTTTCCAATATACTTTCTGTTCCTCAGTTTTCTAGATCTCTGCTTGCTGTAAATCTATAGGCAGCTTCATGGTTTACTTCATGTGGATAAACACAAGTGCGCGGCTCATTATATCCCTGGTCATGTGATGTCACACAGGTGCACGGCTCGTTATATCCCTGGTCATGTGATGTCACACAGGTGCACGGCTCGTTATATCCCCGGTCATGTGATGTCACGCAGGTACGCGGCTAGTTATATACCCGGTCATGTGATGTCACGCAGGTACGCGGCTAGTTATATACCCGGTCATGTGATGTCACACAGGTGCAAGGCTCGTTATATCCCTGGTCATGTGATGTCACACAGGTGCACGGCTCGTTATATCCCTGATCATGTGATGTCACACAGGTGCACGGCTCGTTATATCCCTGGTCATGTGATGTCACACAGGTGCACGGCTCGTTATATCTCTGGTCATGTGATGTCACACGGGTGCACGGCTCGTTATATCCCTGGTCATGTGATGTCACACAGGTGCACGGCTCGTTATATCTCTGGTCATGTGATGTCACACGGGTGCACGGCTCGTTATATCCCTGGTCATGTGATGTCACACAGGTGCACGGCTCGTTATATCCCTGGTCATGTGATGTCATGCAGATGTCCGGCTCATTATATCCCTGGTCATGTGATGTCACACAGGTGCACAGCTCGTTATAACCCTGGTCATGTGATGTCACACAGGTGCACAACTCCTTATATATCCCTAGTCATGTTATGTTACACAGGTGCACGGCTCATTATATATTCCTGGTCATGGGATGTCACACAGGTGCGCGGCTCGTTATATCCCTGGTCATGTGATGTTACACAGGTGCACAGCTCGTTATAACCCTGGTCATGTGATGTCACACAGGTGCACAACTCCTTATATATCCCTAGTCATGTTACACAGGTGCACGGCTCATTATATATTCCTGGTCATGGGATGTCACACAGGTGCGCGGCTCGTTATACCCCTGGTCATGTGATGTCATACAGGTGCACGGCTCGTAATATCCCTGGTCATGTGATGTCACATAGGTACATGGCCCGTTATATCCCTGGTCATGTGATGTTACACAGGTGCACAGTTTGTTATATATTAAAACCCCTGTAAGTGAATAAGGCTGAGCTGCCATACTAGACACAGCCGATTGCCAGCGGTGTTGCCATTTCTGGAAATTAGCAAAATATATAGGAGGACAAAATATTACAAGGTGTAAGTCACCCTAGTTGATCGCTCCAAAGGTTCTCATTTTGGGAATTTTTATGTCTGACCCTCCCCCATTCCCCCTTCTTGATGTATTGCATTACTCACATCATCATACATGAAGTTCACCATCCCCTGCTGGGCAGCGTCTCGTCTCCTGAAGGCATCTGCATGGGATAAAGACAATTGGATAAGTTTTAGGAAACCCATAAGGGAACCCCCACCCTAGTAATACCAGCACCCACCTGTCAACGCTCGGAGCTTCACGCAGCAAGCGATGTAGTCATCAAAGCCTATTCTCCCATGGCTGCTGAATCTCATGCTGATCAGATTCAGGGCTTGAGGGCTGAGTCTGTATCCTGTATTGTAGAGGGAACACCAAAATGAGGACCAAAATCTCTGGGGACCTCCCCACTGCCCCGCTCAGAAATTGCGGATCATCCAGTCATCAGCATAACATTGCTGGCCAGACACAACTTGTCTATGTGAACGCACCCCAAGGTTAGTCTTTGAAAAGTATAAGCAATGGAGGGAGAATCCTTTATCCCTAATGTGGCGACATAATAACACCGGGACCCCGAAAAAATTCTAACCCAGAAAACAAACATATTCCTGAATAAAGTTTTTATTTCACACCCTCCCTCCATTATTTATACCAAGGCGTTTCCTACTCAAATTCTAATGAACCGCAGGAGGTTCCGTTTTTTCGTTGCTCATACAATGGCGCATCATATTACGCCCATCTAAAAGTGACCTTTGTTATCTCATAACTTGGTTATGGATACATAGTTATTTTGGTTACTGTAGTGTAAGGGAGAGTACTATAATATATCAGTGTGAAGCTCAGTACAATTTGCAGCAAAAAAATTATTTGGCGCGCCCCAACAATTTATTAATTAATTTTTTATTTGCTGCATATTTTGGTGAATATACACATGTGGGGCGTGTATGAACCTCCTCACAACTATATTTTCTTTGCACAAGTCGTCTGGAATTTCTAACCATTTGCATTACAATATAAATTGTGTGTTATAACTTACCTTCCATCCTGACAGAATCCTCTGCATAGTCCCAGGGGTTGGGCCTTGGTTTGGATGCATTTAAAAAAAAAACAACATGTGATTTGTCTGTGCTGCAGACTCCTTAGCTCTTGGCCCCCACCTTTGTGTTCCTGTACAGCTCCTTCCTCCTTCACAGAGCTCACAGCCTGGTGAGCCGACCTCAGTGGGGGAGGGAGGAGCTGTAAAGGAGCACAAAGGTGGGGACTGAGAGCTGAGGAGTCTGCAGCACAGACAAGTCACATGTTGTTTTCGGAAATGCTTCCAAACCAAAGCCCAACCCCTGTGACTACACAGAAGATTCTGTTAGGGTGCAAGGTAAGTTATAACATACAATTATATTATAATGCAAAAGGTTAGAGAAGGAAGAAAGGCATATGTGCAATACAGCTATAATGGGCTTTTGCAATTATACAATACTTATACAATTGCCTAATATGTTTGAAGTCTTCGACCCAAGAGACAACAACGGGGTAAGAGTTTCACAGTCAACCTCAACATTTCCGGCTCATTGTCTTCCCTTAGGGACACAACAATGTTATGGAGAAAGGGGTCCCAACGCCCAGAACCCCCTGGATTAAAACTGCTAAAAACTGTAATACTCACCCATAGTCCCCAAAGCACGGTGAAGCTCAGGGCCATCGATGGTCCCGCTCCTGTTTGCATCAAAGGACATGAAGTTCTGCCTCCAGGAATTTAATACAACCCCCAGTTCCTTGAACTCGTTGAAGCCCATCTTACCAGTCAGGTCCCTCTGGAGTCAACATTAAGGATTCACACACCATGAGAGACTAAAGAAAGAGTGAGTAGGCTACTGGATGAGGGTGCACTGGACCTCATGGCCACACCCATAGTGCACTGAAATGTTCATGTTCATCTGCCTATAAGGAAGGACATGATTATGATGCACCTAAAAGACCATAAGATTAGTTCATATGTGAATGGAGTAGCTACTAGTCACACACACCACTCATTTCTGTGATATTTCCCCTTTATGGATGATTGGGGTAGCGCATTCCAGAGAACTGATGCAGCTGGAGAAAAGTCTTAAAAAGTATCTCACAAGATTGTCTGTAAACCTTTTAAGTTAAGTGGCTCCAAAATGAAAAGTAATGGATCAATACTAGTGAGACCCCTTACACACGCGCGGGTTTGATGTGTCCAGCTCGCAGGGTGCGCTGGCTGGAACGTCCAGTCTGAACGCTGAGTAATCAGAACTAAACCCAGCATGTCAGTCCAGTTCCGGTTGTCAGCGTTCAGGCCGGACCTTCCAGCCAGAGCCCCCTGCGAGCTGGACGCATCACACTCACTCGTGTGTAAGGGGCTTAACGTATATTAGTAATGATGATTATAAAAGATACGTCCAGCATGGCGATCATCAGTCTGCAGGCTTCCAGGCTAAAGGCTGTAAAAATAGAAAAAAATTGCATAAGTAATAGAGGAAAAAAAAAAAAAATTCTATATTATAACATGGGACGATAGGAGAAACAAACAGTTGTTGCTGTACTTTAGGTATATTTTTGTCTATGGCTTTAAAAAACCCCTCTGCACATGTAGTTGTTTAAAAAAAAAAAAAAAAAATTGGGGGTGAAATGATAAAAACTCTCACGCTAGATCTATAGTATCCCTTTAAAGGGGTTTTCTGGGGGAGAAAAAAAAAAAATCGATACTGGAAGCTTCTGGCGGAAGTCCAGCTCTCTTCAGTATAAAAGAGCTGAACTGCAGATCCTAGTGTTGGCCTCTATACAAGGAATGGCGCTAGACTTCCTTCAATGGATTATTGGTAGGGGTCCTGAGACGATCCCTAACGATCTGATGTCGATGACCTATCCTGTGTACAGAGGACGTGGTTTGTTATGGGCAACTGGTCCCCTCCATGTGGAGACGGCGACATGTATTATATCTGTCCGGATACTCACGTTTATATCCTCCCGCCATTCCGGACTGGGTCAGACACCTCTGCAGCTCCTCCGCATCTATCTGCCCGTCCTTAAAGGGAAAGACAATGGTCACAGATTAATGTGGCCAAACTCCCAAAGAAGTGAAGGAAGAGTGAAAGGTACATAACAACTTACCTGGCCTGCAATATTTAAAAAATAGCCGTACATGGGGTCATTCTGCGGGTATCCCCCCGGGGGAACACCGTACTGCAAGAGAGGGAAGGAAAACCAATGTTACTGCATTGTGAGGTCTCCAGGCAAAATATGAAAAGAAACCTGCCCTGTATGAAAAAAAAAAAATCCAAAAAGTCCCATAGAAATTTTTATGATTAAAAGTTTATCCCATAAAAATAGACTAAAAAAAGAAACAAATAAATACATTTAAAAAAAAACATGGGGCTCAAGAAAGGCAAAGATACACAAAAATTTTATTAACAAAAGTTGTATAAAATAAAAATACTACGGTATATATTTATTATCTGTAATTGTGCGGACATGGACAGGGGAGGGAAGAATCCCTTTACGTATACCTCCCAACTTTTGCAGTGGTTGGTTCGCTCGCCAAAGAATTTTTTTCCCCCACTTCGTGCCCCCACCCGCTCTCCCTCACATTGTGGCTCCCTCATATTCTGTCCCCCTTATACTGTCCCTCCAGCGCCCCTCCTCCTCATATTATCCCCCCAGCACCTCCCCTTGTATTATCTCCTTAGTTCCAACCCCCACCCCAGCATCCTCATCCCCCCCATATTATCCCTCAGATTCGGAGGACTAAGCAGAGGGAGGAGCAGTGTCCCGCACATCTCTTCTCTCTGCGTTCCACCTCCCGATGAGCATTTCTTGTCCGGATCAGGAGGTGGGACGCAGGGGAGATGTGCGGGACATCTGCCAACCGTCCAGGATAGCGGGACAGCCCTGAAAAACCAGTATTGTCCTGCCGAATCTGGGATGGTTGGGGAATTTGCCTCTACATTCGGAAAATAAAAAAAGTGGTAAATTAAATTTCTGTAGCCCCCCCGGCAGATAATGGGTGGGGGGGTCCTATTTTTTAGGCTACGTGTAGAACATGACTGCCATTTTGGATCAAGGGGAAGTTTTTCCAATGGGAAGGAGGTCATACAGCCAGGAACGTTCGCTCCGATTCACAGTTTCTGAATGAGAATCTCTGTGGTGATCATTTTTGAACCACAGGAGAGAGATCACAGATCTGATTGTGGCAATCAATATCTGAGACAAATCTGCTCTTCATTGATTATACATGACCTCCCTCTCATTAGTAATCCTTGATCCAATTTGACAGATTTCACCCATAACTTGCCGGGGGGGGGGTCAGATATCTCATTTTACTTTCTGAAATAAAAGGAACCCCCGAGACTTGTGATGGAATAAATTTCTTCTTTCCACTTTCGGTACATCCCTTACTCCTGCGCTTTCCCTCCCTCCCTCCTCCTTCTTGGAGACCCCTGTGGTCGGTGTATACTCCTATACTACGGCAGGTGAGGGGTGGGTGTGCAGGACACACAGTAGGGTAATATGATAACACGGGGTGGATATAGGATATCCCTCCACAGAGAGGAGAACAAAGGACCCTGCCCCCACCTGATACAACAACCTGTAGGGTGTGCACCGACTTCCTGCCACAGGAAACCTGTCATTAAAGGGATTTTCTAGGAATCCTAATTACCCATAGCAGACCCCCTAACACCCCCAACACCTCTGGTCCTGTACCAAGAACAGACGACAAAAGCACCAACACCCAGATCGGGTCAAGTGCAACTTATTTATTTTCCTTAGCCCTTGGTCAGTGTGCGAATCGAGGAAAATCCCTTTAAGTGTACAAAAGTTTATTTTACGCTCATCACTACCTATATAACGTATCATTACTCCATTGCATCTGCTGGGAATGGGAGCAGCCTTTTTGTTCTTAGAAAGAGTGCCCCACCTGTCCGCAGGTTGCGTACGGTACTGCAGCTCAGACCCACAAAAAAAAAAAAAAAATGAATTGTGATATCAGACATGACAGAGTTGGTATAGTTATTGATGATCTCCCCCTATGGATTTTTGGAAAGCCCCTAGGGTGGAGCGGCAGAAAAAAAAATAGAATAGTTCTAATTTTACTCTAGCGATACTCAGACCCCTTTCACACAAGCATATTTTTATCACGCAGAATTCGTGTGTTTGCTCGGGGGACCACCTGCTGGGACCACCCATCGTTCACAAGATCTGAGGTCCCTCAGCACCCCATGTGACCAGAGGACGGTGCGTATACATGTTTATGGTTCCACACGATCACCACCACCTGTCGCGGACCTCAGTTATTGTGATCGCTAGGGATCCCAGCAATATAAGGGCGGCACGGTGGCTCAGTAGCATTACATCCTTGCAGTGCTGGGGACCTGGGATCAAGTCCCAGGGTCAACATCTGCAAAGAGTTTGTATGTTCTCTCTGTGTTTTCATGGGTGTCCTCCGGTTTCCTCCCACACTCCAAAACATACTGGTAGGTTGATTAGATTGTGAGCCCCATTGGGGACAGGGACTGATTTGGCAAGATCTGTGCAGTGCTGTGTAATCTGTAGGCGCTATATAAATAAAGAATTATTATCCTATAGATCAGGGGGAATTGTAATCAATGGTTGTTACAAGTAATCAAGTCCTCCTCATACCCATAGGAGAAGTCATAACCTACTCTACATTTAGGTCTGACCACAGTAGCGTTATGGTAGATCTTAAAGTACGTGGAAGTTCTCCATAAAGGTGTCCCCATATTTATGGCCTCTGATAAGCGTTCGTGTCCATCTTATGGTTCAGGGGAGTTCTCCTTCAAGGTGTTCCCATATTTATGGCCGTTGTTAGCGCTTACATTGCATTCAAAGTCCAGTCCCCTATAATCCCGGTTATATCCCCAGGAACTTTGTTTATAGCAGCCATAACATGAGAGAACCGCAACGTCTGATGTTCCGAGATAAATATCCATCCCCCAGACTGCTCCATGACTAATGATGGATGTGCTACAGGACTCGCGGGGCCACAAGACTCTGGTGCCGTTACCTAGTAGGGGACCGCAATGGGGTCCTTACTGACTCCATCTCTCAACTTTGGTGGGAGAATTCGTCTCAGAACTTAGATGCTATTGGGTACCTAGTAAACCATAATGGTGCTATAGTATTAGATGTTCTGATACCTTTTCTTGGTACTGATCCGGCAGCATGCAGTGGTGGCACATGGTCACACATGTTCTCTGTTTCAAACCCAATCCTCCTTTGTCCCCCCCACCAGTCTTTACTAACTCATCAGCAGAGATACCGTATTTTTCGGACTATAAGGCGCACTAAAAATCCTTTGGTTTTCTCATAAATCAAAGGGGCGCCTTATAGTCCAGTGCGCCTTGTATATGACCCGTACTTACAGACAACAGCTGCCTTGTACTGTACACAGGTCTGCCACCTGCTGGTTATTCATCCTTATAATCAGGTGCGCCTTATAGTCCAGTGCGCCTTATATATGAACCGTACTTACAGACAACAGCTGCCCTCAACTGTGCACAGGTCTGCCACCTGCTGGTCACTCATCCTTATACTCCGATGCGCCTTATATATGAACCTAGACATTTTAGCAGACATTTATTGATGGTGCGCCTTATACTACGGTGCGCCTTATAGTCCGAAAAATACACTCTCCCATTAGAATCTCCCTCACACAATGGGTGCCAGTCACAACCCTAAAAATGGGAATGTTTATATTACCCATATCAGGAGATGTGGGCATATCACACCCCTATATTTCATCCCCCAAAACTTCACGTTTCAATACCCAGGTTATCATATTGGCCAGTATGGAGAATGACTAATGAGGGGGACAAGGGCATCGGTGCTGGACAACCCCTTTAAAACAAGATTTATGGGCATTTTTTAGAATCAGGTCTTGTTCTTATTGAAAATAGAAGCCAATCCCATTGAGGGAGAGGTGCCCAGCCTTCGTTTTGGCAAGAAACATGGATCTACACCCAACTGTGAGTCATCAGCCCCATAAATTTATAAAAGGACCTTCCCCAATCCAAAGTCCGACAGTAAAAACCTTCTCTTATCTCTCCTGCGCTTGTCTGGTCAGAGGTCACAACCGTCATAAAAAAGGGAATTTTGTGGTGTAGTGTAGGACGCCACGGATAGAGGGTTACACATAACTTCCAATCAATGGTTCCTCTTATCTACGCCGAGCGCTTCCCAGGGGCGGCTACTAGTAGACATCTCATGGAGGACGCGCCTATAGAGCCTTTACATTGCCCCCTATAGGGGATGCGCCCAATTGGATGACAATGGACCCTTGGAATGTGGCCTCTCCCCTCACTCATCGCAATACAAAGTCCGGTAACGGCAAATACCTTTCCCCCCCCCCATAGCGTGTAAACAATGTATCCAGCAACACGGCAACATTAACCCCTTCAAGGCCCAACTCAAACAGAGACTTTTTTTTGTAATTTTCAACACAATTTAAAATCCCAAGAATTTGACTTAATATTTTATGCAGAATACGAAAAAAGTAGGCCTTAGTCAAAGGGAATGTACCAAGTATGATTGTTATCCACTGTTTTCCCTAATCTGAGACATTAAACAATATCCATCCTGATAAACCAGGGACATTACTCCTAGATCCAGGCACCGGGACTGTGGGAATCTTCTTATATTTGGCATCTATGGCCTCCTGCCTTCTAATATCAACATTTATAATTATGTTAAAGTTAGCATTTTCCCCTCCCTCTGTCTGATATAATATGACCCATTGCAGGTGGCTCCTGCACAGTGTAACAGCCGGTGAAGCTACAGCTTGGAGGGACTCTGGAAACAGCCCAGGAGCCCTTTTGGCTCATTAGAATAAAGTTAAAAGTTGATTTTAGAAGGAAGGAGGCCATGGATAACGGATATAAGAAGATTATCACGGTCCCGGTGCCTGGATCTATGAGTAAGTGCCTCTGGATTATGACAGGGCGGCATTGTGGCTCAGTGGTTAGCATTACAGCCTTGCAGCGCTGGGGTCCTGGGTTCAAGTCCCAGGGTCAACATCTGCAAAGAGTTTTTATGTTCTCTCCGTGTTTGCGTTGGTTTCCTCCCACACTCCAAAACATACTTGTAGGCTGATTAGATTGTGAGCCCCTTTGAGGACAGGAACTGATGTGACAAGCTCTGTGCAGCGCTGCGGAATCTGTGTGCGCTATATAAATAAAGGAATTATTATTATCATGATGGATCCCTTTAAAGAGTATTTTTTTAGAGACAATATCACGGTTCTAGGAAACTCCATTGATTTTCGCCGGGTGGGTGGTGACTCTCAGCATTCCATAGAATACTCCCATCCTCCACTAGGTGCCTGGAGGGGCTGGGGGTAGTGCTGCAGCCTCTTGGTGGGCGTACATCCATCTAATGCATGCAATTTTTAGCCCCTGATGCCTTTTGCATGCTACAAACTGTGAACCCCATTAGTGCTTTGTGGGATTTATCCTGTTATTCCCGCTGTCCCTCACAAGGGTCATCCCTGCAGTCCTACAGGTCCTTATTCACACTAGACAAAGCCTGGATGAGGTTACAGTTTGGAGCATCACACAGGCAGGTCCTATAATCATCGTGTAGCATAAGGAGAAGAGGGATCACCTGTCCCTAGTGGGAAGGTCACGTGCCTAGAACCCAGTATTGAGTGGACCATCCCTTTAAGAAGTGCTGATGGATCCTAACATCACTAGAAACTCAGCTTAGCAACAGGACCTTGAGATCCGCTCTTTGGGGTTAAATTCTGAACATCCCCTTTAAATTATTATTTCCTTATTGACCTTATTAGCCCAACCTAGAAGATGCAGGACCTGACCAGAACTACATCAGTGATTCCCCCACCTTATACCAACTGAGTGCATATATAAGGATCTATTATAGCAAGGTACAAGTATTGACCCCTAGTGCACCCTGGCACAGCCCCAGGGGACCCCCATGGAGTTAACCCCTAGTGCACCCCGGCACAGCCCCAGGGGACCCCCATGGTATTAACCCCTAGTGCACCCTGGCACAGCCCCTGGGGACCCCCATGATGTTAACCCCTAGTGCACCCTGGCACAGCCCCAGGGGACCCCCATGGTATTAACCCCTAGTGCACCCTGGCACAGCCCCTGGGGACCCCCATGATGTTAACCCCTAGTGCACCCTGGCACAGCCCCAGGGGACCTCCATGGAGTTAACCCTTAGTGCACCCTGGCACAGCCCCAGGGGACCTCCATGGAGTTAACCCTTAGTGCACCCTGGCACAGCCCCAGGGGACCCCCATGGAGTTAACCCCTAGTGCACCCTGGCACAGCCCCAGGGGACCCCCATGGTGTTAACCCTTAGTGCACCCTGGCACAGCCCCAGGGGACCCCCATGGTGTTAACCCCTTGTCCACCCTGGCACAGCCCCAGGGGACCCCCATGGTGTTAACCCCTTGTGCACCCTGGCACAGCCCCTGGGGGCCCCCATGCTGTTAACCCCTGCAGCCCCTGTGCTGTGGACTCACCCCCTGGGCCGGATAGTAGCCTCCTCCTCCTGCTCCTGGATAAGCCATAGCTGCAGAGATGAGGACTAGGTGCACTGCCTGTGACCTCACCCTGATAAACCATCCACACCAGGCCACGCCCTGGCCTCCCCTGGGAACCTCACATGGGCGGAGCTATCACTAAACACAACTCGAGAAACCGCGCCCTCTTCTACGCTATTAAAACATAACCTCGCCCACTCCGTGATCAAACCGCTGCGGTGGGCGGAGTTTTTTCTGTCTACATATCCCTTTGCAGTACAGTGTAACCCCGCCCGCTACTCTATCAGACTTCTGAGGAAGGCGGAGAGTTTCCGTCTATGTATCAATCTACAGTACAGTGTGACCCCGCCCCTTCTCTATCTGACTGCGGCGGTGGGCGGGGCCTTTCCGTCTACATTCCCCCCGCTCCAGTACAGTGTGACCCGCCCTATTTCCGATGCAGTCGCTGTAGTGGGCGGGTAATTGTAGTAGTGACGTCTTCATAATAAATCGTTATGGGAGGAGCTGCTTGCAGCTTATGCGGTAGCCCCGCCTTTTCATTCCGGGCAGCAGGTTATCTAGCAACACTCTATCACGCCCCTTCTAGGATATATTCCTGCTGTGGGCGGGGCCATGTCGGGTCTAGAACTTCCCCCTGAACATAAATTATAGAAAGTTTCCTTTTTTTTTCTTTCATGTTAACCCCTTAACGCCCTGCAGTTTTTTTTTTCTGATCATTTCCATTTTTTCTCTCTGTTTCTAAAAGTCAGAACTTTTTTTAAAATTTTTCTGTGTATGGAGCTGTAATATAATAATAATATTCTTTATTTGTATAGCGCCATCATATTCCGTAGCGCTTTACAAATCATAGCGATGCTCCTTGCCCTTTCTAGTGTCAGTATATTATATCCCATGCAATGTACTGGAGAGCTATGGAAAAAAATCAGGTACAACATTTTCTGACGGGCTTTGTAGTCAGGGGTGTCAGGGGTATCACGGAGATACCAAATTTATGGAACTTTAATGAAAAAAATGTCACAGTTTCGCCCTATTTTGACAGCTAAAGCCTTTCCATACTTTGTTGTATGAACCTGTGTAAGGCGCCAATTTTTTTGCAGGACGAGCTAACGTTTTTATTAGGGACTTACAATCTCTTTATCACTTTTTATTTATTTTTTTACAATGGAAAAGAAAGTGACAAATTTGTCCAAAAGACCCCCCCCCCCCCAGTTATGGAGTTCACCACAAGGAATAATCATTTTTTAAGGGGAACCTGTCACCAGGGACCTCATTTTCACTAAAGGCAGGTTGTAGAAGCCCATTACGCCTGCAGTGCACAGATGTCTTTCTACCTTTTCTAGGGATTTGCATTACAATATAATTGTGTAGTCCCAGGGGTTGGGCTTTGGTTTGGATGCATTTCAAAAAACAATATGTGACTTGTCTGTGCTCCACACTCCTCAGCTCTCACCCCCCACCTTTGTACAGCTCCTCCCTCCTGCTCCTTCACAGAGGTCACAGCCTGGTGACATCAGTGGGAGAAGGAGGAGCTGTACATGAGCACAAAGGTGGGGGCTGAGAGCTGAGGAGTGAGCAGCACAGACAAGTCACATATTTTTTGGAATGCCTCCAAATCAAAGCCCAACCCCTGGGACTACACAGAGGATTCTGTCAGGATTCAAGGTCAATTATAACACACAATTATATTGTAATGCAAATGCTTAGAGATAGCAGAGAAGCAGATGTGCACTGCAGGTGTAATGGGCTTCTGCAACCTGTCTGTAGTAAAAATGAGGTCCCTGGTGACAGGTTCCCTTTAAGTTTTGGTAAATCAGGTAATTTGGAAAGGAGCAATAACTGGCGGGTTTATGATTATGTTTGCTTTTTTATTTCTAGGGAAAGAAGGGTGAATTGTTTTTTTTTTTCTTAAATCCTACGGGTGATGCCACACGTGGCGTTTTTGGTCCGTTTTTAAGCATGTGTTTTCAGTCGCATCTGCATCCGTTTTTGACGGTTTTTCATGCGTTTGGCTGCTTAAAACCTGTTTATCTATTAAGATAATTGGAAAAAAACGACAAAAATGGTAAAAACCGTTTCCGTTTTTAAACGAACTGAAAACGCATGCTTAAAAACGGACCAAAAACGGCATGTGTGGCATCACCCTAAGGGTGATTTCAAACAGTCAGGTTTTCAGATGCGGTTTTTGATGCCCAAAAGCAGGTGTGGGTCATAATGGGTGAGAACATGTCACTGACAGAAGCTGCTTCTCCTCTTCTCACACTCCACTCCTGGTATGGACATCAAAAACTGCATCTGAAAACCTGAATATTTGAACGCACCCTAAGGGTGCTGCCACATGATCAGTTTTTCAGTTGCAGTTTATGAAGCCAAAAGCTGGTGTGGATCATCCTGTGCATAGGGTCTAACTTGAATTCCTGGGAAAACCCCTTTAAGGGGTTAAAGAGCTTCCCCAGTTACAGCACCCCCCGTATGCACAGCATAGGGCAGTGATGGCGAACCTTTTAGAGACCGAGTGCCCAAACTACAACATAGACCCGCTTATTTATCGCAAAGTGCCAACACAGAAATTTAATTTGTGATTACAGTGCCACAGTTTTCATTGATACCAGCACTCTGAGGACACCAATAAAGCAGAAAATAGTCCCAGGTAGAGCTGTCTCTTTAATATACCTCTGCACAGCAAGACCTGGGCTGTCTGGGACTGCAGGAAGATACCTGGAGTCATCTCTGGTGATGGCCTGAGTGCCCACAGAAAGGGCTCTGAGTGCCACCTCTGGCACCAGTGCCATAGGTTAGCCATCACTGGCATAGGGCATAAGTGCCTGATTTCTTGGTGGTAAGAGCTTGTCACCCAAACCTCCCGGATTGAGCAGGACAGTCCCAAATTTTCTTTGTGTCCCACTGTCTTGGGCAATGGGTGGCATCTGTATCCTCCAGGGGGCTTGCAAATTAAAAATATACCTGATACATGGACTTCCAGGACCTATATCACTACTGTAAAGCCTGGGCAAAGGTCTGTACACAAACTTTTACTGTAGCTATAAACTAGAAGAGGAGATAAAACAATCATAGGGGATTTACATATGACCTCTGAATCCTCCAGCAAGTCATGCATACCTTCCAACTTTTTGGTTAGAGAAAATGGGACAAAAGACCCCTTTTTCAGAAACCACACCGCTCATCCTGCTCCTTGTCCTAACCTAAAACATAGTATAATATCAACCTTAATGGTCCCCACATAGTATAATCCCCCCCTTCCTGTGGCCCACCCCCACCCCCCATGGACCCATATAATATCCTCCCTTTCCTTTTGTGGCCTCCTTTCCCCCATCCTACTCATATTATGGCCTCCTGTCCTATATCGTCCCTTATATTGTGGCCTCCTGTCCTCCATGATCCCTCTTATATTGTGATCTTTTGTCCTCCATTCTCCCCCTTATGTGGCCTCCTGTCCTCCAAGATCCCTCCAAGTGACCTCCTGTCCTCCATCCTCCTGATAGTGTTGCATCCTGTCCTCCATCCTCCTGATAGTGTTGCATCCTGTCCTCCATGCTCTCTCTCTCTTATAATGGCCTCCTGTCCTCCATCCCTTTAATATTGTGGCCTCCTGTCTTCCATGCTCTAACTCATATTGTGGCCTCCTCCCCTGACATTGTAGCCCACTGTCCTCCCCTGTTCCTGGGTATTAAACAAAAAAAAAAACCTTGTTACTTACCTATGCCTCATTCCCTCACAGTCCTGCTTCCTCCTCTCCCGGGGGCTCTGAGATGACAGAGGTGGGGGGCGGGACCAAGGGAGGAGCTACCCCCATACATTTCTGCTACATAGCACAGTAGAGATCTGTGGAGGCAGCAGGAGCTGATCCCGCCTCCTGGTCTTGGCTCTGCAGCTCTAGTGTATCGGGGCGGGGATCAGGAGGCGGGACAATGCACGAGTCCACGGGACATTCTCCCAACCGCTCAGGATGGCCGACATCTTGAAAACCACCAAACTCTTGTGGTTCAACACAGAAAGTTACAACAACAATCGCAAACATTCCCTTTGATGCACAGTTATGTGATGTGTTGTCCTTGGTGCTGAAAACAGAGTGGAAGGCACTGGATCCAATCGTTATGAACCCGCATTAGAGTTTGTGGAGATCCTCTGTGCTGATATTTTAGTGGTACCAGCCAAACTGCTTGGGGGGGAAGGGGAGAGCACAGCACTCACTTATCTCCGGCACTCTCATTCACTGTCTATGAGAGCGCCAGAGGTAGTGAAGCGCTGTGTTCAGAAATTTTCAACCCTCCCACAATAATGAATGTAAGAGGAGGACATATGTTCCACCTGATATTGATAACAGGACCCCCATTCTCCATATTCCTGTTGTTATGATTGAGGGGGGAGAGGGTCCTAACAATTGGACCCTCACTGATCAGCTTGTAATCTCCAATCCTGTGGATAAGGTATAACATGAAAACAGGACACAATCCCTTTAAAGGGACGGCATTCTGGATGACAATGGAATAAACTTGGAAGTACAAGGGTCTAGTTTATCAGTCCTTATGGACTGAAGGACCCCGGGTGTAGAGGCCCTCGGAATATCCTGCCTTGGCCAAGGCAAGGCGATGCCGTTCCTCTGTCGTATTGTGATACACAATATAATCTTATGGGTTACTAGTAATATCATGATGATACAGAAGGCCGAATTGTATTAAAAACTATGAGGAAATCTTTGGCGATCCCCGGGGAAATTACGGAAAGAGACGCGAGCGCTTCTGAGGACACTTACTGCTGATGCGCGCAACTAATATACATGTCAGTGTGCGCTCACATCAAGGCGTTTTCTCTCTCTCAAAGTGATTTCTGCCTAATGGGAAAGCGAAGACACTAATGGCGTCTTTAAGGTGATACATGGAGATTCTCCGCATTAAATTACCGCTCATTCCAAACCAACAAATTCCATCATTTATCCTGGACGCTAATGAATTACGTGCATTCTGCTCACAATGAGATCTCTATACAAAACCCTAAATTTAATCCTTGAGACATGTGCATGAACTATGTCCTATCAACCAGGGGTGTACAATGTCCTATCAGCCAGGGATGTACAATGTCCTATCAGCCAGGGGTGTACAATGTCCTATCGGCCAGGGGTGTACAATGTCCTATCAGCCAGGGGTGTACAATGTCCTATCAGCCAGGGGTGTACAATGTCCTATCAGCCAGGGGTGTACAATGTCCTATCAACCAGCGGTGTACAATGTCCTATAAGCCAGGGGTGTACAATGTCCTATCAGCCAGGGGTGTACAATGTCCTATCAGCCAGGGGTGTACAATGTCCTATCAGCCAGGGGTGTACAATGTCCTATAAGCCAGGGGTGTACAATGTCCTATCCGCCGGGGGTGTACAATGTCCTATCAGCCAGGGGTGTACAATGTCCTATAAGCCAGGGGTGTACAATGTCCTATCAGCCAGGGGTGTACAATGTCCTATCAGCCAGGGATGTACAATGTGCTATCAGCCAGGGGTGTACAATGTCCTATCGGCCAGGGGTGTACAATATCCTATCAGCCAGGGGTGTACAATATCCTATCCGCCAGGGGTGTACAATGTCCTATCAGCCAGGTGTGTACTGTGTCCTATCAGCCAGGGGTGTACAATGTCTTATCAGCCAGGGGTGTACAATGTCCTATCAGCCAGGGGTGTACAATGTCCTATCAGCCAGGGGTGTACAATGTCCTGTCAGCCAGGGGTGTACAATGTCCTATCAGCCAGGAGTGTACAATGTCCTATCAGCCAGGGGTGTACAATGTCTTATCAGCCAGGGGTGTACAATGTCTTATCAGCCAGGGGTGTACAATGTCTTATCAGCCAGGGGTGTACAATGTCCTATCGGCCAGGTGTGTACTGTGTCCTATCAGCCAGGGGGGTACAATGTCCTATCAGCCAGGGGTGTACAATGTCCTATCCGCCAGGGGTGTACAATGTCCTATCCGCCAGGGGTGTACAATGTCCTATCAGCCAGGGGTGTACAATGTCCTATCCGCCAGGGGTGTACAATGTCCTATCAGCCAGGGGTGTACAATGTCCTATCGGCCAGGTGTGTACTGTGTCCTATCAGCCAGGGGGGTACAATGTCCTATCAGCCAGGGGTGTACAATGTCCTATCAGCCAGGGGTGTACAATGTCCTATCAGCCAGGGGTGTACAATGTCCTATCAGCCATGGGTGTACAATGTCCTATCCGCCAGGGGTGTACAATGTCCTATCAGCCAGGGGTGTACAATGTTCTATCAGCCAGGGGTGTACAATGTCCTATCAGCCATGGGGGTACAATGTCCTATCGGCCAGGGGGGTACAATGTCCTATCAGCCAGGGGTGTACAATGTCCGGTCCGTGGTACACTTGGGACATATCAGACACTAGGGGTAAGCAATGTTCTCTCCGCCTTTCTGAATGCACCTTGGCTTAATATGGAGACATATACCTGTACTTTCTCCCAATATGCACTAGCACTTTGACTGGCCTGTTGAGACACTGTGGCAATCTATTATTTGCATTGTGCACTTTATGATATTAAGTGATCGGGTTGTATATCCTAAAACAAATACAACACTACAAACCCATGAATTTGACACCTTCGCCCCCCCCCCCCCCCCCCCACTGATGTCCCCACGGTTATCTGACTTATCCATTGTGATGAATTTCCATCTTCACCCCCATTCCGATACCTGCATTATTTCCCTTCCCCCGTTTTATCTTGTATTTTAATATATATCTGTAATGTTCATGTATATATTCAATAAAGACGTTGTTACTTTATTTTCATGTGTAAATTGGCCTAATTTCTAAATAGGTGCTTTTATCAGCCAGGGGTGTACAATGTCCTATCAGCCAGGGGTGTACAATGTCCTATCAGCCAGGGGTGTACAATGTCCTATCAGCCAGGGGTGTACAATGTCCTATCAGCCAGGGGTGTACAATGTCCTATCGGCCAGGGGTGTACAATGTCCTATCCACCAGGGGTGTACAATGTCCTATCAGCCAGGGGTGTACAATGTCCTATCAGCCAGGGGTGTACAATGTCCTATCAGCCAGGGGTGTACAATGTCCTATCAGCCAGGGGTGTACAATGTCCTATCGGCCAGGGGTGTACAATGTCCTATCATCCAGAAGGTGTACAATGTCCTATCAGCCAGGGGTGTACAATGTACCATCAGCCAGGGGTGTACAATGTCCTATCAGCCAGGGATGTACAATGTCCTATCAGCCAGGGGGTTACAATGTCCTATCCGCCAGGTGTGTACTGTGTCCTATCCGCCAGGTGTGTACTGTGTCCTATCCGCCAGGTGTGTACTGTGTCCTATCCGCCAGGTGTGTACTGTGTCCTATCCGCCAGGTGTGTACTGTGTACTATCCGCCAGGTGTGTACTGTGTCCTATCAGCCAGGGATGTACAATGTCCTATCAGCCAGGGGTGTACAATGTCCTATCCGCCAGGTGTGTACTGTGTCCTATCCGCCAGGTGTGTACTGTGTCCTATCCACCAGATGTGCACCATGTCCTAGCTACCAGATGTGTACCGTGTTCTATCCATCAGGGTTGTATCATCCTATTGACCAGGTGTGTACTGTGTCCTATCCGCCAGGTGTGTACTGTGTCCTATCCGCCAGGTGTGTACTGTGTCCTATCCGCCAGGTGTGTACTGTGTCCTATCCGCCAGGTGTGTACTGTGTCCTATTCACAAGAGATGTACCATATCCTATGGGACATTGGCGTTACCATATTCTATCGGCCACGGATCTGCCATGTCCTATCCACCAGAAGTGCACCATTTTCAATACTTAAGGGGTGTACCATGGCCTATCAGCTAGGGGTATGTCATGTCCTATTTGCTCCTGCCCTGGTTGTAACACAGCATAGAGCAAGGCTATGCTCTAGAATTATGTATGGATTATCCTACACAAAACTATGGGAGCTCCAAGCTTACTCACTACACACACATCCTTGTGTAGTTTCATCCTGCAGTCACATCCGCTATCCCATGATAACAGACAGTAGAAGAGGGAACAGTCACCTTGTTAACCCTTGCAATATCACTACATTTGGGGTTTCAGGTCATTCAGGTACCGTGTCACACTACTAGGTGCAGGATCGGACTGGCCCACCAGAGAATCAGAGGATCTTCAGGTGGACCCTGCCTGTAAGATTGCTAGGCGCTGCTTACAAGAGATTATGTTGTTAGTAGCAGGATAATTGTAAAACATGGCTTCATATTCCAGGATTGTAGCTCTACTAGCTGCACTGACGCATCTCCTCCATTTGCTCTACATCTATGTCCTCCACAGCATGCTTCTTTTTGAATACAGCAGTCACTCAGCCGAAAGGAGCATTGCATCAGTTCAATGCAGAGAGCACAGCAGTGTGAGGACATTAGGAATGTAAATCCATATTTCACCCTCCTGGTGCCAATGACAACATGCACCCCCCTCTAGTTGATGCTACCAGGGCTCCGTGAGTAAAAATTTAGAACTTTTCCCCTCCAAAATGAAACCATATCAGATAGATACAACATGTGAACAAACTGCAACCTGTCCAGCAAAAGACAAGACCCCATATCACCATTTCTGGAGGCACAGAATGTCTCAGAGCTGAACGGGTTAATACGCTCTTAGTTTGTTGTGGGTGTTCACGTAAAATATTCCCTGGGTGACGGCGTCCGTCCCGTGTCACAATGGAGAGAAGAGTCCCATCAAAGGTTGTGTTTGCTTTGTGAGCGTCCTCGGCGTCCTCTGATGTCATTAGATACGTGTGGTGGTGACATACTGTATGGGGACTTTCTGTAGGTGGAGCGCAGGCGGGGGCGGGGTACAGTATACAGGACTCCAGCTATGAGCCAGTACACAGAGGAGACATTATATTTATGTAACCATGGCAACCTGTGTAATAAATCATCCACTGGCTCTTTCGTAGGCCAATAACTAGGCCTCTGTCCTGTCTCTGGCATTTTACTTCCCCTCACACCCAGACATTGACTCCTAGACCGTACCTACCCCCTTATTAGGTGACCTCACTACCTACCCCCTTATTAGGTGACCTCACTACCTACCCCCTTATTAGGTGACCTCACTACCTACCCCCTTATTAGGTGACCTCACTACCTACCCCCTTATTAGGTGACCTCACTACCTACCCCCTTATTAGGTGACCTCACAACCTACCCCCTTATTAGGTGACCTCACTACCTACCCCTTTATTAGGTGACTTCACTACCTACCCCCTTATTAGGTGACTTCACTACCTACCCCCTTATTAGGTGACATCACTACCTACCCCCTTATTAGGTGACATCACTACCTACCCCCTTATAAGGTGACCTTACTACCTACCCCCTTATTAGGTGACCTCACTACCTACCCCCTTATTAGGTGACCTCACCACCTACCCCCTTATTAGGTGACCTCACTACCTACCCCCTTATAAGGTGACCTCACTACCTACCCCCTTATTAGGTGACCTCACTACCTACCCCCTTATAAGGTGACCTCACTACCTACCCCCTTATTAGGTGACCTCACTACCTACCCCCTTATAAGGTGACCTTACTACCTACCCCCTTATTAGGTGACCTTACTACCTACCCCTTATTAGGTGACCTCACTACCTACCCCCTTATTAGGTGACCTCACTACCTACCCCCTATTAGGTGACCTCACGACCTACCCCCTTATTAGGTGACCTCACTACCTACCCCCTTATTGGGTGACCTGACCTCACTACCTACCCCCTTATAAGGTGACCTCACTACCTACCCCCTTATTAGGTGACCTTACTACCTACCCCCTTATTAAGTGACCTCACTACCTACCCCCTTACAAGGTGACCTCACTACCTACCCCCTTATTAGGTGACCTCACTACCTACCCCCTTATAAGGTGACCTCACTACCTACCCCCTTATTAGGTGACCTCACTACCTACCCCCTTATAAGGTGACCTTACTACCTACCCCCTTATTAGGTTACCTCACTACCTACCCCCTTATTAGGTGACCTCACAACCTACCCCCTTATTAGGTGACCTCACTACCTACCCCCTTATAAGGTGACCTTACTACCTACCCCCTTATTAGGTGACCTTACTACCTACCCCTTATTAGGTGACCTCACTACCTACCCCCTTATTAGGTGACCTTACTAGCTACCCACTTATTAGGTGACCTTACTACCTACCCCCTTATTAGGTGACCTTACTAACTACCCCTTATTTGGTGACCTCACTACCTACCCCTTATTAGGAGTGTCATTTACCCACAGCGGCCTTAGATTACAATTCACACTGGGGACACATCGGTTTCCATCGTACTGGACCATTGCGCTGTGTGTTTTTTTATGTGGATGGGATCCATTATTAGTGATGATGACATCATAGCACACGTGATTACATCATCACACATTAAAGGAAACCTACCACTTAGAATGGCAGGGGTAAGCAGTAAGTACCGAGCACCAGCTCAGGGTGAGCTGGTGCCGGTGCTTACTTTCGTCAGTGTTATAAACCGCGGTATCGCGGTTTTAACACTTTTTAAACTCTAGAGCAGAACAGTCTTGCGCTTGCCTACATAGGAAATGACGGAGATGTTGCGCGCGCACGGTCGCGGTTTATAACACTAACGAAAGTAAGTACCGGCACCAGCTCACCCTGAGCTGGTGCTCGGTATTTACTGCTTACACCGACCATTCTAAGTGGTAGGTTTCCTTTAACGTGGTCTAATATATATGACTAGTCTCCTATACAAAATCTGTACCAGGTCCCCAATTATAATGTTTAATATTTTATTTATAGCTCTTGGCCCCCGTCTCTTCTGGGCTTAGGTGTGACCACATCCTTTACACCTCTAGAACATTTAACACACTGTAAGGAGTCATGTGGGCGGAGAAGAGTCACGCTGACAAGTCCCCTCCTGCCTTGACTTTTGTGCCATAGGACGAGTGTGTGATCATAGTTTGTGGTGATTGACCTGGACTATGGCACCGCAATAAAGCCACTAGAGGACATCCCATCATGACTCTTCTCCGCCCCGATGACTCCTTACAGTTCATTTGCATGGACAATTTAAAGGTTTAGTAAATCTCCCAGTCACTGTCACAGGTAAAGGTTTGGTGATGGATTGTTGACTCTAATCTTCATTAACAGCTTCCTTGAGCTGCAGTACCAGGTACAACCTGTGCAAGAAGTGGAGCTGTTTCACAAATCCAGGGACAGTATAGGACAGTATATTAGGACAGTATATTTGTACTTGTGCTGCCCCAGTAGATGTCTGTAAGGCAGCAGAGCTCTATTTCTATTACCCCCCCTTGCAGGCATATTATTGGGAAGAACTATGTAAATTCAAAATGAATCTTGTCCTATGGTCAGTGCACCCCTGGGTCAGTATAGAAAGTGCAAAGGTCACAAGTAAGCGTATTAAGTATTATAGACACTATGGCACATGGCAGGTAGGGGGCGCTGCTACGGTTTTTAATTGAGTCCCTTTAACTCATAGAAAACAATGATTTTATTTATGGTTGTGAATAGTATTTCATTGTATTGTTCTTGAATAATATACACTCACCGGCCACTTTATTAGGTACACCTGTCCAACTGCTCGTTAACACTTCATTTCTAATCAGCCAATCACATGGCGGCATTTAGGCATGTAGACATGGTCAAGACAATCTCCTGCAGTTCACACCGAGCATCAGTATGGGGAAGAAAGGTGATTTGAGGCCTTTGAACGTGGCATGGTTGTTGGTGCCAGAAGGGCTGGTCTGAGTATTTCAGAAACTGCTGATCTACTGGGATTTTCACGCACAACCATCTCTAGGGTTTACAGAGAATGGTCCGAAAAAGAAAAAACATCCAGTGAGCGGCAGTTCTGTGGGCGGAAATGCCTTGTTGATGCCAGAGGTCAGAGGAGAATGGGCAGACTGGTTCGAGCTGATAGAAAGGCAACAGTGACTCAAATCGCCACCCGTTACAACCAAGGTAGGCAGAAGAGCATCTCTGAACGCACAGTACGTCCAACTTTGAGGCAGATGGGCTACAGCAGCAGAAGACCACACCGGGTGCCACTCCTTTCAGCTAAGAACAGGAAACTGAGGCTACAATTTGCACAAGCTCATCGAAATTGGACAGTAGAAGATTGGAAAAACGTTGCCTGGTCTGATGAGTCTCGATTTCTGCTGCGACATTCGGATGGTAGGGTCAGAATTTGGCGTCAACAACATGAAAGCATGGATCCATCCTGCCTTGTATCAACGGTTCAGGCTGGTGGTGGTGGTGTCATGGCGTGGGGAATATTTTCTTGGCACTCTTTGGGCCCCTTGGTACAAAGCCACAGCCTACCTGAGTATTGTTGCTGACCATGTCCATCCCTTTATGAGAACAATGTACCCTGTAACATCTGATGGCTACTTTCAGCAGGATAATGCGCCATGTCATAAAGCTGGAATCATCTCAGACTGGTTTCTTGAACATGACAATGAGGTCACTGGACTCAAATGGCCTCCACAGTCACCAGATCTCAATCCAATAGAGCATCTTTGGGATGTGGTGGAACGGGAGATTCGCATCATGGATGTGCAGCCGACAAATCTGCGGCAACTGTGTGATGCCATCATGTCAATATGGACCAAAATCTCTGAGGAGCTTCCAGCACCTTGTTGTATCTATGCCACGAAGAATTGAGGCAGTTCTGAAGGCAAAAGGGGGTCCAACCCGTTACTAGCATGGTGTACCTAATAAAGTGGCCGGTGAGTGTATATTGTGCTGCAATGGATCAGTCATGCACTTCTATAATTGTCCACCAGGTGTCAGGATCTACATTCCAAAGTCATTGGGGCACATTTACTAAGTTCGAATTTGAATGCATAAAAAGTGCGTCCCTTGGACTAGAACGGGATATGCGCCCATTCACTAATTGTGTCGCACGCGTGATAAATGTGGCGCATGAGTTGCGCCACAAAATTTTTGCATAAAAAGTGCACAGCGAGGCTAATTGCCCAGCTGGTATCTATCATGGCTGGGCGTCCAGAGCAGTCCACAGCAGCACCAGATGCTCCCAGTGCCATTTTTATGGAGCTACTCCGGCAGCAGTGTCCCCAGGTGTATGACTATGCCATCCGCGGAGCACGGGAGATGGAGGCGGAGAATCGTCAAGCCCCCCCAACATCTGTGGCCCCAGCATCCGCTGCTCCAGCTGCTGCTCCGTCCGCTGCTCCGTCCTCTGCTCCGTCCGCTGCTCCTGGGGATCACAGACCACCAGCTGCCGGGGATATGGATACTGGGGGCTCTGGTGCTGAAGATGAGGAGGAGCCTGGCCGGGCAAAGAAGGCACGTTTCACGGAACGTGAAACGGAAATATTGGTTGAGGAGGTATTGTTACATTTTTTTTACTTACTTTTACTGTTGGTGTCCTGTTCGACTCTTTACCCACCGTTGCAGAGGGCGCGTTCACATGTTGTGTTTTGACCTGCGTTTTCATTGCGTTTGAAACGCATATACAACAGCTGAGGAGAGGTGATTTGCCTAATTTCATCACTGTTAACGCATGCGTTAACAAAACGCATCGTAAACGCGATGTTAATGCACGCGTTAAGAAAGCGTTAACGCATGCGCTTTGTTAACGCATGCGTTAACATTGCGTTTACAAACGTAAACGGTAATGTAATTAGGCAAATTACCTCACATCAGCTGTTGTATATGCGTTCCAAACGCAATGAAAACGCAACCAAAACGCAACGTGTGAACGCGCCCAGAGTGTTTTTAATGAATGTTTATTTTTTTTTGGTGGCTTTTGTCTTTTCCAGGTGACACAAAATTATGATCATCTTTTTGGCCGGCTGGCCGACTCAATTCCCCTGTCAGCCAAACACCACATTTGGCAGGGGATCACAGTGCGGATCAATGGGCTAGGTAAAAATTGCACTTTGAATATTATTTGAAATTTTTTATGCTCACTTGGATTTTAAATCTTGAAGGTGAGTGGCCTTTGTATAATGTTTTTTTTTTTTTTTCATTTGTTTTCAACTTTGCAGGAGTGGAATATCGTTCTGTTCCTGAGGTCCGCAAGAAGTGGTATGACTGCAGGAGGAGGCTGAAGGCCAAGCTGGCGAAGCACAAACAGTCAGCTCGGAGGACGGGTGGTGGCCCTAGTGTGGCCATGCGGATGTCGTGGGTGGAGCAGAAGATTAGCAAAACTATACACCCCGATCAAACTGAAGGGATCGGGGATTTTGACACCGATAATCTTGATTTTGGTATGTACGTTTTTATTTTATGTCTCTAATACTAATCTTTTGTTTCACTTTCAATAAATATTTTGCAATCCTTTTTGTAAGCGGCTACTGGGGCGTGGAGTAGCCAGACATGAGGCTACACATTGCGGCTACTCCACGCCCCAGTAGCCTCTTGACTCCTCCTAACCTGACATCATTGGCACGTAGCTCCTCGTAGCTGCGCGCTCTTGTCCGAGAAGCCGGAGTACTCCGCATGCGCAGTAGCTTGGGCTTTGTTCCCAAGATTGCACAGCCACGTGCCTGCGCTCTGCATAGTCTACCTATGCAGATTGCATTCATTCTCATATCTGAAGGTTCGTGGCACGGGACAGGTGTGTCTGCTCTGCTCACCAAATAATACCAACAACGATGCCACTGCCACCAATGTATTTTATGGGATTAGGCATATATGTTTGCCTGCTGGGCCCCCCCCCCCTGGGCAACGAGCAAGGGCCCCCCCCCCCTGGGCAACGAGCAAGGGCCCCCCCCCCTGGGCAACGAGCAGGGCCCCCCTGCCCCCCCCCCTTTCTTTCCCCCCCCCCTTCTCTGTGTCTTACAGGACCGGGCCTGCTGTGGACTACTTTGGATTTGGTGGACTCCAGCGAGGACCTGTAAATAAATATTGATTTAAATGGCTGACGAGGGTGTGTCTGGTTTTCTTTCTATAAAATATATTTTTACAATGATGTGTTTGTGTCATTCTGTATAATTAGCCATAGTAGTGGTGCTGTTTAGTTGACAGTGCTCATTACTAAGGCCTGAACTTATTGTAAAATGTTCATTTTTGTTTGGGCCAAATTTACAGTAACGCAGATTAAATTACCCCGGTACCCACCGCCACCAGGGGTGCTGGGAAGAGCCAGGTACAAACCAGCACCTGACCATCTAAAGATGGTCAGGTGCTGGTGCAGTGACCTGGACATGCCCAGTATACATCTGGCAGTCTGTCACTATATGTTTGGTCACCTGCATAGCTTAAACCCCTGTTTTCTCATATATGTATTCCCTTACCTAGTCTTTCATGCATCTTCTGTAAGCACATGTGAAGGTATAGGCCCAAGCCTAGTGTGGGAGTAGTTCATTCTCCATTTTAGATTTCCATGTGGTTTGTATAATTGTATTATATCACTTAGCCCCATCTTGGGGTAAATATTGCTAATTGCATCTGCCATTGACACTAATGTTAGTGCCCTCCCTTCTATATGACGCAATATTACTGTAATATTACATCATCTGCACATGGTCAAGCTGTGGGAGTGGATCTTCTGAATCACCTGACCTCCAGGGCCAGTCAAGGCTTTGATTGCTCTGGAAGGAGGAGTCCCAGGAGCAGCCCTCTGGATAGAGGGTCTGTAACCCTGTAGTTTTGGGGAGACACACTTCGGTGTGTGCAGTGTGGAGACACACTTCCGTGTGTGGTCAAGTAGGTCTGTGAGGAGAAAGAGCCATAGGCCATATCCTTTGCAAGCCTGTTCGTCACCTGTTTACCCAAGTTAGCAGGGATTACTACGTGCATCCTCTTTAACCGTCTGTGGGACAATACATAATATATATACAGAGCCCATAGCAAGCTGTCTTGGAAGTTTGAGGGTCATCCCGCCAGCAGCGCCAAAGTTTGTTCGTATTTAAGCACGTACCCTGTCTAATAGGAAGTAAAGTCATTGGGAGCAGGTATTCTACTCAGCTCAAGCAAGCATAGTTATTGCTAGTCCAAGCCTCTGTGAAAAGACTCCGCTCATCTGCTTCAGAAGACCACTTACCATCAGCTACACCATCCAAAACGACTGTGATCTGGATTTCTCGTGTCCTGCCAATAAAGAGCAACGGTTACCCCCGAGACTGGGCGTCTGAAGTCTTCATTGCTACAGGTACCTACGTGGGGGCGGGTAATCGGGACACACAAGGAGTGTGAGTGCCACCTGGGATTGGGGCCCATATATTCCCTCGGATATAGACTACCACCGTGTGACACCTTAAAGGCCCAGCACCCCAAATACAATCCCGGGTCACCACATGTTCTTTTTGGCGTCCCCGAACAGGATCAGCCCAGTGCGCCTAAGAGCCACAATGAAGACTTCCGATTAATCGGTGGCGTCACGAAAAATTGTTAAAGAGACATTACAAGTCATCTAAAATCATTACTGTGCTTGTGAAAAAGTGAGGGTGCCGTCCCTTTGAGATTGAGACTGCATCACTTTAAATCTGTGTGGTGTGAATTGCAAGCATCCCCTATTGTGGATTCCAGTTGCCATTGTTGTGGATTACAGTTGTTGCTGCCGCTGTGCATCTTCTATTGTGGACTGCAAAAAGTTACCTATAATTGTGTGAAGCAAAGGATTGTGCTGCTGTGTTACTGTGTGACTATCTACTGTCATTGTTCATTGTGCTGCTGCCAGAAGAGCATACAAGAGGTTAATTGTCTCCCCCAGCAGCTCTGCACTGTAGCTCCGCCCACCGGCATCGTGTTCAGGTCCTCCTCTCTTCATTCCTGCAAAGTGGAACTATTCTGTGTTGTTCCTGTACTAAAGGGGAAGGATTTCTTAGCTGCACCACATACAGTTGCCAGGCACTGCCATCTTGCACAGAGTACCAGACCCTCAGCTCTGTCACCACTGCTGCATTGCTCCATTCTACTGCTTTCCTATCATTCAGTCTGCAGCTCCAGTTGTTTTCTTCAGCCTGTTTGTGCCTGCATTTTCTAGTGATTGCTGCTGTGAGCGCAGCACCTGTCATTACAGCTATACAGATAAGTGCAATTTTTCTTAAAGCGACAGCAGCCATATTTTCTTTAAAGAGACAGTACATCAATTTTTGAAAAAAATGTCTACTTCTTCTCAAAATGATCAGGCTTGCCCTAGCAGCCCTGCATCTTCATCTGCTACTGCTCCTACACCACAGGTTACAGCTGCTGCACCTGTTCCAGCCCCTGTTATAGCAACAGGAATGCCTTTCTTCATAGGAACCTCTAATCTCCCAAGTTACAGAGGGGATCCTCATACCATTGATGCATTTAAAGAAAAGATATTGCGTACCATTGAACTTGTGTCACTTTCTCCCAAACAGCAGGTACAGCTTCTAATAGGACAACTTGATGGTCCTGCTGCTGAGGAAGTCCGTTCCTGGCCATCTACAGAAAAGACCAGTGTTGACCAGATTCTCAATCTTCTCAAGAAGGAATTTGAGGTCCAATCACCAACTGAGGTTCGTCTTAAATTTTATGACCGACGTCAGAAACCTGGAGAAACGCTCAGAGAATATGCCCTCGCCCTCCAGGCTGCATACAGATCTTTGTGCCAAGTAGATACCATTGACCCTGTTGCTGCTCAAAGCATGATCACTGATAGATTTATAGAAGGCGTTGATTCCAGGCTAATACAGAGCCAACTCCGCATGCTGGCAGCCCAGAACCCAACCATGTCCTTTCTAGACTTTAAGACTTTAGCCTTACGAGTAGTAGGAACTGACTCACCCTGTGCTAGTTATACTTCTGCCACTAATTCTCCAGACCTGGCTGGTGGAATTTCTACTGCATCCCTACTACCTCCTGTTTTACCTATGCAGGCCACTCAGACTGTCCAGTCAACCCCTGTTACTACACCTAATACCACTGATGTACTTGCCCAAGTTGTTGACTCTCTGTGTCAAGCCTTAAAGGAGATAAAGGTTCAGCCCTCATCCCGTGAGTCATCTTTAGCCAGGACATTGTCTCCAGAACCACGTCCTAATCACCCGAGACCTGATAGGCCCCCTCCTGAAAGGTCTCCACGACATGAACCTCCTTATTGTACTTACTGTGAACGTCCTGGGCATTACAAATACCAATGTTACCAGTTAAACGGGCCACTCCCGAGGCCAAGGGCCGCCCCTCGGGTAGTGAATCCAAGGGCCCAGAGGGACAATCGCAATGGATTTCAAAGTTCATCTCGAAATGCCCGTACATAACTGTTTGTATAGATGGTGTACCCTTAGAAGCCTTAGTGGACACTGGTTCACAAGTCACTACCATCGAGCGACAGACATTTGAAAAGTATTGGGACTCTGACATTCTAAATCCTGTGGGTAAAGCCAAGTTACGTTTAATAGCAAGTAATGGTCAACCTATTTCCCAGCTAGGCTACTGGGAACCCACCATTCGTATTGGTGATCGTCAGTTACCAGGTCAAGGTGTGATTGTTACTGAGGCTCAGGGAGATACAACAGCAGTAGTGTTAGGCATGAATGTGATGCGCCATGTTTTTACTGAATTGCTAGCTGCTTTGCACGCTTCCCTCCCTTCTGCATCTTCCCATTACAGACAAGCAGTTCAGCGGACCATTAAAGTGCTCTGTGCCCAGCAGAAGTTCGCCAATCGCAAAGGTGAAATTTGCCGTGTCCGTATCCAGGATGTGAGACCAGTAACCCTAACTCCAAACAGCGAAACACTAGTCTGGTGTCGAGCTCGTCCAGGGATAGATAATGCAGATTATGAAGCTCTTCTTGATCCCATCCAAATTGAAGGACAGCCACTGGTAAAAGCTGCCAGAAGTATCGTCACGGTCTCAAACGGTAGAGTACCGGTACGGCTAGTGAACCTCAGCGATGCCCCTGTAGACTTGTACAAATTCAATTCAGTTGCTCAACTATATCACCTGGATCCAGAAGACATCCTGGATGAAGAAAATCTTGCACACCAAAAGTCAATTAAAACCACCCCCAAAGGTAACCACAAACCAACTACCTTTTGGTGGAACGAACTCAATGTTGGAGATGCGAACACTCCTATTGAAGATATTAATGGTGTCATCAAAGTCGCTAAGCGACATAGTGAAGCCTTCAGCAAGCATCCATTGGACTTTGGGAAGACTAATTTGATTCAACACAAGATCAATACAGATGATCATCCTCCTATCAAGGAAAGGCACCGTCCCATACCTCCTGCCAACTACCAGCAAGTAAAGAAACTGATTAAGGAGATGAAAAACACCAAAGTCATTCAAGAAAGTCAAAGTCCTTGGGCTGCACCCATCGTCTTAGTGAAGAAGAAGGATGGCAACATCAGATTCTGCGTTGACTACAGAAAACTGAATAGTGTCACCCACAAAGATGCCTATCCTCTTCCCAGGATTGAAGAATCCATCACTGCTCTTGGCTCAGCTGCATACTTCTCCACTCTGGACCTAACCAGCGGTTACTGGCAAGTACCCATGGCTCCTGAGGATAGAGAGAAGACAGCTTTCACTACTCCAATGGGACTCTATGAATTCAATGGCATGCCATTCGGATTGTGCAACGCCCCAGCAACATTCCAGAGACTTATGGAAAGATGTCTAGGCCACATTAATTTCCAGAGCGTCCTGCTGTATCTTGACGATGTCATTGTTTATTCTCGCACATATGAAGATCACTTAAATCATCTAACCGAAGTGTTCCAAGTGCTCATTGAACATGGTCTGAAGATCAAGCCATCTAAATGTCACCTTCTAAAACCAAAGGTCAGTTACTTGGGTCATGTCGTCAGTGCTGAAGGAATACAGCCTGATCCAGAAAAGATTTCTGCTGTGAAAAATTGGGACACCCCAAGAACTGTGAAGGAAGTCAGAAGTTTCCTAGGATTTGCGGGCTACTACCGCCGCTTTATACCTAACTTTGCCAAAGTAGCAGAACCACTCACCGAACTTCTACGTGGTTGTCCTAGAGAAAATTATAACCGAAAATTTCCTATTGATTGGTCTGAGAGACAAGAAGCTGCATTCCAGACTTTGAAAGCCCTGCTGACCTCTCCTCCAATTCTAGCGTACCCTGACTACAGCCATCCTTTCCGTCTCTACACGGATGCCAGCTATCAAGGCTTAGGAGCTGTATTGGCACAAGTCCAAGACGACAAAGAGAGAGTCATCGCTTATGCCAGCCGAAGCTTGAGAGGTGCCGAGAAGAACGATAACAATTACAGTTCGTTCAAGTTAGAGCTACTAGCTCTTGTGTGGGCCGTTACCGAGAAGTTCAAAGATTACCTCGCAGCCACACCATTCACCGTTTACACGGACAACAACCCTCTCGCTCACCTTAATACTGCACGGTTAGGTGCACTTGAACAAAGATGGGCTTCCAGATTAGCAAATTATTGCTTTGATATCAAATACCGCAGTGGTAAAACCAACATCAATGCAGATGTATTATCCCGTTTGCCCATAGGAGAAGAACCTCCTGATGAAGAAGACATGTGGGAAGACGTTGAGATGCCTCCCTTCTATCAAAGGTTTGCTATGCAGAATGTTATTGCTGCTACCCAGACTGATAAAGGTCCTCAACAGAAACATGATTCACTTCAAGATCCATCTAGATGGCAAACTCTCCAGAATGAATCTCGAGTTTTAGGTGAGATCTATGATTTCTTAACTACCGGAAGAACACCTGTCAGACTCAGAAGACAGTATCCAGATACTGAACTCAAGCGTCTATGGAGACAGCGAAAAAGGCTCTTCATTCAAAAGGGCCTCATCATACGTAATACCTTGGATCCTGTCTCAGGAGAGAGAATACACCAAATTCTCATTCCCAGAAGAGATGCAAAAATTGTGCTTGACGCTTATCATGACCAATCAGGACATTTTGGCGTACACAAAACGGAAGCTACCATACGCCAGCGCTTCTACTGGATTGGAATGCGAGCAGATATTGAAAACTGGTGCAGCGAATGCCCAGCTTGCAACCTGACTAAAGCCGGAAAGAAGGAGGCTAGGGCGCCATTGCATCCAATCAACTCTCACCGACCAAATGAGCTAGTTGCTCTGGATCATGTGAAACTGGCACCTACACATTCAGGATATACTTATGCTCTCACTATGGTGGACCACTACTCTAAGTGGGTCGCAGTTGTTCCAGTGAAAGATATTACTGCTCGCACTACAGCTGCCGTCTTTTATCGTGAGTACGTGAGACATTATGGTTGCCCTGAAGCAGTCCTAACAGATCGTGGACCTGCCTTCGAATCACAACTCTTCCAAGAGCTTTGCCAATTCCATGAGTGTAAGAAGCTACGTACAACAGCTTATCATCCACAAGGGAATGGACTTTGTGAAAAAATAAACCAAGTGTTCATCAACATGCTGAGAACTGCATCAGTAACCAAACAAGCAGAATGGCCACAACTCCTAGATGAACTAGTGGAGATTTACAATAACACCATTCATTGTTCAACAGGCTACTCGCCATATTACCTTATGTTTGGACGCCAAGGTCAACTCCCTAAGGATCGAGCTTTAGGAATTCAAGTACCTGATGTGATTAATCCCTTACCTAGGACCAACTGGGTCTCTGAACATCAACGTCGCATCCATGAAGCAAAAGAAATAGTTGATCACAGGATGAATGAAGCTCATCGTAGGCAAGAAGAGTGTTATAACCTAAGAGCCAATGCCACACCACTACAAGTGGGAGATAAAGTATGGTTACGAAAATACCATCGCTCAGACAAACTTGACTCACTCTGGGAAAAAGAACCCTACACTGTCACAAGTATCCCATACCCTGATTCAGATGTCTACGAGGTCAAGAAGCCGGGAATGGCTCCTCAAACAGTTCACAGGAATCGCATGAAACTCTGCACTAAAGAAGACCTTATGGTTATGTCTTCTCCTCCACAACCAGTCATGCCGGTCTACACACCAACTCCTGTAACTGAGACACCACCAAGACAGCCCACTGTGGAAGAATCAATCAATAACTCTCCATTCATAATTCCAGGCTGTTATCAGTGGGTACCAGTTCCTTTTCAAGCTCCTGTACAAGTTCCAGTTCAAGTTCCTGCTTCAATTGCTTCTCCTGTTCCTGTACCAGCATCAGAAGAACTACCTCATCACCAAACTCCAGATTCTGAGGAAAGTCAAGTGCTGAGGCGTTCAGAGCGAAGTACTAAAGGAACTCCTCCTGTCCGTTACAGAGAATAAAGAACTATATCCTTGACATGTATATATAATGTTTTGCTTGTATACATATATTACTGTTTATTTAACTAGATAGTTAGCTAGTTTGCAACGGTTTAAGCCTCGAGTACCTGGTTAACTACCATGCATATTGTTTCTGGTTAACTTGCATATTAATACAGTCTATGGACTACTAAGGACTGTGTCTGTTCTCAAAAGTGCCTTTTACCAGAGCCTTCCCATGGACAATGCCTAATTGCTAAAAGAGACTCTACCTAAAGTGCACTATATCTACTGTTCATATTGTTTTGCGCATTTTCATTGTTATTTTCATGTGTTATTGCATTGCTCTATGATATATTTTCCAGATCATTCTAACTTTACATTGTCATTGTATTTCAGGTGCTACCCCACCTAAACATGTGCATTTCCTCCTCATATAGACGCCGAGGACGGCTTATTTTCAGTGAGGGTGTTTGCAGTGACCTGGACATGCCCAGTATACATCTGGCAGTCTGTCACTATATGTTTGGTCACCTGCATAGCTTAAACCCCTGTTTTCTCATATATGTATTCCCTTACCTAGTCTTTCATGCATCTTCTGTAAGCACATGTGAAGGTATAGGCCCAAGCCTAGTGTGGGAGTAGTTCATTCTCCATTTTAGATTTCCATGTGGTTTGTATAATTGTATTATATCACTTAGCCCCATCTTGGGGTAAATATTGCTAATTGCATCTGCCATTGACACTAATGTTAGTGCCCTCCCTTCTATATGACGCAATATTACTGTAATATTACATCATCTGCACATGGTCAAGCTGTGGGAGTGGATCTTCTGAATCACCTGACCTCCAGGGCCAGTCAAGGCTTTGATTGCTCTGGAAGGAGGAGTCCCAGGAGCAGCCCTCTGGATAGAGGGTCTGTAACCCTGTAGTTTTGGGGAGACACACTTCGGTGTGTGCAGTGTGGAGACACACTTCCGTGTGTGGTCAAGTAGGTCTGTGAGGAGAAAGAGCCATAGGCCATATCCTTTGCAAGCCTGTTCGTCACCTGTTTACCCAAGTTAGCAGGGATTACTACGTGCATCCTCTTTAACCGTCTGTGGGACAATACATAATATATATACAGAGCCCATAGCAAGCTGTCTTGGAAGTTTGAGGGTCATCCCGCCAGCAGCGCCAAAGTTTGTTCGTATTTAAGCACGTACCCTGTCTAATAGGAAGTAAAGTCATTGGGAGCAGGTATTCTACTCAGCTCAAGCAAGCATAGTTATTGCTAGTCCAAGCCTCTGTGAAAAGACTCCGCTCATCTGCTTCAGAAGACCACTTACCATCAGCTACACCATCCAAAACGACTGTGATCTGGATTTCTCGTGTCCTGCCAATAAAGAGCAACGGTTACCCCCGAGACTGGGCGTCTGAAGTCTTCATTGCTACAGGTACCTACGTGGGGGCCGGTAATCGGGACACACAAGGAGTGTGAGTGCCACCTGGGATTGGGGCCCATATATTCCCTCGGATATAGACTACCACCGTGTGACACCTTAAAGGCCCAGCACCCCAAATACAATCCCGGGTCACCACACTGGGGCGGCTGCAGGCGGTTATTGTTGCACTGGAATAGCCCCCTAACAGTGTGCTTTCCAAGCTCATTAATGGCAGGCTGCTGCCGCTGCTTTTTGTATCTTGCTGGTTTTAAAAATTGGGGGGAATCCACGTCTTTTTTTTTGTCATGAAAATTTTCACAAAATTTAATATAATGATGTGGGGCTCACCTGATTTTTAACATCAGCCAGATAAAAAAAAACAGCAGCAGCCTGCCATTACTGATCTTGGATATCCCTCTGTTAGGGGGCTATTCCAGCGCAACAATAACAGCCTGCAGCAGCACCAGAACCTGACCATCTTTAGATGGCCAGGTGCTGGTTTGTACCCGGCTCTTCCCGGCACCCCTGGTGGCGGTGGGTACCGGGGTAATTTAATCTGTGTTACTGTAAATTTGGCCAAAACAAAAATGGCCATTTTAAAGTAAGGACAGTGCTCATGACTAAGGCATGAAAACTAAACAGCACCACTACTATGGCTAATTATACAGAATGACACAAACACATCATTGTATAAATATATTTTATTAAAAGAAAGCCAGACACACCCTCGTCAGCCATTTTAATCAATATTTATTTACAGGTCCTCGTCGGAGTCCACTGAATCCAAAGTAGTCCCCAGCAGGCCCGGTCCTTGAAGACAACAAAAAACACACACAAAAAAAAGGGGGTAGGGGGCCATGCTTGTGCACTAGGGGGCTGTTGGCCATGCTCGTTGCCTAAAGGGTTGTGGAACATATGTCTAATCATATAAAATAAATTGCCATCAGTGTAATTGTTCATAGTATAAGTTGGTGAGCATAGCTAGGTTGAAATTATAATTACTGTGCCTATAGGATACATTGTTGGCAGTGGGAATCGTGTTTGGTATTAGTTGAGCATAGCATACTCCCCTGTCCCGTGCCCCAAACCTTCACATAAGACAAGCTATGAGGAGCTGGGCACCGATGATGTCAGGTTAGGAGGAGCAGTGAGGCTACTGGGGCGTGGAGTATGCATGACATTTTGCCTCATGTCCGGCTACTCCACGCCCCAGTAGCCGCTTATCAAAAAATACAGAATAGGGCCATAAAGATTTTAATTTAAAAATGGTGGATGGGAGGATTAGCTCGAAAAAGTGCTTTCAACATGTACTATACATTCACCTCCCACCTGTTCTACCTTTCTCGGTAGATTCGTTGAGGTAGCTTCCATTTAAGTGTGGCTATCATTTTTAATTTAAGGTTACAGCACTTGTAATTTACTTTGTTTTATCAACAGGGAGGGCTGCTCCACCCACGGCACCGCAGGCTGCACCACCACCAGCAAATGAGGCTGCACCCGGACCTCCATGTGCTTCGCCAGCCACTCCTCCTGCAGTCGTATCACTTGGTGGGTCCAGTGGGGATGAGGCTCCTGAAGCGGTTCCTGCTGAAGATAGGCCCATCACACTTGGCATATTTTCCAGCTATATGGATAAAAGCCTGGAAGCGATGGGCCTAATTCAGCAGGAACTCCGAAGGCATGGCCGGATGATGGAGGAGGGGTTCCAGCTTATTAGTCGAGATTTCAGAGCTCTCATCAATATTCTGGAACTCCTCATCCACCAAGGAACTGCGGCTCAGGGGGGGAGTGTGAGTGTCCCTCCATTCTCCCCACCCCAGGTCCCCACTGGTGGGGATCCAGTGACACAGGCCAGCCCTGCCCCCGAATCCCCGATTCAGCTTCCAACTGATCAGGATTCGGGGTGCAGTTACGCACCATCGCTGGCAGGTGCACTGGATCCCTCTCCAGTGGTCCTGGGCCCTTCCCCTGAAGCCACGTTCCTACTTTCGGTCAAGGAGGAACTTAGCTCCTCGGCTTCAAATCCACCGGGCACATCTGGGAGTTCTGTGGTGACGCGGCGGCAGGCAAAAAGGGGGAAGGGGCCTGTCCGTCGTTCATCACGTTCTTCCAAACCGTAATTTTCTTTTTTTTTTTTTTTTTTTTTACTTTATTTAATTTTGTTTTCTTTATTTTGATCAAAAATGACAAATAAATTTTTGATCTACTTTGTCTTCCTCTGAGCTGAAATTATTGTACTAAAGAATGAAAAGCATGGATACAATTTGACATTGCATTTACTTTAATGCAATTCTAAATTTACAGACATTAAGGCATAACAAAAAAAAATGGTAACTGGCAGATCACTTTAAAAGTAAATCTCAGTCACTTGCCTGCGCCTTAGTTGTCCCGCTCTATTTGTGGGTTCAGCAGACACATCCCCCTGATGCTCTATATGCTCAGTCAAATCTGTTGCAAGGTCAATTTCTAGCCTGTTGGCTGTCGCAATGTTGTGGAACATGCAACAGACTATAATGACCTTGCACACAATGGGGGGTTTGTAGAGCATAGCCCCCCCTGAAAAATCCAGGCAGCGGAACCGACTTTTGAGAATTCCAAAGGTCCTCTCAATGGCACTTCTTGTTCTTCGATGTGCTCGGTTGAATCTCCTCTCCTTAGGGGTACTTGGCCGCAAATATGGTGTCATCAGCCATGGCAATAATTTGTAGCCATTATCACCTAAAAACAGGACAAAGTAAAGCTAATTAGCTTAATTAAAAAAATGAGGCAGCATTCACACAAACATCTGCCTGCCGGGCGTCCGTGTGCTCCGTGTAATGGAGAGGAGGAGGGGTGACCGCTCTCCATAGCAATGCATGGGGGCTGCACGTAACACAGGGAAACATAGGACATGTGTTAGCTTCCCCCCCCCCCCCCCCCATGTACGGTGTTGCATGTGTGCTGCACCATATTGCTCTGTGCGGCCATTGCCATCTATGGGGACATATGTATGGCCGTAAGTTTGCAGCTGTACATATGTCCCCCATACAGTAGTGTGAGTGGAGCCTTAGTCTGACCTTAGACTGACATTTTTGGATTATCCTCACAATATCCGTTTTTTGCTTGGAATCTGCTTGGTTTATCAGTGCCAATAATGCAAGTTATTTGCATTTGGGGATGTCTTCTTTTTCAACAATATTTTTCTCAAAACATGATGGTAGTTAAAGGGGTTTTCCAACAAACGAAAGTTAAGCCGTATCCATGAGATATTGCCTAACTTCATGATCAGTGCTGAGACCCCCACAGACTGCAAAAATGACTAATGGAGCAGATGGCCGTGCATGCCCATTCAGCTCCATTAATCTCTATGGAGCTGACAGAGATTGGTGAGCGCTGTGCTCGGCAAGATCACTCACCTCCATAGAGATTAATAGAGCAAAACAGTCATGTTCAGCCATCTGCTCCATTAGTCTGACTGAGCGGCGAGGGCTACATTGTTTATGCAATATGTGGGGGTCTCAGCACTGATCATGGAGTTAGGTCCTATCCAGTGGATAGGGCTAAACTTTATTTTGTGGGTAAACCCCTTTAGATTGTGATGTTTACCAGTTCAGTCACATGTCCATGGACAAAGTAGGTGTTTGTAACTGATACCCCTCAGTATGTATTTGTAAATTAGGCTTAACCCCGCACTTTTTTTTCCTTTGTTCACTCTCTCTTAACGCCGGTTTTGGCCAATTAATTTCATATGCTGAGAATGTGTTTTGTTTAATTTTTTTAGCCTTTTTTTTTTTTTTTTCATTTGTGTGTGTTAACATTTTTGTTTACATTTTGTAAACTTTTGTTAAAAAAATGCAAAACTGTAAACAAAACTCATCACAGTTTATGAAAAGCATAATTAAAGACACACCTTATGGAGCATGACCACATTTTAAGTGTTTAGTAATTGAAAGAGCATTCACATTCACTTACCAAGCAGAAAGGCGTCCCTGTACAATTCACTCTGGAGCCGGCAATTGAGGGCACAGTTATCAAAGATAAAGGAATCGTGTGTCGACCCAGGGTACTTTGCGACCACATTAGTTATGATGTTGTTTGAGTCAACGGTGACCTGCACATTAATCGAGCGAAACATTTTTCTATTGCGGTACTGATATTCATCGGCCGCAGGAGGCACCAACGCCACATGTGTGCAGTCGATTAACCCAATCACTTTGGGCATCCCCGCTACTTGCTCAAACTCCGCTTGCGTCCTCCGGATGGCATCAGCAGTTTTGGGGAAGGAGATGTACTGTGTACAGAGCTTAAACAGCTCATCCACTACCTCGTGGAAAAAACGGCTGAAGGTTGGTTGCGAAAAACCAAAACGCTCAGCAATGCAGTGCTGGAAGGACGCGTTCGCCATATAATAGATGGCCGAGACCATCTTGGTGAGTCCAGGCACTGCATGTGACCGTCCGGTTTTTGCCCCGATGGCTACTTCAAGCTTCTCATAGAGGCTTAGGATTGAAGCTCTATCCAGCCGAAACTGCTGATACACCTCCGCGTCCGTAAAATCTGCAAAGGACACACGAGGACGGAACACTCGAGGACGCCTCCTCTGCCTCCGTCTGCGCTGTCTAGCCATGATGCGGTCATTTTGAATGGCCACGTAGACGATCGGAAGCATATCCATTGTCCTAGAAGAAAGAATATGGAATATGTAATTTTTTATGCTCATATTGGCAGATTGGTCAGATAAGGTCTGTTACTTTGAGAGTAATTTTAACTTACACTACAAATTTGTTTAATCCCAATTTGTGGTAAATACTAAACACATTTATAGTTTTTCCTGGGCCTCTCTTCCAATTTGTTTAAATTGTTTTAAAATTTGCATGTTAAAGTGTGACTTACCTTTGCAAAAGCTTTTTTGACGAGTGTTTGTCTTCTTATTACCACAAATCTCCACTCCTGTTTTACAAATTGGATTGTTATTTTTTCAAAAATCAAGCCTTTTTGCAAATTTAGAATTGAACATGTACTTACCTTTTAGCAAAATTTCAATGGATTTATTGTGCACGATCACCAGTCAAATTTTCCACTCTCCTTCAAAACCCTCGACTCCTAACTCTCTCCATTTTGTTTTTGTTTTGGAAACCATTTTATATTTTTTCCCTAAATTGTGTCGCACACACCTTTACCTTGTTCCTACAAGCATAATAGCAATCAGTTTACTCATGCGACACTTTTGTGTCGCGGTTTGAATACTGTCGCACGGGAGTTTTCCCCCCCCCCCTGTGTTTTCGCGCATAATTATGCGCGTCCCCGTTGTGTCGCGCGCTATTCAAATTTAGGCGCACGGCACGTCATATTGTGTCGCGCGCTTTCGCCATTTCCCTGGTTCTATCCTTGTATTTGTGGCGCATGCACGGCGGATTGTGGCGCGAAAATATTGAAAATCTGACGCCAGCAGAAGCGTCATAAATAGAAGCCACACCTGCAACTACAGCAGATACCGTGCACAGCAGCCAGGGAACAATACTGAGAATTGTAAGTACCCACAACAACATAAAATACACCCAAAACTAGGCAAAAAGAGTGGAAAAAGGCCAAAAAGAGAGATAAGAAGGGTGGATATACAGGGCAATGTAAAGGACAGTGAAGAAACACAAGCTAATGGCACAGCACATGTTGCAGGGGGATCGCATCGTCAGAATTACATGAGTTTAACATCATAACTTCTAATCCCTTCACGTAGATCTATATTGTCGTGAACGAGGAGGGAACAACCTTTCGAAAAGCAAGATGGCCACATCCTCAGGTAAAGCGCTCAATACATTTTATATAACTCCAAAATAAACCTAGAAATGCAATGTTCACACAGAGTTTTCAATTAGGGTGTTTTCTATTCAAAATCACATTATTACATAAAAGAAAATGAAAAAATGAGTTTTACAGCAAAATAGGTTTTTATGTGTCATCACCAAAATATAAACATTTACATCAAAGTATAAGGTCATGGGCGCATGCGTCACTAGCTACGCTTTGAAGTGCAGTGCTAGCGCAATGGGGGCGCACCCTGGGCTGGACACATTTTCATATGCCTTGAAAGGCATCTACTGTTTAAGCAATCACGTGCGTTACAATGGACACACTTTTTTTTTTTTTTTAGGCCCAAAACCATGCACTTTTAAACGCAGGACTAGCGCTGTCCAACTGCACCGTGTGATTCCGTTTTTGGCTAATACACATGCATTTAGTTGAAGCCCTTAGCGCTCTGCACGGTAGCTGTACTGCACTGAGATGATGCCGGTTCAGCTCTGCACAGGAGCCAAACCGCCATCGGGGGTTGCGGGATGTCAGCGTTAATCTACCGATGACATCCACAGCTAACACCCGCGGTCGGAGTGGGCTCCAATCGTGTTTGTTTATTCCGTTAAATGACGCGACCGCACCATTTAACATGCCTTCCGGGGTTCTTTACCCCACTATCGGCGCCCCAGCGATGTTTTGGGGTGCGCCAATCGCTGCTATGGCACCTCTGGGGTCCGATCGGGACCCCAGAGAAGCCTGAAGGCAGGGCCTTTAAGATGGCGTCTGTGACGTCATCTTAAAGGCAAAGTGTCAGCCTATGCATCTGCATAGGCAGACACTGCTAATACTCTGCAATACATGAGTATTGCAGGGTATTATCATGACCAAGCAATCAGATGATTGCTTGGTCATGTCCCGTGGTGGATCAAGAAAAAAAAAAGGAAAAGTAAATGTTTTTAATGAAAAAAAAAATTAACAAATCAATAAAACTGGCCATAAGGCCCAAAAAATATAAAGATACAAATTACGCACAAAAAAGTCAAAATCAATAACACAAACCCCACATATATAGTATCACCGCGTCCGTAACAATCCATAGAATAAAACTAAATAACTATTGGACCCATATGATGAACGCCATAAATCAAAAAATTACAAACCCACCAAAAATTCGGATTTTAACTATTATATCCCACTAAAAATGCAATACAAAGTGATCAACAAAACATATGTAGTCCAGAATGATACTGTTGCAAAGTAGAACATGTCCCTCAAAAAACAAGCCATCAACCAGCTGTGTATGCCACTTTGAAGACGCCGATACAAAAATGAGAGATTTTACAACACATTAGCATTTTTTTTTGCAAATTTTTTAAAACATAAGAAAAAATATTCATGTCTGGTATCCCCGTAATCGTATCGACCCATAGAATAAAGATAACAGGATTATTAGGCTATACGTTGCAAAACAAAAATTTATGGTTAACTAATCCAGTACAGAATTGATTCTTTTCTACTCATGACCTCAAAACAAGTTTAAAATTTACTACAATAGGAGATAGCAAACACAAAATGGTAACACTGGAAAAAGCATCTCATCTCGCAAAAAAAATGCCGTCACATGGCCCAAATAACTTAAAAGGAAAAATTTAATAGCCTTCAAAAGGGGGCAACGAGAAAACTAAAATCCTTGCAGCTGCAGGGTGCTCCTTCCCTTCTGTGCCTCGCTGTGCCCCCATAACACAAGTAATGTCCACATGTGGGGGGTCTCTGCACTCTGGAGAAATTGTTGAACACATTTTAGGGTGTGTTTTTGCTTTTTCTCTTTTTTAAATGTGTAAATTTTCGGCCTAAATGAACATATAAGCAACAAAAATTGACCATTCAAAATTTCACAACCATTTGGATTAAATTACTAGGAAGATCTCAAGGAGTTAACAATCTTCGTAAATGCTGCTTCTGATATCATGAGGGGTGCAGATTTTAAAATGGGTTTGTTATATATGGGGTTTAGATGCGAAAAATATTACAATTCAGTGAAAACACTATTTATCCACAAAATTTCCAATTTAACAAAAAATATATATATTTGTAAGCTGCGCAACATCAAAATTAATTATCGAGACATTTTTTTAATTAATGCAAATGTAAATAAGACGATTGGAAATGTTATTCTGCAACTTATTTAGGTTGAAAATCATCTGGAGGAAAATGCAATGATTCTAAATTTTGACAAGGTCACATTTATCCCAAAACTCCCATTTGTGACATTTTTATGGGAAATCAAAGCAAAAAATTACAGACAACATTTACCAATAAAATTAAGTACAAGATGTGTGGAATCGTTTAGATTAGTAAAAGTGTTCAAAAGTTATAACCATATAAATCAAACCATATCACAATCCCAAAAATCGGGCTGAGCCTTAGGCTAGATTGACACTGCTGTTGCCCGCCCGTACCGTACCGTAGCGGGCAACGGCAGTGCACGGGGAGAGGAGGAGGAGGTGAGCGCAGCTCCCCCCCGCCCCTCTATATAGGAAGTAATGGTGCACGGCGCCGTACTACGGAGAAAGATAGGACTGGTCCTATCTTTTTCTGGGGTACGAAGCGGTACGGTGCCGCACGTGTGCTGCACCGTACCGCTCCCGTAGTGCGCCATGCGCCCATTGCCGTCTATGGGGGACGTATATCGGCCGTATATACGTCCCCCATACAGTCGTGTGAATGTAGCCTTAAGCTGTAAAATGGCTGCGTCCTTAAGGGGTTAATACACAATGCAAAGACTATGAAAACACACCATGAGAAGAAGGTCGAAGACACCAGACATGTGATAGGCAACACAAATTCCGAGCACAACAAGATCAGGGTAAACCCAATGCAAATCTTTGAAACAAATCTATCATAAATAATTTTTGAATTTAATATTGTTAAAAAAAACAAATATCTTGCATTCTTGTATTTTACAGATGAAAGCCAGGCAGGCACCAGCAGCGGCAAGAGAAAGCAGAAGAAGAGCGCCCCTTTTGATCGAGCAGAGCTCGTCGCTTTGATAACCATCTGCGACGAGCGGGGCTACGACCTGCTCCGTGAGACTGGTAGCTATAAAGCAAAGACCAAAATCATGGAGCAGGTCCAAGCCCATCTGCTCGAGAAATACGGCCGCTACCATTCCGTCCGGCAGTTGCAGAAGCGGTTCTCGGACATAAAGGTCCGTGAGGAGCGTTTTTTGGAGCGTGTCCGAAGCCGGAACCGCTCTGCAAAAGGTTAGAAGATACAACTTGGTTCTCTAAGTAATGACATGTCTGTGCATTTTTTGATGATTTCTCTTTTTCTTTCTAGCCGGACGGGAGAGGGCACCGGCCGTAGAAGGGGCCTCTTCTTCTGCTTCTGTTGCTGCTGCTGTTGTGGTGGATGTTGGGGACGACTCTCCCCCTCCACCAAGCCCTGTGCCACCTGGCCAAGAGGTAAAGACTGGCATCTTTTTAGGAATCTAAGATGTTGAAAATTTAATATATACAAATTAATTTGTAATTATAATTAATTTATATTTTTTTGTTTTTTTTTTACAGGATCTTGCTGTGGCTCCGGAGGAGGAGATGGTTACCCTGGTGCTGGAACCGGTGGAAGACCCACATGAAGAGGTCCAGCCACCAGAGGTAGCCACCACAGCAGTGGCCGAGGGTCTTCAGGTGTCCATCGGTGAGCAGCTCCTCCATGAAATGGAGCTGCTCAACCGAAAGATGGACATTCTGATGGCCCATTTCGAAAGGTTGTTCCACCCTCCTCGTTCTTAAGTTTGTTGTTAACCTTTTTTTTTTTATTTTATTTTAAAAGTTTTTGTTTTAAAAAAAATTAAAAATGTAAAAAAAATTAAAAAAACAAAACAAAAAAAAAATATAAAAATGTTTTAAAAAAAATAAAAAAAACAAAAAATGTTTGACCCAAAAAAAAAAAAAAAAAATTACCTTTTTACCATGATTATCCGCCAAAACAGGCAACGTTGTTATTAAAGTTGTCTTTTTACCATGATTATCCCCAAAACAGGCAACGGTGTTTGTAAAGTTGTCTTTTTACCATGATTATCCCCAAAACAGGCAACGGTGTTATTAAAGTTGTCTTTTTACCATGATTATCCCCCAAAACAGGCAACGGTGTTTGTAAAGTTGTCTTTTTACCATGATTATCCCCAAAACAGGCAACGGTGTTTGTAAAGTTGTCTTTTTACCATGATTATCCCCCAAAACAGGCAACGGTGTTTGTAAAGTTGTCTTTTTACCATGATTATCCCCCAAAACAGGCAACGGTGTTATTAAAGTTGTCTTTTTACCATGATTATCCCCCAAAACAGGCAACGGTGTTAGTAAAGTTGTCTTTTTACCATGATTATCCCCCAAAACAGGCAACGGTGTTTGGAAAGTTGTCTTTTTACCATGATTATCCCCAAAACAGGCAACGGTGTTATTAAAGTTGTCTTTTTTCCATGATTATCCGCCAAAACAGGCAACGGTGTTTGTAAAGTTGTCTTTTTACCATGATTATCCCCAAAACAGGCAACGGTGTTATTAAAGTTGTCTTTTTACCATGATTATCCCCCAAAACAGGCAATGGTGTTAGTAAAGTTGTCTTTTTACCATGATTATCCCCAAAACAGGCAACGGTGTTTGTAAAATTGCTGTAAATCAATAGCATGAGATGTATTTATTAAGGTATCATTATTTTTCGTTGATGTCTGAATTGAAATAAATGTAATGTGATTTTAAAACAATGCTTGAATAAATTATTTTTTTGGACCTCAAAAAGACTGTTTATTACGTTTACCTCAAGAATAAAACAGGGGCAGCAACACACTGGTGGAGGTGGGGGGGGATGGTGACATAAACACTGGTGTGGGGGGGGGGGGATGGTGAAATAAACACTGGTGGGGGGGGATGGTGACATAAACACTGGTGGGGGGGGGATGGTGACATAAACACTGGTGGGGGTGTATGGTGACATAAACACTGGTGGGGGGGGGGTATGGTGACATAAACACTGGTGGGTGGGAGTACAGGGACACAGACACTTTGGCTAAAGATAACTTACATGATGTGGGCAGCTTGGTGTATTTTGCTTGGTTCACACCATATTCTTGGTCTAGGCTCAGCGTATATGTCACTAAAGCCCCTGACGTGTGACCTTTGTGTATACATTGGCACATAGTTGCAGACGGCGGGTGGCCTTTTGGCTCCATCTGATGCTCAAACTTTAAATCAAGGAGTAAACTCTGGCAACAGTTACCAAGATAATAATTTTTATTTATATTGCGTCTGTAAATTACATAAAGCTTTACAAATAAATATACATCTTTCCACTATGCAGCCTCCACAAGAGCAATGTATGCTGGGTGGCATGGTGGCTCATTAGTTAGCATTACAGCCCTGCAGCACTGGGGACCTCGGTTCAAGTCCCATCCAGGTCAACATCTGCACAGAGTTTGCAGTTCTCTCCATGTTTGTGTTGTTTTCCTCCAGGTCCTCCGGTTTCATCCCACGCTCAAAAACATACTTGCAGGTTTTTTTGATTGTGAGCCCCATTGGGGACAGGGAACATTCTGATAAGGAATGATTATTAATTCTTATGTGCTCATCGGAGGCAAGTGATGCCTATGTTAAGCAAAAGCAGTGTTTTGCATCCTTATTCACTTTTGACAAGCACTTATATCACTCATCAGGAGATAGGAGCAGGGTGTAATGCACATACATCACACAAAACACCTTTAAATGGGCCAGGAGGAGAGAGCATAGCTGCAGACCCATCCCTTTAAGTTGTGCTTGTGTATGGAACATAGCTGCAGACCCATCCCTTTAAGTTGTGCTTGTGTATGGAACATAGCTGCAGACCCATCCCTTTAAGTTGTGCTTGTGTATGGAACATAGCTGCAGACCCATCCCTTTAAGTGGGGCTTGTGTATGGAACATAGCTGCAGACCCATCCCTTTAAGTGGTGCTTGTGGATGGAACATAGCTGCAGACCCATCCCTTTAAGTGGTGCTTGTGTATGGAACATAGCTGCAGACCCATCCCTTTAAGTGGGGCTTGTGTATGGAACATAGCTGCAGACCCATCCCTTTAAGTGGTGCTTGTGGATGGAACATAGCTGCAGACCCATCCCTTTAAGTGGGGCTTGTGTATGGAACATAGCTGCAGACCCATCCCTTTAAGTGGGGCTTGTGTATGGAACATAGCTGCAGACCCATCCCTTTAAGTGGTGCTTGTGGATGGAACATAGCTGCAGACCCATCCCTTTAAGTGGGGCTTGTGTATGGAACATAGCTGCAGACCCATCCCTTTAAGTGGGGCTTGTGTATGGAACATAGCTGCAGACCCATCCCTTTAAGTGGTGCTTGTGTATGGAACATAGCTGCAGACCCATCCCTTTAAGTGGGGCTTGTGTATGGAACATAGCTGCAGACCCATCCCTTTAAGTGGTGCTTGTGTATGGAACATAGCTGCAGACCCATCCCTTTAAGTGGTGCTTGTGTATGGAACATAGCTGCAGACCCATCCCTTTAAGTGGGGCTTGTGTATGGAACATAGCTGCAGACCCATCCCTTTAAGTGGTGCTTGTGGATGGAACATAGCAGCAGACCTATCCCTTTAAGTTGGGCTTGTGTATGGAACATAGCTGCAGACCAATCCCTTTAAGTGGGGCTTCTTGCTTTTCAAAAGCAACATTCTCCAAGTAGGATCCTAAGCAAAAGAAAAATGCCCTGACTTTCACCTCCTTCAGCCCGGTGTATCTGAGTGCACGTCTTGCGACACAATTCGGTTTTTAAATTCAGGGGCTTGTCCGAATAATTCGGGTTGCTCGAAAACCACACCCCCTATTTGTGGCGCACGGAAGCTGGTGCGCGCGCGACAAAATTCAAACCCGTGCGCCACAATCCCGGGGCAATTTAGGGGAAAACGGCGCAAATCGGAAATATTCGGGGAACACATCGGGAAAACGCGAATCGGGCCCTTAGTAAATGTGCCCCATTGTACATCTCTGAATTAGAGATATTGAAACAATCTTACAAATTTGTTTCATATGGTTCGCAAATGAATTCCCCCGAATGCTGTATACTCATCAGATGCCATGTATTTGATCATATTTCCCTTAAAGGGAATCTATCAGCTGTATTGACCATCCCTCAGTTATGAATAGTTGTTATATTCCCTGTATAATCCCTACAAAGGGAACCTGTCAGCAGGTGTGACCAGGCAGTACTACATCCAGTGTTCCTGGAGAGATGTGTAATCAGACCTTCGTGTATGGTATTAGTAGCAGCAGGACTGTGAAAAATCCATTTAAATTATAGGATTGAACTTGACTCGACCTCACACTTCTGTGCTCTCAGGTCTCTGCATTACTCTGCTACTCTCTTTTTTTTCCCAATAAATGTACACTGTAGCAGCTTCTGTTGAATATTGCATTATTAGTTATTACAATGTATTTGAATGTCTTTGTTCACCACTAGAGGGAGCCAACTGCATACATTGAATTTATTGATAAAAAGTGTTGCATCAAGCTTCCTCTAGTGGTGACAGCAGGCATACAAAATGTTTTCTTTATATCTATCCAGGGGGGTTTGGATCAGAAAACTCCAATTCTTACCCTTAGTAAAGATATATAAATTCAAACTAATCGGAAAAAAAATTTCAGGTCCATAGTTTTGTGGCTGTTATTGCAACTCCTTTCCATTTCAGCAAATAGGAAAGACCTGCAGTAACACGTATGACCTGTGAACAGTTGTGGCGCTGTTTTATAAAGAAACCACTACTGTGTGTTTTTCAGATCCTTGCCAACCCCTTTAAATGCGGTTTCACCCTTAATGATTTGTGGTGTTCATTTGATGGATTCTATTGACTTTTCTAAGGAAAAAGAAGGCACAAAATCTTTCCAGTTTGATTATAGTCTGACCTCATATCTCAAAAACTGCGAACAGGTCATTTAAAATGAAAAATATAGCAAAATAACATAAACTTTTAACTAAAACCCATCATTTCCTCTAGTGTCCACCAGGTGGCGCTGTGGTGCCATGGAATTCTCTCCATATTTGTGTCTAAATCTGGTAACATCATTATCGGTGGGACTTGTAAGCTGCTATCAGTTAAAAGCAGTTATATCGATCACGCTGCGCTGATGAAGAAAATCTGACAGATTTCTGAAGTTCCCAGGAAAAAACACTCCAACTCTTTGTGCATATAAGGGACCTATATTCTCGCTCTTCATTTTTGATCAGAGGAGATGAAAAAATAGAAAATATATCATGATGTGATGCACGTTATAAATAAGAGCTACTGTATCAGTTCAGCATCGAAGGGATCGTTTGCAGGAGAAGTCAAGGTGTGAAGCCGTTTGCCAGAAGACATTGTAATAAAATACCGCCATATGGGGTAAATAATAGCTACAATCATCACCCCCCAATAATGAGCCATGCAATGCCCAAAAAACTGAAAATGCCAGGTCCAAATAATACCTCTACAACATGTCCAGCTAATACCTATAGCGGTCATAGCATAGCCACATAATACTGCCACTTAGTGTCCACGTAATAATTCACACACAATACTGTCATACAATGCCATATAGTATAGTCAGTGCAGAAATATTTATGTAATGCAATGGCAGAATAATACCCCAAACTACACTCACCGGCCACTTTATTAGGTACACCATGCTAGTAACGGGTTGGACCCCCTTTTGCCTTCAGAACTGTCTCAATTCTTCGTGGCATAGATTCAACAAGGTGCTGGAAGCTCCTCAGAGGTTTTGGTCCATATTGACATGATGGCATCACACAGTTGCCGCAGATTTGTCGGCTGCACATCCATGATGCGAATCTCCCGTTCCACCACATCCCAAAGATGCTCTATTGGATTGAGATCTGGTGACTGTGGAGGCCATTTGTGTCCAGTGACCTCATTGTCATGTTCAAGAAACCAGTCTGAGATGATTCCAGCTTTATGACATGGCGCATTATCCTGCTGAAAGTAGCCATCAGATGTTACAGGGTACATTGTGGTCATAAAGGCATGGACATGGTCAGCCACAATACTCAGGTAGGCTGTGGCGTTGTGCCAAGGGGCCCAAAGAGTGCCAAGAAAATATTCCCCACACCATGACACCACCACCACCAGCCTGAACCGCTGAAACAAGGCAGGATGGATCCATGCTTTCATGTTGTTGACGCCAATCCTGACCCTACCATCCGAATGTCGCAGCAGAAATCGAGACTCATCAGACCAGGCAACGTTTTTCCAATCTTCTACTGTCCAATTTCGATGAGCTTGTGCAAATTGTAGCCTCAGTTTCCTGTTCTTAGCTGAAAGGAGTGGCACCCGGTGTGGTCTTCTGCTGCTGTAGCCCATCTGCCTCAAAGTTCAACGTACTGTGCGTTCAGAGATGGTCTTCTGCCTACCTTGGTTGTAACGGGTGGCGATTTGAGTCACTGTTGCCTTTCTATCAGCTCAAACCAGTCTGCCCATTCTCCTCTGACCTCTGGCATCAACAAGGCATTTCCGCCCACAGAACTGCCGCTCACTGGATGTTTTTTCTTTTTCGGACCATTCTCTGTAAACCCTAGAGATGGTTGTGCGTGAAAATCCCAGTAGATCAGCAGTTTCTGAAATACTCAGACCAGCCCTTCTGGCACCAACAACCATGCCACGTTCAAAGGCACTCAAATCACCTTTCTTCCCCATACTGATGCTCGGTTTGAACTGCAGGAGATTGTCTTGACCATGTCTACATGCCTAAATGCACTGAGTTGCCGCCATGTGATTGGCTGATTAGAAATTAAGTGTTAAAGAGCAGTTAATAAAGTGGCCGGTGAGTGTATATCCAAATAATAACTACATACTCTACCCAGATCATACCTCCATACTTTATCCAAATAATACCCCATAAAATATCCAAATAATACCGTCATACTCTATCCAAATAATACCTTCATACTCTATCCAAATAATACCAACATACTCTATCCAAATAATACCATCATACTGTACCCAGACAATACTGTCATACTGTACCCAGATAATACCGTCATACTCTATCCAAATACTACCCCATAACATATCCAAACAATTCCTCCATACTATATCCAAAAAATACCCACATACTTTAACCTTATAATTTCCCCGCACTATATCCAAATAATACCTCCATACTCTAACCAAGAAGTAACCCATAAAATATTCAAATAATACTTACATTGATGATACCCCATAACATATCCATGAAATTCCTCCATACTTCAGGCAAAAAATACCTCCATATGCTATCCAAATATAATACCGCCATACTCTATCCAAATAATACCCCATAACATATCCAAACAATCCCTCCATACTGTGTCCAAAAATACTATAACCTTACTATATCGATACTCTATCCAAAAAGTAACCAATAAAATATTCAAATAATACTTAGATTGAATGCATAAATAATACTGATGTACAATGCTAAAAAATACCTCCTTAACATATCCAAAAAATACCTATAATAGTCATAGAAAAGCCACATAATACTGCCATTTGGTTTTAATGTAAAATTATCCTATACAGAACTTCCATTTATGCTTTGAATTAATACTTATATTCAAGGCATAAATAATGCTGCCATGTAGTGCCGAAATAAAAACCCCATAACATTTCAAAATCTACATCCAGATAAAACCTCCATACTATATACAGACAATACCCCCATACCATTTACAAAAAATAGTTCCATAGTATATCCAAATACCTCCATGCTATATCTAAATAACAATGCCACATGATACTGTCACATAGTAGGGCACATTTACTTACCCGGTCCAGTCACGATCCAGCGGCGCGTTCTCCGGCACTGATTCGGGTTCTGCCAGGATTCACTAAGGTCGTGCGCCCGATATCCACCAGGTGTCGCTGCTGCGCTGAAGTCTGCCGTAATTCACCTCCTCTGTCTCGGTGTGTGAGTGCTATTTTTGCGGCACAAATTTTTTTTAAATTCTGCAGTTTCTCCGAATCCGTCGGGTTTTCCAATGGCCATGCACCCGATTTCTGTCGCGTGAAAGCCGGCGCTGCTGCGCCACAATCCGATTGTGTGCGCCAAAATCCCAGGGCAATTTGGTGCAAATCTGAAAAATTCGGGAAATTCGCTGAAAATGCGTGATTCGGACCCTTAGTAAATGTGCCCCAGTGTCCATGTAAAACATATTTAGATCATGTTTCCATACAGTCAGCTATGCAGTATCAAATAGTACTTACCGTATATGTAATTCATAAATAATACAGCCATACAGTGCCAATATAATATCCCATACCATAGTTTATTGCCGCCATATCATGGCCAAATGATATCCCCAAACAATATCCTAAACAATACCATAATATACAAATAATACCCTATAATATCATATCTAAGTGATATTCTATACCATCTAGCAATAACACTGGAATACAATAACCAGATAATACTTGCATATAACGATAGAATAATGGTGCCCAGATAACAATACCGTAAATTTAATGTACAATACCCCCATGCAATACCAAAGAAGTTGGGCCACACAAGTATGGCTATTCCATTCAGGCCTCTCCCTGCCACTGAGTCTTCAGGCCTCTCCTGTGTTAATCTTTTCAGGCCTTTTCTTGTCTTTGGCTCTTCAAGCCTCTCCCTGTGGTTGGCTCTTTAGGCCTCTCCTTGTTGTTGTCTCTTCAGGCCTCTCTCCTTGTCAGTGTCTCTTTAGGCCTCTCACTGTGGTTGGCTCTTCAGGCCTCTCCCTGTCACTGACTCGTCAGGTCTCTCCTTGTCGTTGGCTCTTCAGGCCTCTCCCTGTCACTGACTCGTCAGGTCTCTCCTTGTCGTTGACTCTTCAGGCCTCTCCTTGTCGTTGCCTCTTCAGGCCCTTGCCTGTGAATGGCTCTTCAGGCCTCTTCTTGTTGTTGGCTTTTCCACAATTTCCACAAATCTGCAGCAGTTGTTTGAAAATGCCCTAAGGAGTAATAACAAATTTACATGGAGGAGCCTGATGGATTAGACCAGTAAAATTGTCAATATGTCGCCTGCCAACACCTTCCTGAGCTCACAGTCAGCTGCATGATAAGCCAAAGAGCAGGGCCTTGGTCATAGGATCTGCAACACCCTTGCCGATGGAAGGCAGAGGGGTTGTTGCGAATACGTCCCACCATGTAGCTTGCAGCCTGTGAAGGGTCTGATCAGCCCCACAGAAGGTCACTACACAACACAGGGGAACACTGCAGCGGTAGAGTCTGCCTGGTAAGGCAGGAGTTAATTCTTTATGTGATGTAATCTCTGTTGACCAATCACATGTGTTATACCTTGTATCTGTAAGCTGGGATGCGATTGGAGGAGGAACCACCACCTGACCAGTAGGAGTAATAAAACCCTTGGCCAGGAAAGTTCTAGAGGTCAGTCAGACCAGAGAGTCTGAACAGATCAATTGAGTCAGTCTTAGGCTGGACTCAGTACAGTTCACTCCCAGATGAGAGTAGAGAGGAGACCAGTGCAGCCAGAGCTCAGCTCACTGCCTGAGCAGCTCTGAGCTGCCGCGCCTGAAGCATTTACCTCAGAGGCTGTGGCGCAGCAAGTATTTCCAGCCCGCCAAAGCTGCACTGGCGGGAAATCCAGATGACTCACCAAGCTCCACCCATGCGCGAATGGCGCGAACCCCGCCTCCTGTGGCACAATGGAAAAAAGAGCCCCCCACAGCTCTTCGCGGGAAAAACTTGGACTCCTCCCTCTGCCATGAAGCGGACTTCTTGCCCCGCCTCAACGAAGTGCCAGAACTCGTGTGGACTTTGTGCAGTGAGGTCAACACCATGTGGGGCCCTCAGCCATTCCCCCTGTTCCTGGAAGCCCTCGAGACCGTGGTCTCTGCTCCGCCGGTCCGGAGGCCCTTTGCTGGGCACAGACTGCACCGCAGACTGACCCGAGCCTCCGTCAGGAGGACGTACCTCTAGTCAGTGATGGAGCGCCAAGCACCACCCGGGCGGTTCCTGTTGACTCTCCCGGCTACCATGCTGGTACAGCGGGCCCAAGAGGAGGCGCCACGTGGGGAGGCCCTGACTGCTGCTGAGCCAGCGCCTGGGCCTACTGCTGCTGCCCAACCTGCATCGAGGCCAACTGCTGCTGCCGACAAGCCTGCCATACCTGCGGCTGTGGTTCCTGACCCTCCGGCTGCTCCTGCTCCAGTTCCAGCACCTGCCCGACCATCTGCGAGACCAGAGCCTGCACCGGAGAGATGATCTGCAGCACTGGCACCTCCTCAGCCTCGAGGCCGAGGTGAGGCTCTCCGCCGGCATCTCCGAGACGCTGTCTCGGAAAAGCGACGGCGAGAAAAGGAGGCCCAGTGCTTCATGGCCGGCCGATCTAAAGAAGGCGCCTGGGTAAAGCAGAATCGAATCACCGGCATGGTCCGCTACTTCGACCGGTAGCGGGGTTATGGCTTCGCCACGCAGGACTACACCGGATGGGAGGTATTTATTCCCCGGCGGTCCGTCAAAAGGCCTGATTTGCCGGAGAGACTCCATAACCTGAAGCTGGGAGAGTACTTAGAATTTTCCCTCCAGGACAGACCCTGAGGACCATGGGCGGCTGGCGCGATCCAGATCCCGGACCCGGATGAGGGCCGCTACCCATCTTGTGACAAGCTGTATGAGGACGACGAATGGCCGGAATCACCGAACTCATCTTCCTCCTCGGCGGTGAGTGCCCGGGCGGTGACCCATGTGAATGCCCCATCCACGGACATCGTGAGTACAGGCCTCATTGCCATCCACGGGCTGGGCATGATTCAGGGAGCCACCCCCACCGTCTCCCCTGCAGGGAGCGCTCTGCCGGATCCCGCGGTTCCTCCGTGGTGGAAGATATCCCGGCTGGTGAGCCTTATCGTTGAGCCCCAGAAGAATTGGAGCTGGAATGAGCCGCGGCGCTGCTGCAGGTTCCCATTTATTTATTCCTGGACCCCTCCTTGGTCCCCGGATCTGTTGAGCCCCTGGCTGGAACAGCCGACACCCAGGGCGACAGACCCCCCCCCCTGAATGGCAGGTGTCCCCAGCCGGCTTCTACTGATTCTTCTACACAGTATCCTGTTCTGATCCCGGATCCTGCTGTTGCTGGAAAAGAAGATGCTGAGTAACCCCTATGTAAATAGTACTATGTAAATATATTGTACATATGCTTATTTCTTCATTATTGCTATCCCAATTGGGCTGAGCGCCCCTAACCCATAGAGCCAGAAACTTTCCTGAGACTCTCCCCCCTTATCTATCATTCAGTCAAGAGACATGCCTTGAACTGCACCAACATACTTTCTGCACTTTTCCCCACATCAAGGGCTGTACCCAGAAGATGGACTTTGCTATTAAAGACCTTCTGAGAGACTTTTGCCAATTCCAAGGAAAAGTTGCTATTGACCTTTTTGTATTGCACGCAGCGTCGGACTGGCCCACCGGAGTACCGGAGAAACCTCCGGTAGGCCCCGAGTCCGACACCTACTCACTTAAAGAGTATCTGTGATCAGGCGCTGGCGGACGCTGTTTCCGCGAGCACCTGGTCACAGTGTACTGCCGATGCGGTAGTCCGCGGCAGCGGCATCAGTGTGCGCGCCGCCACCACCACTGTGAGTGTGCGCTGCGGTGTCAGAGTGTGCGGCGGGGCGGCACTGTGCGCGCGCGCGGTGTCAATGTACGCACGCAGCGTCAGTGTACACGCTGCACAATGGCTGAGAAGCGCGTAGGAAGGAAGGCTGTACTATCGGAGTGGGACAGTCAGCAGCCTTTGATGAGGAGGTAAGCGCAAGGAGCCCTGTAATGACCGGGTGCCCTTTAATGGTTGTTGAGGGGAAAGAGGGGGCGCTGTAATGGATGCTGAGGTGGATGGGGGGGCTCTGTAATGGATGTTTTAGGGTGAGGGGGGCCCTGTAATGGATGTTATGGGGTGAGGGGGGCCCTGTAATGGATGTTATGGGGTGAGGGGGGCCCTGTAATGGATGTTATGGGGTGAGGGGGCCCTGTAATGGATGTTATGGGGTGAGGGGGGCCCTGTAATGGAGGTTATGGGGTGAGGGGGGCCCTGTAATGGAGGTTATGGGGTGAGGGGGCCCTGTAATTGAGGTTATGGGGTGAGGGGGGCCCTGTAATTGAGGTTATGGGGTGAGGGGGGCCCTGTAATGGAGGTTATGGGGTGAGGAGGCCCTGTAATGGATGATGTTAGGGAGGGGGGAAGGAAAGGGAGCCCTGTAATGGATGCTATGGGGGGAGGAGGGCCCTGTAATGGATGCTATGGGGGGAGGGGGGCCCTGTAATGGATGCTATGGGGGGAGGAGGGCCCTGTAATGGATGCTATGGGGGGAGGAGGGCCCTGTAATGGATGTTATGGGGTGAAGAGGGCCCTGTAATGGATGTTATGGGGTGAGGAGGGCCCTGTACTGGATGTTATGGGGTGAGGAGGGCCCTGTAATGGATGCTGAGAGAGATAGGGGGGGGGGGCTGTAATGGATGCTCATGGGGGGGCCTGTAATGGATGCTGTGGGAGGAGGGGGATGGGGGGCCCTGGAATGGATGCTCATGGGGGAGATGGGGGGCCCTGTAATGGATGCTGTGGGGGGGAGGGGGGCCCTGTAATGGATTCTATGGGGGGGGGCTGTAATGGATGCTGTGGGGGGAGGGAGATGGGGGGACCTGTAATGGATGCTGTGGAGGGGGGATGGGTAAGAGTTGGCCCTGTAATAGATTCTGTGGGGGGACGGGGCCCTGTAATAGATTCTGTGGGGGGACGGGGCCCTGTAATAGATTCTGTGGGGGGACGGGGCCCTGTAATAGATTCTGTGGGGGGACGGGGCCCTGTAATAGATGCTGTGGGGGGACGGGGCCCTGTAATGGATGCTGTGGGGGGACAGGGCCCTGTAATAGATGCTGTGGGGGGAGGGGTGCTTTGTAATGGATGCTGTGAGGGAAGCCCTGAAATAGATGCAGCAGTATACAGCTATACATGGAGCTACAGCCTCAGTACACAGCCATACATGGAGCTACATCTATAGTACACAGCCATACATGGAGCTACAGCCACAGTACACAGCCATACATGGAGCTACAGCCACAGTACACAGCCATACATGGAGCTACAGCAGCAGTACACAGCCATACATGGAGCTACATCTATAGTACACAGCCATACATGGAGCTACAGCCGCAGTACACAGCCATACATGGAGCTACAGCCGCAGTGCACAGCCATACATGGAGCTACAGCCGCAGTACACAGACATACATGGAGCTACAGCCGCAGTACACAGACATACATGGAACTACAGCCGCAGTACACAGCCATACATGGAGCTACAGCCACAGCACACAGCCATACATGGAGCTACAGCCACAGTACACAGCCATACATGGAGCTACAGCCGCAGTGCACAGCCATACATGGAGCTACAGCCGCAGTACACAGACTAACAAGCCCCAAAGCAAATAGCGAAGGGGCTGAGGACTGTAGGGGGTGGTTTCAAGCCTTCTGGTAGGCTGGTGGGGCTTGCCCCTTTACCCCTCCCGTGTGAGGTCACCGGAGGCGGTGTTTGGGGGCGGGTAAGGACCCGCCCGGTGGTTTTATAAAGTCCGAGAGCACGTGGGGGGGCCTCTTTCCTTCTGCCCCCTGGACCGAAGAGGCGAGAAGTCACCCTCCCACCCTGCCCTCAGAATTATTTCTTTTCAGCTTTTCTTTCCTTGGTTCTGGCTGTTTCCTTCTGTTTTCCTACAGACGTCACAGCGAAGGCGGAAGTTACACAGGCCCTAAGGCGCTGGAAGATGCCTACATGCCGGCTGCAGGGCCGCAGCCGCCATTTCGGGCGAAGTTGGTTCTCAAGATTTTGAAGATGCCAAGCGGGCCTAGCAAGTTGGGAAATATTTTAATTTATAACGTTATTTAATAATTTATCTTAGTTGTTAATAAACGCTGTGGCCTTCCCACATTACCCAAACATTTAGTTTCCCGGTCTGTTGATGGGTGGTTAGTCTAGGTACACGGTCAAGTACCAGACGGTTGGGTGGTTAGTCTAGGTACACGGTCAGGTACCAGACGGTTGGGTGGTTAGTCTAGGTACACGGTCAGGTACCAGATGGTTGGGTGGTTAGTCTAGGTACACGGTCAAGTACCAGACGGTTGGGTGGTTAGTCTAGGTACACGGTCAAGTACCAGACGGTTGGATGATTTCTCAAAGTACAAGGTCAAGTACCAAACGGATGGAAGGTTTATCAAAGTACAAGGTCAAGTACCAGACGGTTGGATGGTTGATCAAGGTACAAGGTCAAGTACCAGACGGTTGGATGGTTGATCAAGGTACAAGGTCAAGTACCAAACGGTTGGATGGTTGATCAAGGTACAAGGTCAATTATCAAACGGTTGGATGGTTGATCAAGATACAAGGTCAAGTACCAAACGGTTGGATGGTTTATCAAGGTACAGGGTCAAGTACCAAATTTAAGGTTTGGGTTTGTTAATCCCTGCAGTCATACATGGAGCTACAGGCGCAGTACACAGCCATACATGGAGCTACAGGCGCAGTACACAGACATACATGGAGCTACAGCCGCAGTACACAGACATACATGGAGCTACAGCCGCAGTACACAGACATACATGGAGCTACAGCCGCAGTACACAGACATACATGGAGCTACAGGCGCAGTACACAGACATACATGGAGCTACAGGCGCAGTACACAGACATACACAGAGCTACAGCCGCAGTACACAGACATACATGGAGCTACAGCCGCAGTGCACAGCCATACATGGAGCTACAGCCGCAGTACACAGACATACATGGAGCTACCCAGTTGTCACATTATGCATACATATACGGAGAAATAACAGATGCTCAATCCAGGATTTGGAGAAAAATGTGTTAGAATTGTTATTTCATAGAGAATGAGAGTATTGCAGAGCCCCTGTATATACCTTGTATCTGACTACTATATAGTCACTGTTTAGCACTCTCTAGATTTCGCTCTTAGGTCTGTCTCTCATCTAAAGGTTGGTAGATACACTAACCATATCTTCCCTGCCTGGGGCTTCCAGCACAGTAATGTCAGCTGTGTTGTTATGACCAAGGTTGTCGTTGGCAATGTACAAATGTTGTATTTTGTATGGTTCTATATGTGTTTACTGAGCTTTGCTGGAGTACTGCAGTTATTTACAGAACTTTGCAGTGCAGTTTTTAGACAGTTTTGCAACAAATATGACCAAACGGGCTGTTCCTCTGTACCAGTATCAAAATCGCCTAAAAATCAGGCTTATTTTTTATGTTATCTAAACCAACTAATAGAATGTGCAAATTTATACTAAAAAGACTTATACTACAACATATTTATCATCCGGATTTGTAGATCGCGAGGCTGGATGATACCTGGTGCAGTATAAATCTGTCCGTCTCCGTTTATGCTGTCTAATGTTGAATGCTTCTGATAAATCTGCCCCCACGTGTCTTGGGTTCTGTAGTATTCTTTCTATTTAAATGAAAAGCGGGCCCCAAAAAAGATTTTCTCTGGTGGGCCCAAGGTACTCCAGTCCGACACTGATTGCACGTAATGCCTTCCTGTTAGGTATGGACATTCTGTATGCACTATAATGCCTTTCCCTTTTTAGGCTTTTATAGGCTTTCCAGATTGTAGTGCGGCTGTGTCGGACCGTTTTTATGTAAACCCTGACCGCAATCTTATGCCTCACACCGAAGCTTCGTAAGTGGGGGTAGTCCGTAAACTGCGGGGACCGAGGGGTGTTAACGATGTAGCACCTGGATACCACTCACACAGGGGTAAGAATGTCAGTCGGCAGGTACTTGTACGTTGTATAATGTCTTATTGTGTCACATGTAATGCCAATGTAATGCATATCTACACTATATATATTTGTCGCCAGGGAAGAAGTGTTCATAAAACAAATATACAGGCCTTGGTGCAAGGAGTGGATTACAGTACATGACACCACACCTTTCCTACTGTACAGTTTGGTTTAATGGCGTCAGCAACCAACTGTCGTGCTTAGAATACACATGTCCTTGTCTTAGTCCGACACCAACCCAGGTGCCTGTCTCCAGGACCATGGGCGGTTTGTCCCTACAGATCATGTAGCCTGCACTTCACAGAAGTGGCTCTCTTTGTAATTTACCTCTACCGGCCATAACTTTCACAGACCCCCTGGAGGTCCCCCGCTGCTGCCCAGCGGTCAGTCCTCTGCGCCCCAACCAGTCCGTAGTCAAGCCGAGGGCGGCTCTTTGAACTGCCCCGGGGGTATGCAACACCCCTGCCGATGCAAGGCAGAGGGGTTGTTGCGAGTACGTCCCACCATGTAGCTTGCAGCCTGTGAAGGGTCTGATCAACCCCACAGCAGGTCACTACATAACACAGGGGAACACTGCAGCAATAGAGTCTGCCAGGTAAGGCAGGAGTTAATTCTTTGTGATGTAATATGTGTCAACCAATCACATGTGTTATCCTATTGTATCTGTAAGTTGGGATGCGATTGGAGGAGGAACCACCACCTGACCAGTGAGAGTAATAACACAGGACAAGCTGAAGCATCCTACTAGGACACAGCTATCTCCCAGCCTGCCCTTGCATCCAGGCTGGTGATCTACTCCTGTGGTTCCTCTCAAACTGCAGCCCCAGCATTCTACCATTTGTCAAGGCATGTTGCTACTGTTCCTGTCGGTTCCAATAAAGAACTGTAAGCTATTTTTGTTCAACGTCTGTCTCCGTCTGGTCCCTGCTACTACGGCTGTCACCATCACGGGCACCCTCTCCACCACACAGGGACTCATACTCTGGACACGAAAGGGTTGCCCCAGGGAGAACCGCTATAGCAGCCTCTCCCTCATCATTTCTTGCCAACACCACCCTGCTGGAGACCTGCCAGACTATAGGACAGCCCTCCGGTTCCCCATACGAAGCACCGTCACACTAGCGTGCCTAGGCCGCAACCGCCAGCCACTCAGGTACCGCGGACCCCGGCTGTCTCCAGGCCCCCAAGAAAAGGCTAGGCCCCGGTGGGGGATGTTGCAGATCTTCTTGCCTCTCCCTGTGGTTGGTTCTTCAGGATTCCGTGTTTCAAGCTTCTCATTTGGTGCTTGCTCTTCAGGCCTTTCCATGTGATTTGCTCTTCAGGCCTTTCCATGTGATTTGCTCTTCAGGCTTCTCCCTGTGATTTGCTCTTCAGGCTTCTCCCTGTAATTTGCTCTTTAGGCTCCTCCCTGTGATTTGCTCTTCAGGCTTCCACCTGTTATTTGCTCTTCAGGCTTCTCCCTGTGGTTGGCTCTCCAGGCCTCTACTTAACGTTGGATATTCAGGCCTCTCCTTGTGATTGGCTCTTCAAGCCTTTCATTGGTGTTGGCTCTTCAGGCCTCTCTTTGTGATTTGCTCTTCAGGGTTCTCCTTGTCGTTGGCTCTTTAGGCCTCTCCCGGCCCCTGCTGGCTCAATGCTCTGGGTTCAGGAGAGGCTTGAAGATCCTATGGCCCTGGTCTTTGGCTCATCGTACGGCTGACTGTGAGCTCAGGAAGTCGTTGGCAGGCGGCATATTGACAATTTTACTGGACTAATCCATCAGTCTCCTCCATGTGTCCCCCACGTAAATTTGTCATTATTCCTTAGGGCATTTCCAAACAACTGCTGCAGATTTGTGGAAATTACTTCTGGAAGTGACTGTAAATCATGTGCTGCATCCAGATTTCTCCAAATTATTATTCATCAGTGCAAAGCAAAGGGGAAATAGTTTCAATATATCAATGCGGGTAACTTACTGTGTGTCATATATAATATTGTGGTATCTATCTATCTAATATCTATCTATCTCATATCTATCTATCTATCTATCTCATATCTATCTATCTCTATCTATCTTTCTCATATCTATCTCATATCTATCTATCTCATATCTCTCTCATATCTATCTATCTATCTATCTATCTATCTATCTATCTCTCATATCTATCTATCTATCCCATATCTATCTATCTATCCCATATCTATCTATCTATCTATCTATCTATCTATCCCATATCTATCTATCTATCTATCTATCTATCTATCTATCTATCTATCTCTCATATCTATCTATCTCATATCTATCTATCTATCTATCTATATCATATCTATCTCATATCTATCTATCTCTCATATCTATCTGTCTTCTATCTATCTATTATCTGACAAGTATCAATAACAGTGAGGCCCCTCACACACACGTATGCAGTGTCCCGGCTGGAACCTTATCCGAATATTATCCATCCAGATCCTCCGATAGAAATCATTGACGACACAAGACAAATCCTTATTTTTGGCACATTTTGCTCTGAATCTTTGTACCCTGAGGCTGGTGCAGGAGGCGGCTCAGTCAGTCACTTTTTTGCATATTTATTTAGGGTCGATGCCAGTTTTCGCTGTCAGTAATAAAATACATTTATAGTCAGAAGTTGCTGAACTTTATGTGGTAACAGATGTTTTGTGTTATTTTCCCTTCAAAACATTGAAATAGAATTACAGTAAATTGAATATTGATGTCTCCTGCTTCCCGAATACCCAAAGACAGGGCTCCAAAAACTCTACAGCCCAATATTACAGGGGTCCTTGTGCCAGATTTGTGAGGTCACTTGTTTTTTCATTTTTTATGCAAATAATTTTTGACATTATTACTCAACAGTTTGTGACTTACAAAAGTCATGTGTACAATGCACCAGATTTCTGAAAGGGAATGTGTTGAAATTTTGGTCTGAAATAACCAAATCCTGATTAGAACAGATCAGGACTCAATGATGATCACAAAAACTGACAAAACTGTACAACAAGGAATCAGGAATAGCAATAGAACTAACAGGGGGATGTGGAGCGACTGTGCCGGGAGATTGGTTAGGCTTTAGCTCTTGGTGTAGTGAAAGTGATGGTAGTCATCAAAGGATGTCTGTGCAAAGCACCAATGGTCAGGGAAAGAATAGTCACAACCACTCAGGGGTCAGGGCAGGCACCAATCAGGGGTCAGGGCAGGCAACAGTCAGGGGTCAGGGCAGGCAGCATTCAGGGGTCAGGGCATGTAGCAGTCAGGGGTCAGAGCAGGCAACAGTCAGGGGTCATGGGGCAGGCAACAGTCAGGGGTCATGGGGCAGGCAACAGTCAGGGGACAGGGCAGGCAGCAGTCAGGGGTCAGGGCAGGCAACAGTCAGGGATCAGGGCAGGCAGCAGTCATGGGTCAGGGCAGGCAACAGTCAGGGATCAGGGCAGGCAGCAGTCATGGGTCAGAGCAGGCAAAAGTCAAGGATCAGGGCAGGCAGCAGTCATGGGTCAGGGCAGGCAACAGTCAGGGGACAGGGCAGGCAGCAGTCAGGGGTCAGGGCAGGCAACAGTCAGGGATCAAGGCAGGCAGCAGTCATGGGTCAGGCAGGCAGCAGTCAGGGGGCAGGGCATGCAGGGGACAGGGCAGGCAGCAGTCAGGGGTCAGGGCAGGCAGCAGTCAGGCAGAGTCCAAGGAAGGTTAAAGCCAAAACCTTGTAGGCATTGGTCACACAGAATTCTTGATGCAGGTTGTAGCCCAGGACCAGACCAGGATCGGATTACGTTGAGGCTGTCACCAGTTAAAGGCTGCAAAGTCTTAGAGCCACGAGTGGGATCACTTCTAGACTCTGCTCTGAGTAATATCTGTAGCAGGCTTCTGGTTGGACAGTGCAGCTGTCACTCAGAACTGAAGTGAGCTGTTCAGTAAGTTTGTGAGGACATGCCTCCAATCACATGGTCCGATGTTCCTTGAGGCCCCCTGATAAAATTATTCAGGGGAGCCACTCTCCATCATCCCCCAGTGAAAAAAGACCCTACTAGCCTCCAAATGAAGTTACTTTCTGCTGAATCATGGGGTTGAGTATGAGGTTTGAGCCAGGGCTCACTGAAGGATCCTCTGATGCTTTGTTTGGTGGAACAGTCAGACACTGCCTCCAATGCCCAAAGTCCAGCTACAATCATGGAATATTAAGCCACGGACATATGGTCAAGGCTCCTTTTAACATTAACATTCCCTTACTCCATACTGTGTGCACCTTAAGCTTTCGACTCACTTTTACTTTTATGTGACTTTGAATCCACTCCAAACTTTTTACATTGTTCTACAACCATAAGAAATATAATCTGGTACTAAAACAGTATAAAATAATAATTCATTATCTCCCGATCCAAGCACGGGGCCCATGTGGAGCGGCTGCGGCCCGGTGATGAATGACCATCTGGGATGTTTTGACACATATTGATTTGACTATATTGTGTTCCGGGGACGTTGCGAAGTAAATGTTTAATGTGCTGCCCCATAATTAATGTCATCATTGTGGGAAACGTACAGGTAAGGGCATATTATATGACCTCTGACATCAGTATTACATCCTTATGACCTTTCATTGTACTTAGAAGTTTCCATCAATGACTCCATTGCTCCGGTGATTTTGCAGCTGTGTCAGTATTGGTTACTGATTAACAAACACAAATCAAAAACTCCTCTAAGTCCACTAATTGGCTGCAGCTGGTCACGTGACCACCAACACTTACCAGGTGCAGAATACAAAACATTGGAGCCGGATCAGATAAAGTACGCTTCATATTTTTCGGTACCTCAGCTCCAGCCGCTAGGGCATTTTCTTGTTCCAAGTTTGATTCTTATCCACTATCCAGTCACAGTCACATTGCCGCACACAGTAGTCAAGGCACAGTGCCCCCACAGTAGCTTAGTCACAATGCTCTCCACAGTAGTCAAGTCACAGGGGGTCATTTACTAAGGGCCCGATTCGCGTTTTCCCGCCGTGTTACCTGAATATTTCCGATTTGCGGCGATTTCCCCTGAATTGCCCCGGGATTTTGGCGCACGTGATCGGATTGTGTCACATCGGCGCCGGCACGCACGCGACGGAAATTGGGGGGCGTGGCCGAACAAAAACCCGACGGGTTCGGAGAAACTGCCGCATTTTTTTAAAAAAAAGTGTCGCTGGACACACGATTACCTTCACCAATAATAGGATCATGCACTCCGGCGGGCCTCAGCGGACTTCAGCGCAGCAGCGACGCCTGGAGGACGTTGAAGGAACTGCCTATGTGAATCGCCGGAAGACCCGAATCCACCGCAGAGAACGCGCCGCTGGATCGCAAAGGGACTGGGTAAGTAAATCTGCCCCACAGTGTCCCCGCAGTAGCCTAATCACAGTGCTCTCCACAGTAGTCAAGTCACAGTGTCCCCGCAGTAGCCTAGTCACAGTGCTTTCCACACTAGTCAAGTCACAGTGTCCCCGCAGTAGCATAGTCACAGTGCTCTTCACAGTAGTCAAGTCACAGTGTTCCCGCAGTAGCCTAATTACAGTGCTTTCCACAGTAGTCAAGTCACAGTGCCCCAGCAGTAGCCAAGTCACAGTGCTCTCCACAGTAGTCATGTCACAGTGTCCCCGCAGTAGCCTAGTCACAGTGCTCTCCACACTAGTCAAGTCACAGGCCTCCCAGAGTACCCAAGACACAGTGCTTCCCACAGTAGCGAAGTCATACAGTCCCCCCCAGCGAATCCATGTCACTACCCCTACCCACAGTAGACAGGTAACGGTGTCGTCCACAGTAGCCAAATCCCATTGCCCCAGACAGTGGCCAAGTCATAGTGCCCTCCATTATAGGCAAGTCACTGCACACACCCACAGTAAACAATTTAAATTTAAAGTGCCACCAACAATAGTCAAGTCACATGGCTCCCCAAAGTAGCCTAGTCCCTCTAATGGGCCAGACCCATTCCACTATTCCCCCTGGCCCTGGCTGTCTATTGGTGGGTCCCAAGAATGGATTTCCCTGATGGGCTCTAAGCATCCCAATTTGATACTACCTGTACACATTGTGGGCTTTCTGTGTTCCTATGTAACATAAAATTATTCTCAGTATGTAGATTACATGCTCCAAACAGAACGACTTTCCTTTACGACGCTCTGTGAGAATGTTGCTAAGTACAACTTTATATATTTAGTTTATATTTTTTAGATGTACATGAAGGGAGAATATTTATGATGTACAAATTAATTATATATCAGCACGTGGCTTTGCTGGGTGGAAGAGGCAAAGGTATTTCCTAAACTTTAGAAAATAGCAGGCACATTAAAGGAAACCTACCACCACGGATCTATCTATTAAGGTAGATCCGGTGGCAGGTTCCTCTAATGTAGAATAGCATTGCCCTTTTTAGGGCTAATTCTTTTGTGGCCCATAACTTTTATAAATTTTAATTTAGCTGGAGCTGAGGCAACACGGTGCGGCTACTCCACACCCCAGTAGCCGCTTGCATTCCGCCTACTTTGACATCTTCAGCGCGCAGATCCTGGTAGCTGTGCACACTTGTCTGCAAATCTGGGTTCTGCGCATGCGCAGAACGCAGGCCGCCAGCTGCGCAGAATTCTTCGAAGACGAGTGCGCAGGAGCTACCAGGATCTGCGCGCTGATGTCAGGGAAGGTGGAATGCAAGAGGCTACTGGGGAGTGGAGTAGCCGCACCGTGTAGCCTCAGTTCCAGCTACTCCACGCCCCAGTTGCCTCTTTAGGAAATTTTACTATTGGGGGAATTAAAATTTATAAAAGTTATGGGCCACCAAAGAATTAGCCCTAAAAAGGGCTCTTCTACTCTACATTAGAGGAACCTTAATAGGTAGATCCGTGGTGGTAGGTTTCCTTTAACCAAAAAAGTAAGACTAGCACCAATCACATCTCAGCTTTCATTTTCCTAGAACAGTTTAAGAAATTAAATCGGAACCCTGATTACCATATATACTGGAGCATAAGCCTAGTTTTTCAGCACAAAAAATGTGCTGAAAACCCAAACTCGGCTTATACTCAAGTAAAAAATATATATCAAAACTCACCTTTCTGGCTTCCCCCACTGCTGGCTGCATACTGGGGCAGGGGGCTGGCTATATACTGGGGCAGGAGGCTGGCTATATACTGGGGGATATGGGATGGAAGCCTATATACTGGGGGGCAGGTGCTGGCTATATACTATGGGGCAGGGTCTGGCTAGCTATATAATGGGGAGGTTGTGACCAATGCATTTCCCACCCTCGGTTTATACTCGAGTCAATAGGTTTTCACAGGTTTTTGTGGTAAAATTAGGGGCCTCGGCTTAAACTTGGGTCGGCTTATACTCGAGTATATACGGTAGTTGTTATAAGCAACCAAGCCATTCCTACTATTTATGCGCTTTTTCAAATTCTTTTTTTGGGTTAAAAATCTAACTATAACTTACCCTGACATCACTGAATTCAGCGTCATTTCTCGTTCCACAGATTTTTTTTCCCTTTCAGTAAACACTGCCGTCTTCTCTCCCCAATGGAAATCAACTGTGAACAATTAGCTTTACAAGTTGTTTGTCTTCTGCGACATCTTACAAAATTTTTGTGAAGACGGCAGATGTTCCTGGTTCCACACAGACTGCAGAATCCAGTCCCTGACCTGACACGGCTCGGTGAATAACCCCTTCTCTGGCTTTTCTAACAGTATCACGTGCCAGGAATTGCCACATATCCACGGTCAAAAAGTCTTCATTACAGGATGTAATATCACACAGCATAATATATATGTGAAGCAGTCATTTACAAGACAAATGCTTAAAGGGGGTCTACCTACTCCCAGACCACCCCCAAAATAATCCCAGCATTGTGCTTCCCAATCAATTGAATTTGTGTAAAAAAATGCACTTTTATATTTATGCAAATGGACTTATCGGTGCACTGGAGGCGGAGCCAAGCCTGCTATTGACAACTTTTTACACCTTACTTCTATGGGAAATGTCCATTATCATGTAAATTAAGTTATGAACAGAATTGATAGAAGAGAATAAGTGTATCGGTAAATATGTCCCTGTTCTTAGTGCACCAAAGGAGCTAATTTGCATAAATTGCATAAATAACATTTTTGCTAAAATAGCAGATCTTTAGGAAATAGGAAACATATTCCTGGACAGCTTGGGACATGCTCTTCTACACAATGCTGATTTTACTTGTGGAGTGGCTTAGTAGCTGGTAGATCACCTGGTAGAGAATTTTGTGATGTCATAGAATGAGGTGTGGTTTTGGAAACGTATTCGCCAAAGACTTGGGAATTCAGTATTGCGGATCATATCCTATATTGCCCAGAATACTTTGGAGATTTGACATCACATGACCCTAGTAGATGCTTTTTGCTAATTAATTATTTTAAAATTATGCACATTTTCCTGCAGTTCAAGTTCAATAGTTAACAATCTTAAAATAAAAATGTGATTTGAAAAAAAGTGATTTTTTTTTTTAGGAAAAATTGGTGACACATCCCCTTTAAATGTTAAAATGATCGTAAATCAGAAACGTTCACATCTCGAATATTGTAAAGATTTCAAACCGTTGAGTTGAATCTTGTAATATTTCCTAACAATCCCCCCCCCCACTCATCTCGCTGGGACGTCTTGTAACTTACACTAATGAGCCTTTCCGTGTCGCCCCTATACAAAGGAACAATATCAACTAATGGGGCTATTAGGTCACGTAGCGAAGTCGTTACAAGGAGCTGATTGCTATTGTTAGGGGCATGTATGAATAATGCGGCACCGGTCCATACAGATCAATGACATTCTGTATGTTACTACCGGCTCCATAACAATGGTGTCGAATGATATTCATTCCCAAATGGAAGGTAATGGGGACGGGGACAGTAATGACATGTTTTACATAATGGGAATTAATAATAACATGTCCAAAAATGAAATTTCCAGGTGGCACAAGCCTCATTCTCTTGGCCTTGATCCTGCCTCATACTCTGCTATAAAGTCTGACGCCCCTCGTCTTCTCGTATTGTTCAAGAAAATTAATGGAGTTTGTATAAGAGAGAAAAGAACATGTCTGCTTGAGAATTTTATTGATCCTGAACATGATAACTGCAGGGGTCTATAGTAAAAATCTAAATTATTCCGCCCCCCCTCCCCATTGTAATACTAATACCTGCCACTATTGCTGGACGGCAACATCCTTGAGCCACAACCACTGTGTCAATCCTTTACAAAGACAAGGTTTGTTACATTTGGTATTTTTGGGGCCCCAAGCAGGTGGTCCCCAACCTTTCGGACCCCCGACTTACAGACGACCCCTAGTTACAGAAGGAGCTCTCTGCCCGCTGTGACCTCTAGTAGAACTCTGTAGATGCTTTACTTTAGTCCCAGACTACAGCTGTACGATATCTGTCATGAAGTTTCATTGATAATCCTTGGTCCCGGGATGGCACAAAATGTTGAAAATACAATTATAAAATATACAGTTCCGGCTTACATACAAATTCAACTTAAATACAAACCTAAAGAACCTACCTTGTACATAACCCCCGGGACTGCCTGTTCTTTACTCCCCCCAAATATCAGAGCAAGGAGTCTATTGCTCCCGGCTCTGCCATTGCCTCTGCTCTCCCTGCCCTGCCATTGCCTCTGCTCTCCCTGCCCTGCCATTGCCTCTGCTCTCCCTGCCCTGCCATTGCCTCTGCTCTCCCTGCCCTGCCATTGCCTCTGCTCTCCCTGCCCTGCCATTGCCTCTGCTCTCCCTGCCCTGCCATTGCCTCTGCTCTCCCTGCCCTGCCATTGCTTCTGCTCTCCCTGCCCTGCCATTGCCTCTACTCTCCCTGCTCTGCCATTGCCTCTGCTCTCCCTGCCCTGCAATTGCCTCTGCTCTCCCTGCCCTGCCATTGCCTCTGCTCTCCCTGCCCTGCCATTGCTTCTGCTCTCCCTGCTCTGCCATTGCCTCTGCTCTCCCTGCCCTGCCATTGCCTCTGCTCTCCCTGCCATGCCATTGCCTCTGCTCTCCCTGCTGTGCCATTGCCTTTGCTCTCCTTTCCCCACCGTGCATTTTCTGCTCCTCCTCATATGCGAAATAACCCCTGAGCTTACGGTTACTCCTGGTACCAACTCATATTGAGTCTCAGTTTGTGAATTACGGCTTAGATGTTCTGCTTTCATGACTTTGGTTCTTATCTCCACTTTATTCCATTTCTCGTTCTTAATTTACTGATCTCCCATGTTGACCCTGGATAAACTCTATAAATCTGCACCGACCTACATCCCGACCTGTACCTCATAACCTAGACATAGATAGGCTGTGACCTACCCCAGGACCTCTTCAAGAGATAGTGGTGTAGTGACCTACACGCAGTAACATCCAGATCTCTGTAGAGGTGTTAAAGGGTGACCAGGGAAGTTGCCCAAATCCAACTAGTTAGGTGACTTAGTGGATACAAGACTTGCTGTTTGTTACATAAGTGAACAGCTACATATCGATCCAGTAGATTGAGAAATAGAATATTTGAGACTAGATTTTAGGCAAGTGATGAATTTTTGGTAGAGCTGAAGCCAATCATTACTTTACCAGGTGGGAAGGTTTAGGTCACTGCCCACACATTTAAATACATACAGGCAGTCCCACCCCCACTGTTTTACCTAATTATGCCTAGGTAAGATATATTTATGTATATACCAGCAGTAACTATACAGCACATATAAGTATGTAGCTGCAGTGAATATACCACACAAAATTATATACAGGCAGTCCCCAGGTTACGTACAAGATAAGTACTTTAGGTTTGTTCTTAAGTTGTATTTGTATGTAAGTCAGAACTGCATATTTTATAATTGTAACCCCAGCCAAAATGTTTTTGGGTCTCTGTGACAATTGGATTTTAAAAATGTTGGGTTGTCATAAGAACCAAGATTAACAATAAAGTTTAATTGCAGACACCTTTGATAACTGTTATAGCTGTTTGTTGTAGCCTTAGGCTAAAGTTCAGTAAATTACCAACATCCAGAGGTCCGTCTGTGACTAGTGGTAGTCTGTAATTTAGGTGTTCTTTAAGAAAATATTCTCTTCTATTAAATTTTATATATCCTGGGGCCAACGAGTGGTCAGTTGTGAAAAGTATGTATTATTTAGGATCACAGTGTGGGGCACATTTGCTATCCAGGAGACACTATACTATGACTGCAGAATTTTAAGGGACACAGTGTGGAGAAGAGCTAAAGATAACTGGTAAGAAAAGTCTGGAGCAAGTCATGTCTGAAAGAAGTCTTATTTATATATCTGATGGAGAAGAATTGTCACCTGTGAGGGGTCCAGGTTTAGTTCACCTAAATTGGGCCCTGTATGTCCACTGTGAGTTTATTGTACACACTCTTTTCCAAAGAATCATTAATTGTCTAATTAAATGCATTCATTTGCAGTGAAATTCATTAGTTTCTAATGAGGTTACATTGCCATGAGGATCTGCCCATCACGTCAGGTTCTCTGTGCTCTCTGGGGGTCTCTCCTCCCCCGAGTCTGACTACAGAGATGTAAATAGCCGGGTGTAGATACAGATAAGTCGCTCTCCGCTCTCTTCTTCCATGTGCAGATGCAGTTTGACACTTCGCCGGCTGCTATATATTCTTGTTTGCTCGGGAACATAAGGGAATTAGATGTATTTAAGAAACATGTCAGGATGAATTCTGATTTCTAATTAGGAAACACAAAGTTAGATTTTCTCAAATTTCTTTTTACATTTAGAGGGAATTTAATGATGTGCTAAAACTTTGTTAAAGGGGAACCAGGAAATATCCCTTTAATAGATAGGATGCCCCCATAGAGTCTTCCACATAAATATCAGACCCCAGCGTCACTACACATAAACTAATAGGCAGGGCTGAGCTACAAATTAACGATGGGAGGATGCAGATGAATTAATGAGGTGGTGCTGCTGTTGTACACAGAGTAATTAAGGGGTTAATGTATATAATTCAGAGAGAAAGTTAATACAATTAATTTGGGACTGAGGGGGGGGGGGTGATCTGTTTGTGATAAATTTAGGTGGAGGCTGTATAAATTTAATTTACAGGGATTATGATGAAATAAGGGGGGGGACTGTATATATGAATAATTAAATTAAATTAATGTAAAATGAAATTAAAATAAATATGTAACAGTGAGTACTATATAACAGTTTATAGTATTATAGTATATTTTGTTGTGGGGTCACATTGTATTATTTGGTACATCCTAGGGCCACAGAATGGTCAGTTGTGAGGAGTGTGAATTATTTAGGAGCACAGTGTGGGACATGGATGTTAAAGGATAACATGGGGGTGGGGGAGTGAACTGTTTGTGATAAATTCAGGTGGAGGCTGTACAAATTTAATTTAAAGGGACTATGATGAAATAAGGGGGGTATTTTAAATATGAATAATTTAATGGTTAAAATAAATATTTAATAGTGAGTTCTATATAATAATTTATTCATGAACTATAGTATATTTTGTTGTGGGGTCACATTGTATTATTTGGTATATCCTAGGGCCACAGAATGGTCATTTGTGAGGAGTGCGAACTATTTAGGAGCACAGTGTGGGACATGGATGTTAAAGGATAACATGGGGGTGGGGGATGAACTGTTTGTGATAAATTCAGGTGGAGGCTGTACAAATTTAATTTAAAGGGACTATGATGAAATAAGGGGGGTATTTTAAATATGAATAATTTAATGGTTAAAATAAATATTTAATAGTGAGTTCTATATAATAATGTATTCATGAACTATAGTATATTTTGTTGTGGGGTCACATTGTATTATTTGGTACATCCTAGGGCCACAGAATGGTCAGTTGTGAGGAGTGTGAACTATTTAGGGGCACAGTGTGGGACATGGATGTTAAAGGATAACATGGGGGTGGGGGATGAACTGTTCGTGATAAATATAGGTGGAGGTTGTACAAATTTAATTTACAGGGACTATGGTGAAATAAGGGGGGGGGGTTTAAATATGAATAATTTAATGATTAAAATAAATATGTAATAGTGAGTACTCATATATAGGAACAAGAGAAGTTCAGCTCACCTTCTGCAGAAAACCCCTTTGGTCGCACGGATAGCGAGATGAGCCCCACGGACTGGGGGTCTGTGATCTAGTAGCAAACAAAGAAGAACGATCCAGCGTCTCAGGGGAAAATGATGCTAAAAAATTTTCTTTTATTGAGATTCCAAAAGGCATAAAATCGTTAGGCAAGATACACAGCCTCTATTTTCATGGTTTGCAGGAAATGACCGACGCGTTTCGCTCAGGTGAGCTTACTCATGGTCTACTTACAAAATGTGAGTTACGGCTATTTAAAGATCGCGGTCCCCCTCGGCGTGTGACGTCACAATCACATGATCCAAGACCATGTGAGTGACGTCACAGTCACGTGACCCGCGTCACATGATCCAGGAAGCTCCGCCCCTGGAAGGCCGCGATTGTATACAGAGTAAGTATTTGTATATACATATAAAAACTTGTAAGATCTTAAAAAATGCCACTAGAGAAGGTAGGTGATGCATATTGTGAATACATACATAGCAATTTGTAGGTAATGCATATTGTGGAAACATATATACACAGCAATTGAACATATAAAATACATGGAAAAACTACAGATGACAAGAGGAAACGAAGCAAACAATAAATGATTACACTTTATCTCAAAACCCTTGAACACTATAGGAGAAGCATATATACCACAGTACAGGAGCCAAGGGATTATCAAAAAATAATCGGATAATACAATTCGTCTAGTAACATAATATCAGATCCTGTCTTAAATTCATGCCCCAAGGTTGGGCAGTCTTTAAGACAAACATCCAATACGTCTCCCTATTAAAAAGCTTCTTCCTGTAGTCTCCACCTCTTATTGGTTTTGTAACCTTTTCTATTCCCTGCCACCTGAAAGTATCACAATTCCCATCATGTAGGTCGCGGAAATGTTTTGAGGCGGCTGACATATTACTCAAATTTGTGTTTTTTACATCAGAAAGATGTTTTCTAATACGGGTTTTAAGGGAATTCGTAGTGCATCCTACGTATTGTTTCTCACAAGAGGTGCAGGATATTAAATAAATGGTATAGGTTGTGTTGCAATTAAGGTAACTGGTTATATTATATCTCTTTTTAGTAGTGTGTGAGATAAAGAAATTGGTGGTGGTAAGAAATCCACACACTAAACATCTGGAATGTCCACATTTGTGGTTGCCTGGATGATGCAACCAGCTATAATTATGTTGTTTATCGTTCTTGCTATTAAACAAACTTGGAGATACAATTGATCCAATGGTGGGTGCTTTTTTTGAGATGTATCTCACTCCTTGGGAAAGACAAATTCTAGCATTATTGTCCTGCTCTAAAATTGGTATAAATTTATTCACTATATTTCTGATTTGGTTAAATTGTTTGCTATATGTAGTAACAAACGCAATGGGTTTGATGTCAGATAAACCGTCACAATTTCTCTCTCTTGTAGGTTTGTTTTTTAATAAATATTTGCGGTTAATGTTTCCAATTCTTTTTTTGGCTAGGGATAAGGTTTTTTGTTTGTATTTTCTGTGTGTCAACCTATTGAGAGTACTATATAATAATTAGTGAGTATAGTGAGTACTATATAATAATTTATTCATGAACTATAGTATATTTTGTTGTGGGGTCACAGTTCATTGTTTAAAATATATCTTAGGGCCAGTTGTGAGGAGTGTAAACTATTTAGGAGCACAGTGTGGGGCATGGTCATTAAGGGATGACATACTTTAAGTGCCTGTGTTATTTTCAGGTATGCAGTGTGGAGTAGTGTGACAAGTAGCCAAAGACACCTGGGCAACAAATTCTCAATGCTAAGTTGTGGCTAGAAGAAATAACGTTTCTATACCTGATGGTGAAGAGTCCTCCAGGATGCTGAGTTTTGGAATGTTGTACCAATCCAAATCCTGACTCGGGGTCCAATCCTATCCCTGGACAAGGTATTTAAATTTCAACATGATCTTGTGTGTTGCTGTTTATTTGTCTAGTACTCGGATACCTGTTTCTCTGAACTTCTCCTAACCTGACTCTCTTGTTACCTGGATTTTCCTCTTGGCTATGGCTTTATTCACTCTCTTATGGCTTGACCCTAGTTTGTATATTGGTTATTCCTCTGCTCTCCTGGTTCTTCCTGCATTATTCATAGCCACTACAGGTGGTCCCCCGACTTAAGGACACCCGACTTACAGACGACCCCTAGTTACAGACGGGCCTTTCTGCCCACTGTGACCTCTGGTGAAGCTCTCTGGACGCTTTACTTTAGTCCCAGGCTGTGGTGATCAGCTAGCTGTAAGGTATCTGTATTGATAATTCTTGTGTCCATGACAGCACAAAACTGTGAAAATCCAATTTTCACCTGGACAAATTTTTGTTGTCTGGAATTACAATTATAAACTATACCAGTTCTGACAATTCAACTTAAGAACAAACCTAAAGAACATATCTTGTACGTAACCCAGGGACAGACTGTATATATCTTTGCATGGTATATTCACTGCAGTTACATACTTATATGTGCTGTATATTTACTGCTGGTATATTTAGAAATATATTTTACCTAGGCCTAATTAGGTAAAGCAGTGAGGGTTTAGACATATGGAGCCCTGATCTGATCCATGGGAGTCTTGATAAGCCACTACTTAGCGACGCTCCTTTACTAACTATTTTACATTCACTGTGTTCTCTTCTTACATAATGAAATCATATATATATAAACCGTTGTGACATCCCATCTCATTATTGTTCCTGTCATCTGTAATGAATTCAGAATTGGGATTAAACGGTGATTAAATAACGTATTCTGCAATTATGTCGTTATCTTCTCTATTGGTAATCAGAAGTAAGGCTAATTAGCATTCTCAATCTTGTCCAATTGGACCCATTTATAGGACATGATGTCTTATATTGTACATACAGTTTGTATAATTACTATAGGGACATATTGCATTTTTTCCGGTAGAGCAGCAAAGTTATTACTGGTAGGTAGCTTATTAAGAGGGTTACATTATTAATATGCTCATTTGTATATTCATTATGTGCTAATATATTATGAGGATGAGAAATGCATGGGGAAAACTTATTTGTCAAATTCAATAGAAAATCTGCTGTTTTCTATTGGACCAGCTTGTATTTAGAGGTTGGATACTTCCATAGGAAGTCAATTTAACATGCAGAGTCAATTGTCTCGCACATCCCATGTTAAAGGAGCACCAAAAGTTGGTGCACTCTGTCGGAGCAGTGCAGGGGGTGTCAGATTCATGAAGAAGGGGCGCCACAAATCCTGAATTTGGCGCCCCCTGCAAACTACACAGGCAACTGCATATAGTACACACAGCACATAGTACATACTGCACATAGTACACACTGCACATAGTACACACTGAACACAATACACACTGCACATAGTACACCTACACATAGTACACACTGCACATAGTACAAACCGCACATAGTACAAACCGCACATAGTACACGCTGCACATAGTACACGCTGCACATAGTACTCACTGTACATAGTACACCTACACATAGTACACACTGCACATAGTACACACTGCACATAGTACACCTACACATAGTACACACTACACATAGTACACACTGCACATTGTACACACTGCACATAGCACACACTGCACATAGCACACACTGCACATAGTACACCTACACATAGTACACACTGCACATAGTACACACTGCACATAGTACACACTGCACATAGCACACACTGCACATAGCACACACTACACATAGCATACACTGCACATAGTACACACTACACATAGTATACACTGCACATAGCACACACTACACATAGTATACACTGCACATAGTACACACTGCACATAGCACACACTGCACATAGTACACACTGCACATAGTACACACTGCACATAGTACACACTGCACATAGCACACACTGCACTGTTTTTGATAAATGTGCCCCATTATGTCCATACAGTATTATCCTTCCTAAAGTCTACATTATATTGACCCTCTTTCTGTGGTTCCTCTTAAAGGAAATCTACCACGGGGAATCTACATTTTGATAGGTTCCCCATGGTAGATTCCCCGTCCCTGCAGCAGCTGACTCCCGGTTTTCATTAATTCAGGTATGCAGCTGCTGCAGAAAAGTTTAATGCTAAAATATGCAAATTAATTTCTAAGGCTACTGGGGGCATTGAGCAGCCTCAGACAGCTCCGGGGGGCGAAGGCTACTCCACACCCCCAGTAGCCACTACAGACCCACCTCTACCTGCTCCGGCCCATACTTTTGGCACATCTCCAGCAGCAATTGATCTTTGCGCAAGCTTTACTTTGATTGAAGCCCCCAAAATTAGCTCTGGCCAATCCCCATTACCTTATAGTAAAATCCATGGCCAGGTCCTTACACCCCATTTTAATGGTGCCCTAGGCAGCTGCCTTCACTGCCTAACCCCATGGCAGCCATATTGTTTGTCTCACAACTTTTCAGCAAGAACTATAACAAAGTTGTGATTTGATGTGACAATGTGATCGGGACGTGTCCCCATAGAACTTATATTTAGTATTGTTGAAAGTGAAAAAAAAATCAGGATAGGAAAATGATTATTATGTGACAGCGAGAGTCGATCTCCTGAGACGGGGAACACAGTGTGATAACGCCTTCAGCAAGACTGCGGGAGATTAACATATCCGGTGCCCCAGGAGTGGATACCACGTAGCCGCACTTCATCTCTCGCTCCCTCCCCCGCGCCTCTTCTTTACTTTCCCTATAACCTCTACGTTTTCATTTTGCTTAGCGAAATGATTTTTAGCAGAAAATAAAAAAAAAACCTACAAGTGAAATTTTTGTTTATGTAACCGGAATATGAAATCGCTGCCCATAAGATGCTGATGTAGAATTTTAGATGGAATGACAAACACCGAGCGTTGAGTGATGTTGACACTTTCATTTCAAGTAGGTCAGCGGGAGCGGAGGAAGATGTCTGCCTCCAAATATTTTCATACAACTTTTTTTCTTAAAATAGGATGTAACTTCCCAAAGTCTCCAGCGCTCAAGATAAAACAGAGAGTTATGGGATCTGATTTGGAAAAGGAATGAAGCCGCAATACCTTTGACATCCACAAGGAATACAAACTCGATCGTTTGGTTTTTGACCATTGCCCATCGCGTGTAGGGTAGGACTTGGCATCAAAGAACACAGCCTGGCACATAACGGGTATTTGGAGGCAAACACAGCCGGTTCCCTACTTAAGAACACTTGACTTACATATGACCCCTAGTTACAAACGGGCCTCTGGTAATTGGTAGTTTATTGTGCTTTAGTCCTAGGCTACAATAATCAGCTATAACAGATATCACAGGCGTCTGTAATGAAGCTTTAGTGTTACTCCTGGTTCTTATAACAATCCAACATTTTTAAAATCCAATTGTCACAGAGACCAAAAAAGTTCTGGCTGGGATTACAATGATAAAATATACAGTTCCGACTTACATACAAATTCAACTTAAGAACAAACCTACAGACCCTATCTTGTATGTAACCCGGGGACTGCCTGTACTAGCCTGCAGCTAATGCTCAAGTACGGGGCCATTGGGAGACAGCAATAACATTTAGCTTGCACTTTAATAATAATTCTTTATCTATATAGCGCACACAGATTACGCAGTGCTGCACAGAGCTTGCCAAATTGGTCCCAGTCCCCATGGGGTTCCTAATCTAAACCTACCAGTATGTTTTGGAGTGTGGGAGGAAACCGGAGGACCCGGAGGAAACCCACAAAAACATGCAAACTCTTTGCAGATTACTTTATTGGTCAACTTAGATGCTGTCGTCAATAACTCCCACAGCACCTAAGTGGTTAACAGAATAAGGGGCTCCTCTATAGCCCATGGACTCACTACCACAATCATTGGTGGTTGATGGGGGAGACAGAGCAATGGTTTTTGGGCTCTGCCCTCTACTGGTGTCTTTTACCCCCAGCAGAAGCATGGTCTGATGGGCTACCTGTCAGCATAACACTGACAGGTATACTAGACTGACATGTAGAAGTAAACAAGAGCGTATATGGTGGCCATATGCTAGCCGTATGAATGGCAGCTCGCATACGACTGACAAAGAAGTGCATTGTGCGCAGCGCGGTAACAGTGAGCACAGTCACCATATTGTGCCACAGATGGAAAACGGTATCTTCTATCTTTTGATGGCTGCACATCCCCTTGTGGAGATGGGAGGGGTGAGGAGCATTCCCCCCCCCCCCTCCCCTTCTCCGACCACATGTAGCATACTTTATATAAGAAGCTTAAAATTATTTTCCTATAAAGTCAGTTGTTTTTTAAATAAAAATGTAAAAAAAAAACCCCAAATACTATGTATAATTTGTTTTACTTTATCTTTATTGATCTGAACTGTACAAATTGAACTGACAATTGCTGTACCTATTTTCCTAAAATAATTGGACTAACAACTGATCACCATAAACAAGAATAAACATCACAACGTCCTGCAAAAAACAGGCCCTTACTTACAGCCGCTCTATCAAGTTATACATACTGCAAAAAATATATTGGGGGTCATTTACTAAGGGCCCGATTCGCGGTTTCCCGACGTGTTACCCGAATATTTCCGATTTGCGCCGATTTTCCCTGTATTGCCCTGGGATTTCGGCGCACACGATCGGATTGTGACGCATCGATGCCGGCATGCACGCGGCAGTAATCGGGGGCCGTAGCCGAACGAAAACCCGACGGATTCGGAAAAACCGCCGCATTTTTTTAGAAAAAAGTGTCGCGGAACTCGCGCTTACCTGCACCAGGTATAGGATGGTGCATTCCGGCGGACCTTGGGGAACTTCAGCGCAGCAGCGACACCTGGTGGACGTCGGAGGAACTGCCTTAGTGAATCGCCGGAAGACCCGAATCCACCGCAGAAAACGCGCCGCAGGATCGCGAATGCACCGGGTAAGTAAATCTGCCCCATTGTTTTATTTAGTCTGCTATGATCTGAACTGTATATTTATCAAAGTTGCTGTTTTCTGATTTTAAAAAACTAACTGAAATAAAAACTGATCAGAAAGTCATAGATACAACAAAATAACACGACTAAAATACTAATAAACATGGCCGCATCCTGCAAAAAACAAGCCCTAATGTACAGTAGTTCTGTCAACTCAAAAACATAAGACGTTTTTGGTGGCATAAAAAAAAAAATTATTTTCTAGGGCAAAAGCTGCAAGTGATAATAAGAAAACCATCCACATTTATTATTCCTGTGATATTGTGCAATGAAATGGAGCGATATTGCAATGTTCAGTTTGCACCATCTGCTGCTCATTAGTCTGTGGGAAACACCTGTGCAGCACGTAGGGCGACACGGACTGTAGCCGCAGGCTCGGAGAGAAGATGTAGTTTTACAAGTTTTATACTTTTATGTTATTTTTGGATTGGTTTTAGACCTTTTATTGCACCCCCCCCCCATCCCCATATCTATAATTACTATGTTATCACAGTATATAACAATCTCCACCTTCCTCCTAATGTGTGGAGTCAGGGCTGGTGCTATAAATAACTCAGCCCAGGGGGGGAAATTTATAGGGTAAGAACACCTGACTTACAGACGACCCCTAGTTACAAACAGACCTCTGGATATTGAGAATTAACTGTACTTTAGCATTAGGCTACAATGAACATTTTGAAAATCCAATTGATACAGAGACCAAAAAAATTCTGGCTGGGGTTACAATGATAACATATACAGTTCCGACTTACATACAAATTCAACTTAAGAACAAACCTAAAGAAGCGATCTTCTATGTAACCCGGGGACTGCCTGTATTATTTATGGACTGTCTGATTAGGGTGTCATGGTATGGTAGTTTTTTTTTTACTATATAGCTCCCGCAAAAAACTGCAGGTCATACGTGGGAGACACAAAGGCTCATTTACTAAGGGCTCCGCGGCCGCATTTCCGCCAGGTTTCCCAAATTTTTCCATTTTGCGACGAATTCCACACGATCGGATTTCAGAGCAATCGCGCCAGCTTTCACACGACAGAAATCGGGGGGCGTGGCCGTCGGACAACCCGATGGATTCAATAAAACCGTGGAATTTAAAAAATGAAAAGTGTCGCAAGATCACGCACTTACATGCACCAGGAAGAAGAAGGTGAACTCCGGCAGGCCTCGGCGCAGCAGCGACACCTGCTGGATATCGGGCGCACGATCTTAGTGAATCCCGGCAGAACCCGAATCAGCGTCAGACACTGCACCGCGGGATCACAACTGGACCGGGTAAGTAAATGAGCCCCACAGTATTGCAGTATTATTTATGCATTGTAGGGATGTTGTCACTGTTTGGTGGAATTATACTATTAATACTATTATATAGTTTTTTTAAATTTAGTTAAATGATTTTATACTTACAACAAACCTGTCAGTTAAACTAATCTACACTAACCAAACATATACAGTAGTACAACTATCCCTATATTGTGATCCCTCATGCCTAAAAATTCCAGTCTATTGGTAAAGTTGACTCACCATCGATGCAAATGACCTCATGTGATTACAGTCATCGTCATATTCATGTCCTTCTTCTCACCGTGACTCTTTCTTCCCCTTGCTGAAGAGAATTCCTGAGGGAGGGATGAGCTGATGTCTCTTCATCCAATCACATACAGCCAGCCGTGCTCTAATCCCCTTCATTCTCCCTTCGGTCATGTTTTTCATGGTTGAGAACAGTTCTGCGTGGATTCACTTCAATGGGTGCAAATGGTCTGTGTCTGATTCAAGAAACTCGACCTTGTGAATATGTCCTTACTAAAGGGGACAAGATAATGGGGGTCATTTACTAAGGGCCTGAATCGCGGTTTTCCGACGGGTTGCACAAATATTTCAGATTTGCGCTGTTTTTCCCTGAATTGGCCCGGGATTTTGGCGCACGCGATCGGATTATGTTGCATCGGCGCCTGGTTGCACGCGGCGGAAATCGGGGGTGTGTGGCTGAACGAAAACCCGAGGGATTCGGAAAAACCACCACATTTAAAAAAAAAAAAAGTATCGCTTGACACGCGCTTACCTGCACTCAGGGTAGGACGGGGAACTTCAGTGCATTCAGCGCAGCAGCGACACCTGGTGGACATCGGGGGAATTACCTTAATGAATCGCCGGAAGACCCGAATCCTCCACACAGAACGCGCCGCTGGATCGCGACAGGACCGGGTAAGTAAATCTTCCCCAGTGTGCACAGGATGCATTTTGAACAGAAACCGCTTATGGCTTGGCACCAAGGTTTATGACCACCAGTGATCTATACAACACCTTTAAATTTATAGAACCAGGAATGACACAGCGCCACCCATGTCCTAAGGTTTCCTCTGGTATTGCAGTTCAATGCCTTTCAAGGGAATGCCCGCAATACCAAATCCAACCTATGTAACTGAGTGGCGCTGTTTATGTCCATGTCTTCTAATCTTAGACACAGAGATAGACGGACCATAAGCGACGTGAGAGAAGTTTTCTTTTATCTTGTACTGTCTTGTAATATTATATATGATGGAGCCGTTTCCAGGAGCGTTGCCCTGAAGTGCCGCTGATGTACTGCAGCAATAAATACTTTAATATATTTTCTGTTTCTACATCTCTCCATGTAATGAAAACCATTTGCTATTATAGTTCCATTTCCATCAGCGCAGCTGCTTCACATGTCGGGGAACACATCCGTTCAGGGGCCGCGAGACTCTCTTCAATGGGTTTTCTATTAAAAGTTTCCGTACTACATGACATGACTTCCATATACCGGTACTCGGTGCGTCTCCATTGCTGAACCTGGCGCTCGGTACAAGTGTTACAGCTGGTTCAATCATTACAGAAGGTTTTGAGGACCTTTAAATTCTCCCTGGTGCAAAAGTTATAGGCAGTCAATGTTTGATTGGATGGGATCGGAACCAGAGACCCATCTCTTCATCTCACATCCAACTACAGGGCCACCGTCAGCAGGGGGGTCACATCTAAATATAAACATATGGGGGGCATTTATCAGGGCTTGCATATCAGTTTTGTCTTGAAATAATCATAATTCCTTGCAAACTGCAAGGAATTATGACTATTTCCCACTTTATGCCACCTCTATGGAGGGGTGTGAAAGGGACATGCCCGGTGCCAGAGTGGGGTGGCTCGAGATGTTCCTGCCCCATGACTATGCACTTGGAGCCTCCTGATGTATCGGGCATGACAGAGGGGCGGGGTTTACAAAAAATGTATATAATAATGCATATAAAATGTCCCCCATGATGGTTGAGGTGGCGTGACACCTGGAACGTGCCAGCTTCTCACCATTAAACAGTGGTCAACAGGAATGGCCGATCAGAGGGACTTGGGGAAAGTTATGAGATTGTATATTGTCTCTTTGGTGAGAGCGTGGGACTGTCCATAAGGTAGGCCCAGCTGAGATGCCCCTGTGACCTCTTCTGTATGCTCTCTCATGTGAGTTGGTTGAATGCTGCTGTTCCAGGACTTTTATGGCTCTCCATAATGGGGCCAAACAACTGCTACCCCCTACTTGAAGCCTTGGGAGTAGTGCACTGTCCATCAAAGCTTAGTTACAGGTATTGGCGGGTGAAACGGGGCAAGAAAAGGTGGATTTAATTTTGTGGCCACACCCACGGTATACCTAAACTGTAATTGTGAATGTGTCTTGGCATCCAGGCCACATATTTTCTCTATGGAGGCATGCTTATGATACAGGACACTTCAACTGAAAGAATCTTAAAGGTTCCCATTTAAGTGATTAGTCTGGTGCCAGTAGTAGGGACCGTACAGGCTCAGCTCATTATGCGGACAAGCTGCAACTCTGTGGTGTAAGTAGAATGAAGCTCTTCCCACTAGAGAACTACTGGTTAAAGCTGCCAAAGCACTAACTCCTTCTGCGTCATGCTACTGTAATGTTCTGTAGTTGGGCCATTACTAAATAACTCGGCATTCATGCAAGTGGACCCGAATGGGACAGGCCATCCTACTGGTCCCTGCGACTCAGGTGTCTACTTACTGACCTATACTCAACCAGGCATGTAATTACACCTTCATATACTTTGTTTGCATTAAGTTTGCAGTAGATGTTTCATTTGCACAATTTCACAGTTGTCATTGGCTGGTTCTCCCATAATCCACATATCCACAGACAAAGGGTATGTAACTCAAGCCCTGTCTGTGATTCTGAGTTAGTTTTTAGTAGTAAGTTAGTCTGGATAGATGCTCTTAGCTTCCAGCTGTACTGAGATAATGGGGCAGATTTACTTACCCGGTCCTTTCGCGATCCCGCGGTGCGTTCTCCGATGTTGATTCGGGTTCTGCCAGGATTCACTAAGGTTGTGCGCCCGATGTCCACTAGGTGTCGCTGCTGCGCTGAAGTCCGCTGGAGTTCACCTTCTCCGCCTCGGTGTATGTGAGTGCTATTTTTGCGACACAATTTTTTTTTAAAATTGCTCAGCTTTTCCGAATCTGTCGGTTTTTCTGACGGCCATGCCCCCTTGCGCCAAAATCCAATCGCGTGCGCCAAAATCCCTGGGCAATTCCCAGCAAATCGGATAAATTAGTGAAACCCAGCGGAAAAACGCGATGAGGACCCTTAGTAAATGTGCCCCAATGTGCTCTCAAGCCTCTCTCACCACCTGTAAGGAATCAGGTTGGATGCCCTTTTTAGTGTCCAGAGGATGATCTCTAGCATCTGGAAGTTTAAACCAAATTCAGCTGCCCATGCAACAGAGCTCATCTGGCTCCTCTACGAAAAAGGTTGCTGATTCTAGCCACATAAAAACTCTTCGTCCAGTGCTGAAGCTATTACTACCACTGCCACTGATATTGTTTCCAGGCTGTTACCATGTTGCTTCTTTGCTTCACCCTGCTGGTCAATGACAGAGGGGGGGAGGGGGCGCATAACTTTAAACTGTATTATTAACCTTGAGGACATCATCTGTTCTTTGGGGGGCGTGGACAATTGCTTGCATTGCTTCATGAGTAAGTCCGCCCGTGAGGACTGGTATTCCAGTCTCTTTTTGTGACCACTCTGGCTCAATGTCCCATTAATAAGGATACCGAACAAAATACTCCCTCATTTAACTCGAAATTTCCTAAAAAATAAATAGAAAGATACCCGGTGAAAAGAATATTAGAAATTTACATGAGCAAATGTCATAAAAAATTGGTGACAAGCAAGAAGCTTAATATTTTTCTAGTTGAAAAATTTCCCAAAAAAGGACCTTTTCTGACAGTATCTGATCTGCTATACAGCGGAGAAACAGGACATTTGTGAAGTATTGCATTGTGTATTTAGATCCGCTCCATGAATTTTTGACCTTCGGACATTAAATATACATTACTGAGAGATTCAAACAGATGGCGGAGTCCTGCAAACATCTGTGACAGATACCGGGGAACTCGCATCCCACCTGTTGCCAAAAAATGTCACATAACTTATTTATCCTGAAAGTTGAAAAGGTTCAGAAGTGAAGAGTGAACGTCCGCAGCATCACGGAGAGGAGGAGAGAAGGAAAGGAAAGAGAGGAGAACATTGTCTTATCCAGTGGCGTAACGTTAAGGCGATGTGCCCCAGTGCAAAGTTTGTGCCTGAGCCCTGTATCCTGACCTGATCCGGAGCCCTGTATCCTGACCTGATCCAGAACCTTATATCCTGACCTGATCCGGAGCCCTGTATCCTGACCTGATCCGGAGCCCTGTATCCTGACCTGATCCGGAGCCCTGTATCCTGACCTGATCCGGAGCCCTGTATCCTGACCTGATCCGGAGCCTTGTATCCTGACCTGATCCGGAGCCTTGTATCCTGACCTGATCCGGAGCACTGTATCCCGACCTGATCCAGAACCTTGTATCCTGACCTGATCCAGAACCTTGTATCCTGACCTGATCCGGAGCCCTGTATCCTGACCAGATCTAAAACCCTGTATCCTGACCTGATCCGGAGCCCTGTATCCTGACTTGATACAGAACCTTGTATCCTGACCTGATCCGGCACCCTGTATCCTGACCTGATCCGGAGCCCTGTATCCTGACTTGATACAGAACCTTGTATCCTGACCTGATCCGGCACCCTGTATCCTGACCTGATACAGATCCTTGTATCCTGACCTGATACAGATCCTTGTATCCTGACCTGATCCGGATGTATCCCTGTATCCTAACTTGAATCTAGACCCCTGTATCTTGATCTGATACGGAGCGCTTTATTCTGACCTGATCCAGAACCATGTACAGGCGGTCCCCTACTTAAGAACACCCGACTTACAGACGATCCCTAGTTACAAACGGACCTCTGGATGTTGGTAATTTTCTGTACTTTAGTTTTAGGCTACAATAATCAGCTATAACAGTTATCACAGGTGTCTACAATTAAGATTTATTGATAATCCTGGTTCTTATGACAACCCAACATTTTTAAAATCCAATTGTCACAGAGACCAAAAAAATTTTGACTGGGATTACAATTATAAAGTATACAGTTCCGACTTACATACAAATTCAACTTAAGAACAAATCTGCAGAACCGATCTTGTACGTAACCCGGGAACTGCCTGTATTCTAACCTGATTTGAAGCCCTGAAACCCAATCTAATCCAGAACCCAGAACCTGTACTCTGCACCCTGTTTCAGAGCTTGTACCCCGATTCAGTGCCTGTTGCCTGATACTCATATGTCTGTATACTTATCTCACTGGATACAAACCCTGACAGTATCTATAAGAGATTATACCATATGGTGGGACATTAGTTACCGGAAGCTCCATATTATGGATCTGCATGGACTCCAAGGACTTTCACCTAGTAAAGCCTCATAGCAGGAAGCTGCTTATATTACTATGGGGTCAGCATACAGTGGTCGGATTAGGCGAGGATATCATGTAAAGAAAAACATTCTTGGGAATTAACCCTTCACATTTTCCCTCAGTTCTATTTCTGGGAATTCCAAAATATTTGTAGAGTTTTTAATTACAGCCATAAAATCCTTTAATGTACAATAACTTTACTAACCAAACAATTATAAACTCTACATGTTAATAACCTATTGTATAAACAGTTTAGAGTGCGTGATCCGGTACAGCTGGGACTTTTTTATTTAGGATTTCCGAGGGGATTAATATTGGCATTTACATGGAAGGTTCTAGACCAGGTCCATTAAGATCCTCTCACCTAATGTAGAGATAATTCACTGCTTAAAGGAAACCTATCATTTATTTTATTGTATTTAGAATGCTGTAGCTACACTGATGCAGAAACATATCTTGTTTAATCCCTGATCCGAGTGGTTTTGCTCATAATACGATTATAAAATTCGGGAACTTGTGAAATAACTTTCAAATTGTGTCGCAAGATGATGCACTTACATGCACCGGGAAGAAGGAGGTGAACTCCTGTGGACCTGAGCGGGGAAGCGACACATGCAGGATATCGGGCGCACGATCTTAGGGCACATTCACATGGCCGTCTGCGGGGACGTACATGCGGCCGCATGTACGTCCCCATAGACGGCAATAGCGGCGCGGCGCAGATACGGTGCCACACATGTGTGGCACCGATCCGGGCCGCACACCGCAAAAAGATAGAGCATGCTCTATCTTTTGGCGTGTGTGCGGCCGTGCACCGCTATTCTCTATGGAGGGAGGAGGGGTCACCTTCTCCTCTCCAGCACACGGCGGTATGTCTGCACGGCGGGCATACCGCTGTGTGAATGTACCCTTAGAGAATCGCGGCACAGTGCATTATACACGGACAATGATCTATCGGTGAACTCTCTGGACCGGGTAAGTAAGTTTGCCCCAAAGTGTAGCATTCAACGGGTTAGGTAAGGGCATAGTTGGGAGCTAACCTGAGACTTGTATCAGAAGTAATGATACTGGTATCTCATGTACCATCCAGAGGGTTAGGTAGGTAGATATTTGTAACTAAGCTGAGTTCAGGATCAGGCGTAGTCATACAGGTAGATGGTATAGTATATATATGGGCTAGGCTGGTGCATAGATGGGAACTAACCTGTGATCAGTAGTAGCACTACAGGTACCAGACATGCCAGTACAAAGGTTCAAAGACACATATTTTAGATCTAGTCTTAAGTTAAGATCAGAATTGCCACGCCACTACAGGTACTGGGCAGAGTAACCGAATGGTAAGCAGGTTCTTGGTCAGGAGTTAGATCGATGTCAAGATCAGCAGTAGCACTACAGGTACCAGGCAGAATACCCCAAAGGTAAGGCAGGTGAAATACCCAAAGTTAAGCAGGTGCTTTGTCAACGAAAGTTGAGTTACAAACCAGATGAACTAGATCAAAAGTAACACTACATGTAGCAGCCACAGTATCCAAAGGTTGGCGTATATATTCGGAAACTATGCTGAGGTCAAGATCTGACCTGAAGGATTACCAGGAAGGTGCTTTAGCTAGGAACTAGATTTAGATCTGAAGTAGAACTACAGCTACCCGAAGGGTTAGGTATGAGCTACGTCGGTTGAAGTGAAGAGCAGAATAAGACCTACAGTTACCAGGCAGTGAGGCAGAGTATCCAACGAGTTAGGCAGGTGTACATTTGTAAACCAGGATGAGGCCCAAATTTAGGCAGGTGCATTTATGGAAACTATGCTGAATCCAAGATCTGAAGCATCACTGCAGGTACCAGGAAGATTACCTAAAGGGTCAGGAAGATGCTTATTCAGGAACTTGATTGAGGTTAAGATCTGAAGTAGAACTACAGGTCCCAAAAGGGTTAGGTATGGGCTTATTCGGTTGAGGTCAAGAGCAGAATCAGAACTACAGGTACCAGGCAGAGTATCCAAAGAATTAGGCAGGTGCACATTTGTAAACTAGGGTGAGATCCAAATCTGAAGTAGCAACACAGGTACCAGGCACAATACCCAAAGGGTTTGGCAGGTGCTTGGCCAGGAACAAGACTCAAGCTCATGGTACCAACAGCAGAGGTACATGGTGAGGAAGGATGTATCGCAACTATCAGGCAACACGTGGTAGGACGGTTCCTCTATAAGTAGTCCACAAGACGTCATGTCATCTTCAGGCACCAGTTGCCTTTGTAGAGCTGCTGTGTGAGCAGAATAGGTCCGAGTATGGAGGCACAATGCCCAAAGGGTTTGGTGGGTGCTTGGCCAGGAACAAGACTCAAGTTCATAGTAGCAACTGCCCAGGAACATGGTGAGGAAGGATGTATCACAACTATCAGGAAACAAGTGGTAGGACGGTTCCTCTGTAAGTAGTCCACCAGACTTCATGTCATCTTCAGGCACCAGTTGCCCTTGTAGAGCTGCTGTGTGACCAGAATAGGTCTGAGTAATGAGGCACAATGCACAAAGGGTTTGGTGGCTGCTTGGCCAGGAACAAGACTCAAGTTCATAGTAGCAACTGCCCAGGAACATGGTGAGGAAGGATGTATCACAACTATCAGGCAACACGTGATAGGATGGTTCCTCTGTAAGTAGTCCACCAGACTTCATGTCATCTTCAGGCACCAGTTGCCCTTGTAGACTAGAATAGGTCTAAGTTTGGGGAATGGGTGCATGACGGACCAGGAACTAGACTTCTAGAACTGGTTTAGATGAATAATAGGATTACAACCAATCAATCATCATGGTCATCATGGTGCCAGTGTGAACAGCGCTTCTTCTCTAGACCCCGTGCCCTCACATCGTACCAGGCTTAGCATCTACCGCATGGAGTTGGCTGTGCCGTTCCCCTCATTCAGTTTTAATTGCAATTTTTTTGTGATTAAAATGACTTAATTTTCACATGATTACTTTTTATAGCTCATAAATATGTATCGCACTTTGCATTTCCCTGCCCGGGGCTAAGCAGAGAACATCTGGGATTAGTCTACGATACATAAACCCCGGCGAGGGCTTTGATCTGAGATCCCTTTAAACAATATACAAATGACTTCGCTGCGACATTATAGGTCATTTCCAGTGCACATTTCACATTTACCGCCCTATAAATTACTTCCAAAACATTTATCACAAGGCGCGAAAGCAACAGGAGCCACAGAGGACGGGAGGATGTGGATAGGACGTGCGGCTCGCGAGGTAATATACAACTGGCGAAAAAACAACAGCAACAGAAGTTTTATTGGCCGTCCTACATGGAAGCGAGCGATTCACGAGTCTCTATCCAACGTCAGCCGAGTGTTTATGTTGGAGATGATCTACAAGTCTGGAATCCGGCCTACGGCGCTGAATTACAAATACAAAGTAATTTAAAAGTTGCGAACCATAAAAGCGCGGAGAGGTACGGCAAAGTTTTTGTGATGAAAAAAGGAAATTATTGTGGTGCAAAGAAAACAGGAATGTACAGGGAAATCATAGTGTCATAGTATACAATAACCTCTATATAGATAACACTGACCCATCATTACATCACTACTGACAATAGATGATGTCACAGCTTATCTCCTCCCCCTCCCTGTACAATGACCTCTATACAGATAACACTGACCCATCATTACATCACTACTGACAATAGATGATGTCACAGCTTATCTCCTCCCCCTCCCTGTACAATGACCTCTATATAGATAACACTGACCCATCATTACATCACTACTGACAATAGATGATGTCACAGCTTATCCCCTCCCCCTCCCTGTACAATGACCTCTATATAGATAACACTGACCCATCATTACATCACTACTGACAATAGATGATGTCACAGCTTATCTCCTCCTCCCTCAATGTACAATGACCTCTATATAGATAACACTGACCTATCATTACATCACTACTGACAATAGATGATGTCACAGCTTATCTCCTCCCCCTCCCTGTACAATGACCTCTATATAGATAACACTGACCCATCATTACATCACTACTGACAATAGATGATGTCACAGCTTATCCCCTCCCCCTCCCTGTACAATGTCCTCTATATAGATAACACTGACCCATCATTACATCACTACTGACAATAGATGATGTCACAGCTTATCTCCTCCCACTCCTGTACAATGACCTCTATATAGATAACACTGACCCATCATTACATCACTACTGACAATAGATGATGTCACAGCTTATCTCCTCCTCCTCCCTGTACAATGTCCTCTATATAGATAACACTGACCCATCATTACATCACTACTGACAATAGATGATGTCACAGCTTATCTCCTCCCCCTCCCTGTACAATGACCTCTATATAGATAACACTGACCCATCATGACATCACTACTGACAATAGATGACGTCACAGCTTATCTCCTCCCCCTCCCTGTACAATGACCTCTATATAGATAACACTGACCCATCATTACATCACTACTGACAATAGATGATGTCACAGCTTATCTCCTCCTCCTCCCTGTACAATGACCTCTATATAGATAACACTGACCCATCATTACATCAATACTGACAATAGATGATGTCACAGCTTATCTCCTCCTCCTCCCTGTACAATGACCTCTATATAGATAACACTGACCCCTCATTACATCACTACTGACAATAGATGATGTCACAGCTTATCCCCTCCCCCTCCCTGTACAATGTCCTCTATATAGATAACACTGACCCATCATTACATCACTACTGACACTAGATGATGTCACAGCTTATCTCCTCCCCCTCCCTGTACAATGACCTCTATATAGATAACACTGACCCATCATTACATCACTACTGACACTAGATGATGTCACAGCTTATCTCCTCCCCCTCCCTGTACAATGACCTCTATATAGATAACACTGACCCATCATTACATCACTACTGACAATAGATGATGTCACAGCTTATCTCCTCCCCCTCCCTGTACAATGACCCCTATATAGATAACACTGACCAATCATTACATCACTGGTGACAATAGATGATGTCACAGCTTATCTCCTCCCCCCTCCCTGTACAATGACCTCTATATAGATAACACTGACCCATCATTACATCACTACTGACAATAGATGATGTCACAGCTTATCCCCTCCCCCTCCCTGTACAATGACCTCTATATAAATAACACTGACCCATCATTACATCACTACTGACAATAGATTAATACTGTAGATAGAGAGATGATATTATCTAGATTATTACATAATTACCGTAGATATGAATAAAAAAAATACTCAAAGGCTTCAGATTTGCATATTTATTAAAATATATTTACATATACAAAAAGGTGCCTTAACTGGATCCTAATTCCGTGCTTATGATTTTTAAAATGTATCATTATGAAGCTTCCATTCTCACAGCTGTAGGATTATAATGTATTATCATAGTAGGATCTGTCTACAGCTTTCTGCAGTGAGTGCCCCCTAGTGGAGGCTATTTACAGCCCAAATCTACCGACTAAACTCTACGTTTGTGTGGCTTTTCAGACCTGCAATAAGTATATGAGCCAGTCCATGCCTAGAAAATAATGTTATAGAGCAACGCTGCAAGTTTTTAGCTTGGTTTCAGATGTCTTGCCTGAGGACCTCTCCCATCCTTGGCGGATCTTGGTAATCTTGGTATCGATGCAAGGGATTACTAGCATAAGCTTCAATATGAGAACAATGCACGGGATGACGAGCGCCAACATGTACACAGGAGGCATGTACCACTTGTATCTCTCAAGTAAGAGGAACCTGTTCCAGCCAAAGACCATTGCATGTCCCGTGCACAGCACCAGGGTCAGATAGCCCAGCTTGGACTGAAATAGAAAAATCATTAGATTACTATAAATGAATGCAATGCATTATGGGAACTGACTATCCAGGGACTGACACATTCCAATATGGTAACTGAAAATGTTTTGAATGCTGCTTTGCATGTGACTGGAGTATAAATAGGCCCACATTTATCAAAAGTAGTTCCAACTAGGTGCAGTGGGGCACATTTACTAAGGGTCCAAATCACGTTTTTCCGGCGGGTTTCCAGAATTTTCCGATTTGCGACGGATTGCCCCGGGATTTTGGCGCACACAATCGGATTGTGGCGCATCGGGAATTGGCTTTTACGTAACAGAAATCGGGGGGGGCGTGGCCATCAGAAAACCCAACGGATTCGGAAAAGCCACGGAATTTGAAAAAAATTTGTGTCGCAAAAATATCACTCACATACACCGAGACGGAGAAGGTGAATTCCGACGGACTTTAACGCAGCAGCGACACCTGGTGGACATCGGGCGCACAACCTTAGTGAATCCCGGCAGAACCCGAATAAGCGTCGGAGAATGCGCCGCGGGATTGCAACTGGGCCGGGTAAGTAAATCTGCACCAGTGTGTGCCACATTCAAAAAATTGGCGCTAGTTCTTCATGAATCTGGCGTCCCCTGCGCTTTCTTTTGGTGCACCTTTAACATAGAGTGTATGACGCACTTCTATTGGACTCTGCATGATAAATATGTAGAAAAACTATGCACTGCAATGCCCCTATATGTGCGAAATGTGGTGCGTCGGGTACAGTGCAGCGGTGGCACAATTTGAGTGCTGACACCTCTGAAATACATGTGCAGGCAGGGTGCACTGAAAATAATGTGCAGAGTCCAACAAAAATCTGGCGCAGGGGCTTTAATAAATGTGGGCCACTGAGTAACATTCATAGTAATGACTAGATAGAACATACCTGGACAAACCGAAATTCTCTCCAGTTGACGGCATTGCTGACGGAAGGGAGGGATGTGATTCCCAATACTATGTAGAAGAAAAATCCCAAGATTCCTAGTGCCAAATAGGTGTCACTTCTCCAGGCGAGCGGCTTCTCAAAAGCCCTGGTAGTATTCTGCTTGATCTAATAAAAGTGCAATTCAAATATTGTAAGAAAAATGTTTAAAAATATCTATCTCATATCTATCTGTATCTATCTTTTTATCTATCATCTATCCATCCATCGATCTCATATCTATCTATCTATCTATCTATCTATCTATCTATCTATCTCATATCTATCTATCTATCTATCTCATATCTATCTATCTATCTATCTATCTATCTATCTCATATCTATCTATCTATCTATCTCATATCTATCTATCTATCTATCTATCTATCTATCTCCTATCTATCTATCTATCTATCTCATATCTATCTATCTTTTTATCTATCATCTATCCATCCATCTATCTCATATCTATCTATCTCCTATCTATCTCCTATCTATCTATCTATCTATCTATCTATCTCATATCTATCTATCTATCTATCTATCTATCTCCTATCTATCTATCTATCTATCTATCTCATATCTATCTATCTTTTTATCTATCATCTATCCATCCATCTATCTCATATCTATCTATCTCCTATCTATCTCCTATCTATCTATCTATCTATCTATCTATCTATCTCATATCTATCATCTATCTATCTATCTATCTATCTATCTATCTATCTATCTATCTCATATCTATCTATCTATCTATCTATCTCATATCTATCTATCTATCTATCTATCTATCTATCTATCTATCTATCTCATATCTATCTATCTATCTATCTATCTATCTATCTATCTATCTCATATCTATCTATCTTTTTATCTATCATCTATCCATCCATCTATCTCATATCTATCTATCGCATAGCTATCTTTTTTTTTTAAATCCAAAAATAGGCAGCACTCCAAAGTAATTCAAAGTTTCAAAGGTGACGTTTATTCCGAAGCGACGTTTTGGTGAAAGGTGGGTGCCACCAACGAAACGTTGCATCATCTATCCATCAATCTATCATCTATCTATCTCTCTATCATATATCCATCAATCTATCGATCCACCTACAATTCTTCCCTTGAGGGTAGCTGCTGCTAAAAAGATAAGACATTTTGCAAATACCGTATATACTCGAGTATAAGCCGAATTTTTCAGCACGATTTTTGTGCTGCAAAATTCCCCACTTGGCTTATACTCCGGTATATAAAAAAGAAATAAACTCAGTACTCACCATACTGACTTCTACTGCTTACATCACAGAGCGCGCCCTGGCCGGGTCAGACTTGGAGCCAGCTTGAAGAAAGAAGAGGCGCTGACCACGGACATGAAGATAGAAGAGGAGCTTCCCGGGCCTTGGGAATGGTGAGTACTGAGTTTATTTTTTTTACGGGCAGGCCATCTACAGGGGGCTGGCAGGCCATCTACTACAGGGGGCTGGCAGGCTATATACTACAGGTGGGGTGTCAGGCTACATACTACAGGTGGGGTGTCAGGCTACATACTACAGGTGGGCTGGCAGGCTATATACTACAGGTGGGCTGGCGGGCTATATACTACAGGGGGCTGGCAGGCCATCTACTACAGGGGGCTGGCAGGCTATATACTACAGGTGGGATGGCAGGCTATATACTACAGGGGGCTGGCAGGCTATATACTACAGGGGGCTGGCAGGCCATCTACTACAGGGGGCTGGCAGGCTATATACTACAGGTGGGCTGGCAGGCTACATACTACAGGTGGGGTGTCAGGCTACATACTACAGGTGGGCTGGCAGGCTATATACTACAGGTGGGCTGGCAGGCTATATACTACAGGTGGGCTGGCAGGCTATATACCACAGGTGGGGTGTCAGGCTACATACTACAGGTGGGCTGGCAGGCTATATACTACAGGTGGGCTGGCAGGCTATATACTACAGGTGGGCTGGCAGGCTATATACTACAGGTGGGCTGGCAGGCTACATACTACAGGGGGCTGGTAGGCTACATACTACAGGGGGCTGGCATGCTACATACTACAGGGGGCTGGCAGGCTATATACTACAGGGGGCTAGCAGGCTATATATAGAGGCTGGCAGGCCATCTACTACAGGGGGCTGGCAGGCTATATACAGAGGCTGGCATGCTATATACTACAGGGGACTAGCAGGCTATATACAGAGGCTGGCAGGGCATCTACTACAGGGGGCTAGCAGGCTATATATACGACAGGGGGATGGAAGGCTATATATTATAGGGGGCTAGCAGGCTAAATACTACAGGAGCCTGGCAGGCTATATACTACAGAGGGCTGGCAGGCTATATACTACAGGGGGTGGCAGGCTATACACTACAGGGGGCTGGCAGGCTATATACTACAGAGGGCTGGCAGGCTATATACTACAGAGGGCTGGCAGGCTATATACTACAAGAGGCTGGCCATATACTACAGGGGGTTGGCAGGTTATATGCTAAAGGGGACTGGCAGGCCATATACTACAGGGGGCTGGCAGTCTATATACTACAGGGGGCTGGCAGTCTATATACTACAGGGGGTGGCAGTCTATATACTACAGGGGGGTGGCAGTCTATATACTACAGGGGGGCTGGCTGGCTATATACTACAGGGGGCTGACTATATACTACATGGGGCTGGCTGCCCATATGCTACATGGGGCTGGCTGCCTATATGCTACAGGGCACTGGGGAGCTATATACTACTGGGGGCTGGGGAGCTATATACTACTGGGGGCTGGCTATATACTGGGGCTGTGACCAATGGTTTTTCCAGTTTTTTGTGTTAAAATTAGGGGTCTCGGCTTATACTCGGGTATATCTTCTTAAAGGGATCATCTTACATGGTAAGGCATTTTTAGAGGATTTATCACGGATTGAAAAAAAGTATACAAGCTTTGATTTAGTTGCAATTCCCGGTGCAGAGATGGTAATTGTGACTTCTCCGTCCTCCATAGCATTTGGGGGTGGGGAGGGGGAGGAGCCAGGCTGTGCTGTGAGCCGACATTGAGTGTTGCTGCCCCGTGCCTCCACACTGCTTATAGCCTGCGCTCGTTCAGGCGCAGGCTAGGGTGCAGTTCTATGCAGATAAGACCTGGTGCAGAACTGCCCCATCAGCACAGCACATCACTGCTGCCTTCTGGGATTTACCAGGAGACCAGATCCTCTTGATAGATTTAGTGTCCACCGGGGGTTCGGGCACCAACCCAGCCAAGGACTGGTGGACCTAGGCTTCAACACAATTATGGACCTAGTAAAAGACAACTCAATTTGAAGGGTCTTCATGATCATGTCCTAGGGTTAGATGCATGGTTGGCCCATGGAATATGCTCTGGAAAACCCATCCACCCTGCATCACATGGGCCTCCATCTAGGAGATGTTATTGAAATGGGACCCAGGGCTGGGCGTTCAACTATCTTTTCTTTCTTGGGTCAGTGTGAGACTTGGATTACTAATAACTTGGTCTTCAAGACCAATGGGGACTCAATGGTTTCCTACGGGAAAACTTGCTTTGATATATGAGCGATTTGGTTTACAAGCATGATTACGAATTCTGCTCGTAATCCAAGGTTCCTCTGTATTTATTCATTTACAAGTTGCAAAAACCCAAGGTTCAGAGACCGTCCTTGTCTGGACCTTTCCATAGTAGTCCTGTACGTATGTGGTGAGGCTCTCCTCTTCGTAGGGACTCATTACCTGATTGATTATGAACATCTCCGTCCTGTGTCTGACGCTGTACCGGATGGGAATAACTAGAGTATAAATGGCGTGGAGGAAGGCATAGGACAAGGCCACCAGCCCCAGCTGCTTCCTACACAACATCCACCGGTCCAACCAGTCCGGGAACCGGCTGTATTTGGTTCCTCGATATAACTGAATGATGGCAGCAAACACCCCGGGCAGATAGCACAAGGCCAACAACATCAGCGAGACAACGGGGAAGATCCGGTTGGCAATCGTGACCATGAGATAATACGAGACGTCCTTGTCCTTCACGGCATTGTAGATGATGTCACCTATCACACAGTACAGGAAGACCAGGACGGTGAGTCCTGCGCAGGTGGACACCGGGAGCCTCCACATCGGGAAGAGCTGTAGTGGATAGTCCTCTATTTCCTTGGCTGCCACAAGAGATCCCTTGTCTTGTGGGGTCAACCCCATGGCACGGACCATATCCATTATCTGTTGTTTGGCCTTATTGTCATCAGAACATACAAAGACCTGAGATATAAATATACAAACATAAGCGACCCAATGACAGACCAGGCACCATAAAGGTGTCCAAATGCATCAAGAACCCAATTTTTGGAAGACTAGCCGAATAGTGTCTTTATAGACGTCTATGGGACCATTTTCTGCCACCATAGGCCTCACCTTCCATAGCAAAGAGTATGGTGATGCCTCCATGATTCCCACTAGATACACATAATATATATAACAATATATACACCTGTTATAACAATACAGTGTGAAGAAGACTACTTTTCCCAGGTGGTACAATATAAAGAAAAATTATTTTGGGTGGCATAGTGTCTGGTGCTAGTATTTTCAGTTGGCACACTGTATAGCAGTATTGTTTTTGTCGGATGCAGTATTGTGTGGTATGATTATTTACACGGGGACAGTGTATAGCAGTATTATTTACAAGAGGCGTAGTGTGGGCCAATGTACTTTAGGAGAATCGGTGTGTAGCAATGTAGTTTGTGAAGGGGGCACAGTGTGTGGCAGTATTGTTTACAGGTGGACAGTGTATGGCAGTATTGTTTACAAGAGGCGCAGTGTGGGCCGGTATGCTTACACTCGGCGTTTAGCAGCATAGTTTGCAGAGAGGGTACAGTGTGGAGCTCTATTGTTTACAATGAACAAGTGTGTAGCAGTATTCTTTACAGATAGACAGTGTATGGCACAGTATTGTTTACAGTTAACAAGTGTGTAGTAGAATTGTTTACATATGGACAGTGTATGGCACAGTATTGTTTAACGGGGGGCACAGTGTGTGGCAGTTTTTTTTTACATGAGGCACAATATGTGGCAGTATTGTTTACAGTTTACAAGTATGTAGCAGTATTGTTTACATATGGACAGTGTATGGCACAGTATGGTTTACAGTGAACATGTGTGTAGCAGTCTTGTTTGCAGGTGGACAGTGTGTGGAAGTATTGTTTACAGTGAACAAGTGTGTAGCAGTATTGTTTACAGATGGACAGTGTTTGGCACAGTATTGTTTACAGTGAACAAGTGTGTAGCAGTATTGTTTACAGATGGACAGTCTATGACACAGTATTGTTTACAGTGAATATGTGTGTGGCAGTATGGTTTACAGAGGGTACAGTGTGTGTTATTATACATGTCTGTGACCGCTTTATTTTCTGCAGTGCATTGTGTAGTAGTATAGTGAAAGAGCTCACACAGTGTGACAGTATTATTTCCAGGAGGTATACTATGTGACAGGTATATATTATACTATATATATTGTATGTGTTAGTATGAAATCTGGGGGTACTATTTGTGTTGCTCTTGTTAGGAGCGCAGTGTACAGTAATATACTTTCTAGGAGACACAGGAGGTAGCGGTATGTGCTATGTATGGGGCTGTAGTGTGGGGCAGTATTATATTTAGAGGTTGTTACTATGAGGATACACTCACTATGGAAAACTTCCTAAACTTTGCTTCCCATGGGGTTTTCTGCAGTGGAATCTATTACAGGTAACACATCCCACACCTGAGATGGAAGAAGCGAGGAGGAAACATAGAACGTTCACTTCTGTAGCTGTTATGTTATTAATGTGTCTGCACTCGCTGGATACTTTGTTGGAATAGATTTTTCCTGGAATTTTTTTTTTTTTGTGAATAGTCTGTGTACAGCTTTAAGAATGTGTTCAGTAAGTGTCTGTAAGACAATTCATGACCTACAAAGTTTCTGTGTTACTTTAAAACATAGTAAAACATTCATTTCTTCTTCCAAAATAAGCGCCACCCCTGTTCACGGGTCACATGTGGAATTACAACTCAGCAGCATTAATTTCATTTGAACTTCTATACCGATTACAACCTGTAGACAGTGGGGGCGCTGTTTATAGAAGAAAGCAGCTATGTTTTTCTAACCTTGCGATCAATGGTTTACCTGTCTACTGGCGTCCAGATTCCCAGACTGCAGCGCCCAGGCGGAGACGGTATTCAACGCTTTGACAACGGAGGCCATGGGCACAACCTGGGCGAGGTACTCGGCGTTAGAGTCGGGGTATTGATTTATCTTCAGGTTATTGCTGACATCCACCAGTATTTTACCCTGCAGAACGTCCCCGAGCTCCTTCAGGAAACCATAGTGTTCCCGATGTACCGCCACAATGATGACGGAGCACTTCTGTGCCGCCTCTGTGTGACTCAGGACCTCCGCCGCCCGAGGCAGTAAACTGCTCTCTCCAGGGTTTCGACTTCCAAATATCACGGAATAACCACTTTGTAGGAACTTATATCCAAGGGATCGTCCAAAATCTCCTGTTCCGAAAATGCATATTTTGTCTCTCTTCTCTGAGAAATCAGAGCAAAGCGGGATCATGACCTTTGTCCCCATTGCCTGGCAGAGAAAAACATTGACATTGACACTGATCTGATTCCCTTACTTTAATATGAAATTCTCACAACTTCATTAAACACTAGGGGGAGCTCACTGCATACAGATGTATACAGCACCCATCCAGGTTTATAATAGTGTAATAAATTCATACACAGTTAGCTCCCCCTAGTGGTGGCTGCATATAGGTAGAATTATATCACTTGCCTGTTTCTGACTGCTGATTGTTTCCTTTTATCTTGACTTTATTTTCTGTATCTTGTCTTAGATATCTTCCTGTGTAGACTATGACTTGCCTCTGCTTAAAAATCTCTACGGCTTATCCCCACTAAGTCCATACACAGGGGTTAAAGGGTGAAAACTAGGGAGGTCACTGAGACAAAGCCTCTGTAGGGGGAGCTCACTGCCTACAGATGTATAGAGCACCCATTCAGGTATATAATAGCGTAGTAAATTCATATACAGGTAGCTCCCCCTAGTGGTGACTGTATATAAGTAGAATTATATCACTTGACAGTTCCTGACTGCTGATTGTTTCCCATGATCTTGACTTTTTCTTGTTTGCGGACAAAGGTCCTGGAAACAATTCTACGTTATGTGGGACCCTATTATCAAGGTCCCAAATATCAGAGACCCCTCTCTCCTCACAAACACGGAAGACCGTAACTAAACATACCTTCCAAAATCCCTTTCTTCTCCCTTTGACTATCTACCTATGTTTAGAATCTATAATTGTTACTGTTGAGTTCCAGATCAAAGCGGGAAAATCCTAAAAACCTGAGCCAAATGGCAACATTTGATGTAAACACACTGGGGCAGATTTACTTACCCGGTCCATTCGCGATCCAGCAGCATGTTCTCTGAAGCTGATTCGTGTCTTCCGGCGATTCACTAAAGTAGTGCGCCCGATGTTCACCAGGTGTCGCTGCTGCGCTGAAGTCCGTCGGAGTTAACTGAAGTTCACCAAGCTAGCCTGAGTGCAGGTAAGTGCGTGTCAAGCTACACATTTTTAAAAAAAAATATGGCGTTTTTTCCAAATCCTTCGGGTTTTCCGACGGCCACGCCACCCATTTCCGTCACGTGCATGCCGGCGGCGATGTGCCACAATCCGATTGCGTGCGCCAAAAACCTGGGGCAATTCAGGGGAAAATCGACGCAAAACGGTAATATTCGGGTAACCCAACGGAAAAATTGGGCCCTTAGTAATTGACCCCCACTATGTATGATATGTATGACTTGCATGACTCAATAAAAAATACTGAAATTGTAAAATAGCAGCTACTAGTGGCCACCACTAGAGGGAGCTAGTTTTATAATGTGTTATATATTGATTTCCATGATTACAAAGTAAACTCCCCCTAGTGACAGCTACAAATAGAACATCTTTTGATGTGTATGTTGTTAGTAGCAGCAGGACTGTGATATATAGATTTATATTCCAGGATAATGCATTGCATATGTTCTCCGCTGTGCTTAGTGTTCTGTACAATGATCATGTCCACTCCTCTGAGGCATTTTAACAAGTTTGGGCTGATTACTACAACATCAAGAGGGGACATGATTAATTTATATAAATACAGACGGTCCCCTACTTAAGAACACTCGACTTACATATGACCCTAGTTACAAACGGACCTCTGGATATTGGTAATTTATTGTGCTTTAGTCCTAGGCTACAATAATCAGCTATAACAGTTATCACAGGCGTCTGTAATGAAGATTTAGTGTTAATCTTGATTCTTATGACAACCCAACATTTTTAAAATCCAATTGTCACAGAGACCAAAAAAGTTCTGGCTGGGATTACAATGATAAAATATACAGTTCCGACTTACATACAAATTCAATTTAAGAACAAACCTACAGACCCTATCTTGTATGTAACCCAGGGACTGCCTGTATATGAATGGTGCAAACAAAAAAATGTGGTTCCAGGTTAAATCGAATCAAAACACAAGGGGGCGCTGTCTGGAGAAAACAAGGTGTAATCACTAGAGGTGACAAAAACTGTCAATCTGTGAAATAGTTGAAATACGCTAGGGGGTTAAATAAATAGTAAAAAATCTTTGAAAAAAAACTAAGAATTTAAATCACCCCCATTCCCTGATATAAAACTAAATAAACAGTAATTGCCCGAACTATAAAAACATAAAAAACCCTTATTCCCGCCGTTGAACCCCTTAATGGAGAATAGTGGCCATATGTCCGAAACATCATTTTTATGCCATTTTACATCACATAAATTTTTTTAATAAAAAGTGACCTAATGGTAGCAATGAAAACGTCAGCTCTTCTTGCAAAAAACGACCCCTCTCACAGCTCCATACACTGAAGTAGGAAAAAGTTATTAGCGTCAGAAGATGGCGAAACTAATATTTTTTTTCCGACACATTTTTTGAATTTTTGAAAATGTATTAAAACACAATAAAACCTATAGAAATTTGGTATCACAGTTATTGTACCGAACCAAAGAATATGAATGGTAGACTTGTGAAAGTTCAGAGCACAGCAGGAAGAGAAGAGAAATCAGGAGCAGAGCACAACAGGGGGATGAGAGCGTTCAGGAGCAGAGCACAGCACGGAGAGGAGAGAGATCAGGAGCAAAGCACAGGAGGGAGATGAGAGAGCTCAGGAGCAGAGCACAGGAGGGAGAGGAGAGAGATCAGGAGCAAAGCACAGCACGGAGAGGAGAGAGATCAGGAGCAAAGCACAGGAGGGAGATGAGAGAGCTCAGGAGCAAAGCACAGCAGGGAGAGGAGACAGATCAGGAGCAGAGCACAGGAGGGAGAGGAGAGAGCTCAGTAGCAGAGCACAGCAGGGAGATGAGAGAGTTCAGGAGCAGAGCACAGGAGGGAGAGGAGAGAGCTCAAGAGCAGAGCACAGCAGGGAGAGGAGACAGATGAGGAGCAGAGCACAGGAGGGAGAGGAGAGAGCTCAGTAGCAGAGCACAGCAGGGAGAGGAGAGAGCTCAGGAGGAGAGCACAGCAGGGAGAGGAGAGAGCTCAGGAGCAGAGCACAGCAGGGAGAGGAGAGAGTTCAGGAGCAGAGCACAGGAGGGAGAGGAGAGAGCTCAGGAGCAGAGCACAGCAGTGAGAGGAGAGAGCTCAGGAGGAGAGCACAGCAGGGAGAGGAGAGAGATCAGGAGCAGAGCACAGGAGGGAGAGGAGAGAGCTCAGTAGCAGAGCACAGCAGGGAGATGAGACAGATTAGGAGCAGAGCACAGGAGGGAGAGGAGAGAGCTCAGTAGCAGAGCACAGCAGGGAGAGGAGAGAGCTCAGGAGGAGAGCACAGCAGGGAGAGGAGAGAGCTCAGGAGCAGAGCACAGCAGGGAGAGGAGACAGATCAGGAGCAGAGCACAGGAGGGAGATGAGAGAGCTCAGGAGCAGAGCACAACAGGGAGAGGAGAGAGATCAGGAGCAGAGCACAGCAGGGAGAGGAGAGAGCTCAGGAGCAGAGCACAGCAGGGGCAGCAGAGAGGGTCTAGATGCCTTTTTTATATCAAAATAACATTGATGTTATAATACAGAATTTTTTTTACCCTAAATCCCTTCCTCATCCAATCCCTTCCTTGGCTGAACTTGATGGACATGTGTCTTTTTTCAACCACATAAACTACGTAAAAGTCATTTAGAGCAAAAAGGGAGGGGCAGTGCAGCAACTCAATGCAGAGAGCACAGAGCACAGCAGTGTGATGGCACATTGCAAGTCATTATTGTTGGTGGTTGCTTTGTTATCTAGTTGTGTCTGTTTGGGGAATTTTAAGCTGACCTCTTTATAAAAATATTTTAAAAATTCCAAAAAAATCTAAATAATGATTTAAAGCATAATCAATAATAAAAGAGAATTTTCTTAATTTACTTATTTTCTTAATTTGTGATTCCATTTTCATCGTTTCAGGAAATAAAGACATGAAGATGTTCAGAAGTCTGACACCCCTCTTTCACACCGCTGAGATTTTGTTACAGTGTAAATGGCCACCAATTTAATTTTTTTCCAAAATGTTTTCAATCATAATGCGGATCTTCTTTTGACACATTTTGCGGACAGTGGATAGAACTGGGTAGGACTGATGTGGCTGATAACAGGGTACACTAGCTTTTGTTCACTGCACTACTGATAGAGATTAGTTTACAATCACCACTGTGTATCATAAGACAGAATCTAAGAACACATCATAGAGACAATCATACCAAGACAACCCCCAGGCTGCAGCACAACCAGATGTAGCAGAGCTGACTCAGTTATCCCTGAACAATCCTGTGTACAACGACTAACATTAAGTTTTATCACATTACTGATTGTCAAACTCAGCTCTGCTACATCTCACCCCCCCCCCTCTCCCCCATGATACAAATACTCACCCGTCCGCCCGGTATCTTCTCTCTTCCAGCTGCTGAGTGGATGTGACGCCCGCCCCTCACAGCAGGATAATGAGCTTCTCTTTGGGAAACTTCTGAGTTTCTGGCATCACCAAATCCCCGAGCAGATGTGACGAACCCAATAGGAAGCGGCTATAAAAAAACATTGAAAAAAAAAGTGTGGGAAAAGGCGAGAAATAGGGAACCCACTTATGTCCATGGAGATGTGTTAGCTCTATAGCGCCCCCATTGACTTTTTCAGTGTTTCACCCCCCCCCCCCCTATGAGGGGTTTCATAGATTGTAGTGGGGGTTCTAGTACAGATTTTTTGGGTCCAAGCATCGGCTGATGTGGCCCCCATTAATTACAAATATTCTGCCTGTGACAACCAGAACTCCTGTAGAAGTGCAGTTGTCACATGTGCGCACCCCCATCCTGCTCACATAGGGCACTCGTGGACCCCTATTCTTATTATTTCTGAGGATCCCATTGGTCAGACCCAAAACTATCAAAGATTCATCCCTCGTCCCATTGAAAGGAAAGCTGACCCCCCTCCCCCGATATAAAAACATGGATTCCCCACAGTGTGGAACATTCTAGAACCATTCCTCTATTGTTCCTCTGAAAAATGTCAGAATACATTGACAACTGGGTGTGATCAGCTGTGGAAGGTGTATTTACATATTTTGACATTCATCAGAGCTGACACACCCATTTGACAGAGGAGTGGTAACGTCCCAAGAGTGAATAAGAAATCACCCCATTACCAGGTTAATGGTAACACCCCGGAGTAAGTAAGAACACACCTCTTTGAATTCCCAATGGTAAAATCCTTCCATAAATAAGAACATGCCCCTTTGAAGTGAAAATGGTAACACCCCTCAATAAATAAAAAGACACCCCTTTGACAGGTAAATGGTAACATCCTAGAGTAAATAGGAACACACCCCTTTGAAGTTAGAATGTTTAAACCCAGAGAAAATAAGGGCACACCCCTTGGACAGGGAGAATGATGACACCCTAAAGAAAATAAGAACACATCGCTTTAAACTGAGAATGGTAACACCTTTCAATAGTTAAGAACACGCCCCTTTGACAGGTGGAATTGCAGCACCCCAGAGTAGATAAGAACACACCCCTTTTAAGTGAGAATGGTAACACCCCTCAATAAATAAGAACATACCCCTTTGACAGGAGGAATGGTAAAACCACACAATAAATAAGAGTTAACCCCTTTGGCAAGGGAATGGTAACACCCCTCAATAAATGAGAACACACCCCTTTGACAGGGGAATGGTGACACCCCAGAGTAAATAAGAACACGCTCCTTTGATGTGAGAATGGTAACTTCCCTCAATAAACAAGAACACACCCCTTTGACAGGGGAATGGTAACACCCCTGACTAAAGAAGATTGCACCCCTTTGCAGTGAGAATAGTAAAACCCCTCAATAAATAAGAACACACCTATCTGACATGAGGAATGGTAACAGCACACAATAAATAAGAACACACTCCTTTGACATGGGAATGGTAACACCCCTCAATAAATAAGAACACACCTCTTTGACAGGAGGAATGGTAACACCCCGAGTAAATAAGAACACACCCCTTTGACAGGGGAATGGTAACACCCCTGAGTAAATAAGAACACACCCCTTTGACAGGAGGAATGGTAACACCCCCGAGTAAATAAGAACACACCCCTTTGACAGGAGAATGGTAACACCCATCAATAAATAAGAACACACCTCTTTGACAGAAGGAATGGTAACACCCCCGAGTAAATAAGAACACACCGCTTTGACAGGAGAATGGTAACACCCATCAATAAATAAGAACACACCTCTTTGACAGGAGGAATGGTAACACCCCCGAGTAAATAAGAACACACCCCTTTGACAAGAGAATTGTAATACTCCTTTGTTCATTTATGAATACACCCCCAGGAGAAATATCAGAGGAACAGCACATCACAGAATTATATAAAAAAGATGCCGTAGTATTGTTATTTTATAAGAAAAGCAATAATGAGCAAAAACCGACATGTCAGACAGAGTTTGAAAGACTTGATTTAAATTTCTATATTTCTCCTTAAAGAACGCAGTTACGTTTGTGACCACAAGGTGATGATGTCGCACCCATAGATTACCAGGCACAGAGCAGCTTAAAGGGAAAGCAAAAAAACACAAACATTACACAAAGTAGAAGGAAGAATTTTGACTTCGATTACAAAAAATTTAAAGGAGATAGTGTAAAAATAAGCAAACTTTTACAATCAGCGGGTCATCCTCCTGATTGGCTAAGTGTTGGTAATTGGTAAACAGGATAAAATACCTTGTAGCCACCCGGGGCTTAAGTATTGTCCGGATTAACCCATTAGCTTCTCTTTATAAGAAAATCTCATAGATAGGATCGGATGACAGATGCCCTTAAGAGGAGGCAAATAATGATAAATCGCGGCTCCGCACTCACCTGCACCGAGGAGATAAGAGACGCGGCGCCTCGGGGAATCTCAGTGTTTCTGGTTTGTCCAGGTCCAGGTTCAACCGTAATATCTATTTATTTTTGATGATTTCACAATCTCCCGACTTACTGGAAGGTAAAAAGCTTTTGAAATATTTGACAAAGTGAAAAAGTAAATGTAACGGTCATGTTGTGCAATCCCTTTAATAGGAAAGTCCAAATTGCTTCCCAAAATCTATTTTTTCGGTAAAATTTTTTTTTCACAAAATAAAATTGCATTAAACATTTTTTTTTTAAAGTCATAAGTATGTTGTCCATTCCAACATGGATCTGTATTTCCCAATGCAGCAATGATTGCCGAAAAGGATGTTTTGTGCCAAAAAAAAGGGTCTTCCGATCATTTTTTGGCCGTTTCCGAGAACGGGGACGTGTCTTTAGAGAAAGAGGAGGTATGGAAATTAGCCTGTGGACCAAACAAATTAATGATTCCCCCCCCCCCCGCATATGTATAAAATGTAATACCGTATTTTTCGGACTATAAGGCTCACAAAAAAATTGTTTGATTTTCTCAGAAATCAAAGGTGCGCCTTATAGTCCGGTGCACCTTATATATGAACCCTACTTACAGACAACAGCTGCCTTGTACTGTGCACAGGTCTGTCACCTGCTGGTCATTCATCCTTATAATCAGGTGTGCCTTATATATGAACCTAGACGTTTTAGCAGGCATTTATTGATGGTGCGCCTTATAGTCCAGTGCCCCTTATATATGAACCATGCTTACAGACAACAGCTGCCTTGTACTGTGCACAGGTCTGCCACCTGCTGGTCATTCATCCTTATAATCAGGTGTGCCTTATAATCCGCTGCGCCTTATATATGAACCTAGACATTTTAGCAGGCATTTATTGATGGTGCGCCTTATAGTCCGAAAAAATACGGTAATTAATATTACTTTTCAAAATTATTCAGGCATTATGGGACGTGGGATACCAAATTAATTTACGATTTTGTATTAATATGTGCCCCCCTTCCCCTCTTTACAGGGTGTTTTGACCCTTAGGATCGAACCACTAATACAATATAATGAAAGACTATTATTACACTCCTATTATTGTGTTTTCCTATTACTTGGATGAATACATTTGCTTATCTTTTCTATATTAGAGGGCGACAGTGGCCCCTCTCATAGCAGATCACCCCGTGACTGCTAGAAACTCTCTCTGATTAGTTGTTACAATATAAGAACATGTTCTGTCCTCACGTTCCTCTTGGAGAATTTTTTCAGCTTTTTTATTTTTTTTTTTAGCCAGTGTTGACATACCAGAAAATAACCCGGAGATAACATAGTTCAAGGGACACGGAGAAATGTTGGAATTCCTCATCTCCTTGGATACATTGTTCTCTGTGATGTTGAATGGAAATGAACCAATTACCGCACTATGGCGATGCCGTACTCATACACTTATAGGGGAACTGCCGCCTCTAGTGACATGACGACGATTTTAATAATAAAAACATGTCCTCACCAGAAAATAACACATTTCTAAGATGTTTGAGCTGTGCAGTTCCTCTAATACATCCCATGGAATCACAGTGAATGGATACACTTATACCACTCCAGATTTATCACAGTGTCTGATACTAGGTGACTATAAGTACCATATTTTTCGGACTATAAGGTGCACCAAAAATCCTTTGATTTTCTCAGAAATCAAAGGTGCGCCTTATATATGAACCGTACTTACAGACAACAGCTGCCTTGTACTGTGCACAGGTCTGCCACCTGCTGGTCATTCATCCTTATAATCAGGTGTGCCTTATAATCCGGTGCGCCTTATAATCCGGTGCGCCTTATAATCAGGTGCGCCTTATATATGAACCTTGACGTTTTGGCAGGCATTTATTGATGGTGCGCCTTATACTCCGGTGCGCCTTATCGTCGAAAAACTACGGTAGTAGTTTGTAGATGTATAGTAATCTATGCACCTCCTATGAGCTGACTTACACCAGAAAACTGCGCCAATGGGACAGGTCAAACAGCCATAGAACCTAGTTCACACTGCAGGATGATTAAAAACTCAGTGGAGCAGATTTACTTACCTGGTCCATTCGCGATCCAGCGGCGCGTTCTCTGTGCTGCATTCGGGTCCGGCTGGGATTCATTAAGGTAGTTCCTCCGCCGTCCACCAGGTGGCGCTGCTGGGCTGAAGTTCCCGCACTGGAATACACCGAGCCGGGTTGAGTGAAGGTAAGTGCAAGCTCCGCGACACATTTTTTTTTAATTGCGGCGTTTTTTCCAAATCCGTTGGGTCTTCGTTCGGCCACGCCCCCCCCCCATTTCCGTCTAGTGAATGCCGGCGCCGATGCGACACAATCCGATCGCGTGCGCCAAAATCCCGGGGCAATTCAGGGCAAATCGGCACAAATCGGAAATATTCTGGTAACACATCGGGAAAACGCGAAATGGGCCCTTAGTAAATGACCCCCAGTGTCTCCTAATCATACCAGCATGGTTAGAGGAGATAGCAGGCGCAGACATGACAGCCAAATTGTGGAACATCTGCATAATTTTCAGCACACAACCGTTTTCCTGTGAAACCACGCCCCCTTTTCAGTGGGCCAACTGCTTTTCTTTACTTGTCCTAAAAGTGTCTCAAAACAGTCTTAAAGGAAACTACTATCAGAAGTAGTTTCCTCCTGCTGCCTTTTCCCTAATCTGAAATGTAATACTCCTGGAACGTTGTTAAAAACTTTATTTTAGTAATATGTAAATTATCTGCAGAGGCTACTGGGGCGTGTACTATCCTGGGCTACTCCCTGCCCCAGTATCCTCTGCAGTAGTTACTTTACATATTACTAAAATAAAGTTTGTAACAAGTTAGATTCCAGGATTATTACATTACAGATTAGGGCAGAGGCAGCCGGAGGAACCTACCTTCAGATCTACTTCTGATAGGAGAATCCTCATGGTAGGTTTCCTTTAAACCTTTGATAAATGTGGTACAAGGGATTTTAGACAAATTTTGGTGCTAATTACTACAGAATTAGGGTGGCACGATGGCTGAGTGAATAGCACTTCTGCCTTGCAGCGCTGGGGTCCTGGGTTTCGAATCCTACCAAGGTCAACATTTGCAAACAGTTTGTATGTTCTCTCCCTGTTTGCGTGGGTTTTCTTCCGGGTCCTCCGGTTTCCTCCCACACTCCAAAACATACTGTTAGGTTGTTTAGATTGTGAGCCCCATTGGGGACAGGGACCAATTTAACCGGCTACATGTAGCGCTGCTTAATCTGTGTGCGCTATATAAATGAAGAATTATTATTATTAGAATTACAGGCGGTCCCCTACTTAAGGACACCCGACTTACAGACAACCCATAGTTACAGACAGACCCCTCTAACCTCTGGTGAAGCTTTCTGAATGCTTTACTATAGTCCCAGGCTGCAATGATCAGCTGTAAGGTGCCTGTAATGAAGCTTTATTGATAATCCTTGGTCCCATTACAGCAAGAAATGTTTAAACTCCAATTGTCACTGGGGCCAAATTTTTTTTTTTGTCTGGATCTACAATTATAAAATATACAGTTTCGACTTACATACAAATTCAACTTAAGAACAAACCTACGGAACCTATCTTGTACGTAACCCGGGGACTGCCTGTATGTCGGAAATTGATTGATGGATCTACCCCTGTAAATTATAAAGAAAAACCCCTTCCCCTGAGACTGGGCTGCAGCAGAGGAGCTGTACACATCTTGTGTATAGTACAGTAGGGGGTCACATGCTATTAAGTTCACCTGCCCTGTAATTTGAATGAGGTGACTCTGCATATCTGCACCAGTCTATACAACGAAGCCAAGAAAAATTATAGGCCTATAATGTCAACTGTAGTGGCTAATAGAATGTCAAAAATGTGAAAGACAAGGATACAACATAATTTTTGGATCTGACTTTTTCCAGTACCTACCAAAGATCCAGAGGGTATAGAGGTCAGCACCTTGAATTCTTTGTTGAGTTCCTCAAACATTTCTGGAGCAATTTTTTGAATTTTTTTGCCATATTCTGATGAAGTCCATTGCATCCATATGGATATCTTAATTCATATATACACTCACCGGCCACTTTATTAGGTACACCTGTCCAACTGCTCGTTAACACTTAATTTCTAATCAGCCAATCACATGGCGGCAACTCAGTGCATTTAGGCATGTAGACATGGTCAAGACAATCTTCTGCAGTTCAAACCGAGCAGCAGTATGGGGAAGAAAGGTGATTTGATGCCTTTGAACGTGGCATGGTTGTTGGTGCCAGAAGGGCTGGTCTGAGTATTTCAGAAACTGCTGATCTACTGGGATTTTCACGCACAACCATCTCTAGGGTTTACAGAGAATGGTCCGAAAAAGAAAAAACATCCAGTGAGCGGCAGTTCTGTGGGCGGAAATGCCCTGTTGATGCCAGAGGTCAGAGGAGAATGGGCAGACTGGTTCGAGCTGATAGAAAGGCAACAGTGACTCAAATCGCCACCCGTTACAACCAAGGTAGGCAGAAGAGCATCTCTGAACGCACAGTACGTCCAACTTTGAGGCAGATGGGCTACAGCAGCAGAAGACCACACCGGGTGCCACTCCTTTCAGCTAAGAACAGGAAACTGAGGCTACAATTTGCACAAGCTCATCGAAATTGGACAGTAGAAGATTGGAAAAACGTTGCCTGGTCTGATAAGTCTCGCTTTCTGCTGCGACATTCGGATGGTAGGGTCAGAATTTGGTGTCAACAACATGAAAGCATGGATCCATCCTGCCTTGTATCAGCGGCTCAGGCTGGTGGTGGTGGTGTCATGGTGTGGGGAATATTTTCTTGGCACTCTTTGGGCCCCTTGGTACCAATTGAGCATCGTTGCAATGCCACAGCCTACCTGAGTATTGTTGCTGACCATGTCCATCCCTTTATGAGCACAATGTACCCTGTAACATCTGATGGCTACTTTCAGCAGGATAATGCGCCATGTCATAAAGCTGGAATCATCTCAGACTGGTTTCTTGAACATGACAATGAGGTCACTGGACTCAAATGGCCTCCACAGTCACCAGATCTCAATCCAATAGAGCATCTTTGGGATGTGGTGGAACGGGAGATTCGCATCATGGATGTGCAGCCGACAAATCTGCGGCAACTGTGTGATGCCATCATGTCAATATGGACCAAAATCTCTGAGGAGCTTCCAGCACCTTGTTGTATCTATGCCACGAAGAATTGAGGCAGTTCTGAAGGCAAAAGGGGGTCCAACCCGTTACTAGCATGGTGTACCTAATAAAGTGGCCAGTGAATGTATATATATATATATATACCTCTGTCTGCGCTGTTACAGGTATTTGTACTGATCTCTAACCATCAAATCTCAAAACTTGCTCTCCTGTTTTCAGGAGAACAAGAGCAGGACCCTCAAATCTCCTCAATCATGATATAATCAAAGTAAAAATCACAATGATACAGTTTATAGCCGACGATCCCTCTACTGGCCGGCAGTGGTATATTTAAAATAAATAATTATTTTATTTTTTAAAAATATTTTATGAATAAGCAAAAAAATTACATTTCCCCCCAAAGTCTTAAACTGAAATGATAGCAATTTAAAAAATTAAAAACTTACATTTTTTGATGACACATTCCCTTTAACTACAAGAATTTATTCTTTGATTGTGTCACCAAATACAGGCAGTCTCCGGGTTACATACAAGATCGGTTCCATAGGTTTGTTCTTATGTTGAATTTGTATGTAAGTCGAAACTGTATATTTTACTATTGTAGTTCCAGACAGAAAAAAATTTTGCCCCAGTGACAATTGGAGTTTCAAAATTTTTAGTTGTAATGGGGCCAAGGATTATCAATAAAGCTTCATTACAGACACCTTACAGCTGATCATTGCAGCCTGGAGCTATAGTAACATCCAGAGAGGTCACCAGAGGTCACAGGGGGCAGCGGGGTCCATCTGTAACTAGGGGGCGTCTGTAAGTCGGGTGTCCTTAAGTAGGGGACTGCCTGTAACCAATGTTAACACCAGACTTCTCTGAATTAGTGAGATTATGAGATCACTCAAGATCCAACATAGTGGGGAGGGACTATCCTTCATGAATATCCCTTTAAGGATGGGTCTGATCACACTGTGATCCGGTCGCTGTCATCACATGGGGCAATATCCTGTGCATTGTGTATTATATGATGAAGGAGATCCTGCCCCACCTTTCACCAGCGTTATCATCCTGGCACAGGGATCCGTGGCCGGGCACAGCTGACACATGGAATGTCCCGTCTCTAATCTCTCGCCATGTTCTTCATGGATTATGAGACACATCACTTACCATAAATCAGATCTTCCTTCTTCTCCCCAATTATCGCATCTATCATCGCCCGTTCATTAGACTCCTCATTTACAGACGCACCAGGTGCTTAGCAACCCTCTCCGAAACAATGGGATATAATGTAAGGGCTGTAATCCTCATGGCCGAGCACTTCCTAGAAAAATTTTCAGGGGCACTGAGCTGATGTATCCCTTTCATTCCACTATTTCCATCGTCTTACATTGACAGATGATGATTGGAGGATTTGTAATGCTAATGTGATTCTTATATACAGTAAAAGTCTAGTAAAGGGGCTCCCTGCTTCTGACTTTCTCTACTTGTAAGATTGGATCCTATATAAGAAGCTGCTCAGATCACAAGTGATCATCTGCTACCTGACAGTTTCCCTGCACTGCCCCCGCAGGATAAAGTGAGTATTACACCCTGCTTACACCCTGCTTATTCACATCAATATTTTTGTATATGTTGTATGTGTAATACAGGACAAAACCTGCTCCTCCAGATTTAGAGATGCTCTGAGTAGCTTCTCTTCTCTTAAGCACATGTGTTTCGGTGACTCTGAATACTATAGTTGCCACCAGAGTCCTGGACTTATCCCACGGCTCCCTACAAAGATTGCTGATGTAGTAGTAGGGATTGCTGGGAGTCAAACCTCAACAATACTGCCACCAATCTGCTCCTTGTAAAATAAACTGGCAGTAGAGCGCCCCTTTCTGGAGATGGTTGGTCTGGTGCTCCATACTGCCAGTTTATAAAGGTTAAAGGACGCCAGGATGAAAGATTGTAAACCAGGGACTGACATACTGGTGTGTGCCACCTCTGACAGGACCTGCTTTTAGCTTCTTATGCCCATGTTTTTACAAAAAAAGCTTCTAAATTATGCAAATTAGCTATTAGCCTGAGGGCTCCAGGCTTCCTAGGTATTAATGGAACCTGGAGCCCCTCAGGTACATTTGCATAATTTGTAAAACTTTTTTTTTTTTTGTAAACAAGCACATAAGAAGAGGGCATCCTGCCAGAGGGGCAAACACCTACTGACAAGATAGAGAAAGAGGGTGCAGGCTCTAAATTCAGCCACAACACCAGTTCCCTAGCTATTTGCCTCGCTTACCCTAGCGTTAAGGGACAACCTGAAGACTATCCCTACTTTGAGTATGTGGCAAGGTACCGAAACAAATAACAAGTGAACAGCGAGACAAACAAATATATAGGCTGTCAACGACGTAAGGACACCCGACTTAAAGACGACCCCTAGTTACAGACGGACCTCTCTGCCAACTGTGACCCATGGTGAAGTACCTTGGTCCAAGACTGCAATGATCAGCTGTAAGATGTATGTAATGAAGCTTTATTGATAATCCTTGGTCCCATGGCAATACACAATTTAGAAGGATCATGGGACTTGTAGTTTCCAGTGGCGGCCATCTTAGTGATAACTCCACCTACTTTAGAGAGGCCATAAATTTAGTAAATCATAAAATCAAACTATTTAAGCTCCGTTTTGTGACTAATGACATTGAGTTTTGTCATATTCATTTATTTATATCATCATGGGTTTTTGTGTCAGACGTTCATATTCCCGGAATACCCCTTTAAATTCTGCCTGCATGGTAAAAATGGGGCTTTTAAAGCTAACACTTCCCACAGACTACAGGTAGATTGTTTGGATACAGGGTCACAGAGTTGGAAGCTTTAGCCATTCAAATAATGCTGTAAAATTTTACGTTCCAGCCAAACCCAGGTCCCATCCAGTATATAAACACAGCCTCCACTGGTAGAAAGTAATATATCAAATATAATGTATTTATTGTTTGTTTATTAATAAAAGTGGATAAATTCACACTGTATAATGTTCAATATATATATATAGTGTGACACATGCTTGAGGTATGGACAAATATTGTAGTCCTGTGTTGGGTATTTACATACGGATTATGGGGGAAATATATCTCTCTTAGAGCAGAACTGTTCTAGTTGCCCATGGCGACCAATCAGAGCTCAGCTCTCATTTTCCCACACTTGTTTATAAAATTAAAGCTGAGCTCTGATTGGTTTCCATGGGCAACTAGCTTTACCTCAGAGACTTGATGAGAAATCTCCCCCTATATGTCTGTGATTACCAATAAAAAAGTCTACTTATAATATAACAATTACATACTGTACAAAGGATCTGTCCGCTTACACGACAAGTGTGTTTTAGTGATACATCAAATCCTAAGTTATTTCACCTTAAATCATTTTATTGTGCTGATTCTCTTCCTGGAAATATATATGTAAATTGACAACTGGGTGTTACCATTTTCCTGTTGTCGATAAGGTGTGTCCTACCCTACACAACCTGCCTCTGTCAGACCGCACCCAGTCTACTGACTAAGAATCATCTGACTCTGCCCTGACAAGGTAACACCCATTTGTCAATTTATCCAAATATTTTCAGGAGGAATAAGAAAGCAATAGCACAATGAAGAAATGTGACGAGAGGTTCATCACAACTTGTATTTCATATGGAATATGAGTATTTAGTGAAACTGACTTGTCGGGAGAGGTCAGAGGACAATTTAAAAAATTGTGCCTAAACTAAAGGTTCCATATTGTAACCATTGGAAGGGACATTGCATAGTAAGATCGGAGCGCCCCCTACTAGTATATGTCACCTCCAACCTTACAGATCTTGTGGGGCCACTCAAAGTGATGGGTCCAAACAGAGCCGGCCCTCTATTTTTAGGCCACATTACATCAACTTATCGTATAGACACCATGATACATTATTTTTGGAACAAACCCTTTTGACCCAAAAATATTCAGGCCTTTGCACGAGCCCCATGTACTCAGAAGATGAAACAATGGGGCAGATTTACTTACCCGGTCCATTCGCGATCCAGCGACGCGTTCTCTGCGCTGGATTCGGGTCCGGCCAGGATCTATTAAGGTAGTTCTTCCGCCGTCCACCAGGTGGCGCTGCTGCGCTGAAAATCATCTGAACGCGCTGGAGTTCACCGGCTCGGGCTGAGTGAAGGTAAGTGCAAGCTCCGCAACAGATTTTTTTTTTTTTAAATGCGGCGGTTTTTCCGAACCCGTCGGGTTTTCATTCGGCCACGCCCCCCGATTTCAGTCGCGTGCATGCTGGCGCCGATGCGCCACAATCCGATCGCGTGCACCAAAATCCCAGGGCAATTCAGGGGAAATCGGCGCAAATCGGAAATATTCGGGTAACACGTCGGGAAAACGCGAATCGGGCCCTTAGTAAATGACCCCCATTATCTCCAGTTTTTTAAGGTAAAGGCCTGAACATTTGGACCACACTTGGGACATCACGTGGTCTCCATTCCAAGTGAACCTTTTTTCCCAAATGGTCTATAGGGGAATTTTTGTTCTTTTTAGTATCAAAGCAGTTTGAAAGGTAATTGTAAGTTTCAATGGCCTGGACAGACTGTCCTCGATTTCCTTTCCCAACCCTGCCGGATTCTTGTGATCCTCTGGTCCAGGCACGGCACGATCAGGATGAATTTCATGACCAGAACGGCACAAGGGATGATCAATGAAAGCACAAAAGCCGGAGGAAGAAACCATCGGTAGAAGGTTCCATAGATGAATCTGTCTCCACCGTAGACCAGAGTATGGGCTGTGCACAGGACCAAGGTCAGGTAACCTAATTTTGACTGTAAATAAATAATAAAATATAAAAAAGAAATAAAAAGAAATTAAAAATTGTAATTAAAAACCCCTAAAATAATATTTTTTTTTTATTTATGGTAAATTTTTGCTAACTTTTTTGTTGCATTGGGGGCAGTAAATATAATAATAATAATAATAATAATAATAATAATCTTGCAGCGCTTTACAAATCAATATATACAAATATATACTACATTACAGAGTACAAACAGTCATATGGAACAATAGGCGTGAGGGTTGTATTTAGGATAACAAGCCGGGGGAGTCCAGAAGCCGATGTACAAAACTTTGATCTATTACTCTATGACATCTGGCAATTTAAGCATCTTCAATCCTTCAAACTTACTCTGTGCACTGAGATTTATGATACACGCTGCTGTTATGTAGGCATCCACCTTACATATAGCTGAGCCACTGTATCTAAGCTGCCATTTTATAGGCCTCTACCTTACAGCTGCTGTATCTAAGCTGTCTGTTATAAAATATACATTATTGATATGCTGATTGATTTATTTTTGGGTGAGGGGAAAATATATCTTTGTGTCTGTGCCCCTTATCACAGAATGTAAAATTGTAACCTTTGTTAGGTTAATGTATAACAATACCCCCAGCACTCACCTGAACAAAGCGAAATTCTCTCCAATTGACAGCGTTGCTGACTGACGGCAGTGATGTGATCCCCAATAACACGTAAAAGAAGAATCCCAGGATGCCCAATGCCACGTAGGAGTCGGAAAGCCAGGCATTGTAGTTGCTGAATGGATATGTATTATTGGTTTTTATCTAAACGAAAAAAGTCCGGATAATTATTTTTTTGAAATGATCCCTTGATCCCTTGATCAGCCCCATTTGCCCCCTGAAATATTTTTCATTATTTGCTGAGCGGTAACTCAAAAATGGTTAAAGTGTTGGTGGTGTTCAATTGTGTTACAGAAGGAAATTGTAACAAATGAAATTTTTGAATTTTTGACTATGGGGCAGATATACTTACCCGGTCCATTCGCGATCCAGCGGTGCATTCTATGTGGAGGATTCGGGTCTTCCGGCGATTCAATAAGGCAGTTCCTCCGTCGTCCACCAAGTGTCGCTGCTGTGCTGAAGTTCATTGGAATGCACTGAACTTCACCAAGACAAGCCGAGTGCAGGTAAGCGCGTGTCCAGCAACACTTTTTTTTTTGATACGTCTGAATTTAAGTTTCTCCGAATCCGTCGGGTTTTCGTTCGGCCACGCCCCCGATTCCTGTTGCGTGCACGCCGGCGCCGATGCGCCACAATCCGATTGCGTGTGCCAAAAACCCAGGGCAATTCAGGGAAAATCGGCGCAAAACGGAAAAATTAGGGTAAGCCGTCGGGCCCTTAGTAAATGACCCCCTATATGTCTGCTAGTAAAATTCATCAGCCAACTACCAAGACTCCAAATAACAGAGGAGTAGATTGATATGGTCTATATAACGGGTGTAATTGCACCAGGGCCCACAAGCCTTAAGAAAGAACCTTGCACTACTTCCATCAACTGCAACTCCTTACAGTATTTAATAGATGCCCCCCCCCCCCCCCATTGTGGTTGAAATGTTTTCTCCAACGCCGATCATTCTCGAGTAATCAATGTAATTATTTTCAACATCAACCATCAGATGGGCAGTTCCAGACCAACCATCTAGCAGTATAGAGCTAATTAGCATAATGGGTAATGACTGGTGTTGAGAACTTCATTAGAAGTTTGGGGCAAGTTCGACTCAACCCCCTTACCCTTAACACCTGTGATCGGTGCTAGTTGGCCCGTGACCGGTGTTACTGGTTGGGGGTCTGTGTAAGATGCTGGTCACTAGTAATGACATTACCCTGTAACTACTCTAATAAGGCTCTCCATCAGTTGGATGGTCCTGAGCTGGAGAAGATGGCCTTGATGTGGCCATTTCAGAGCTGAAAATGTTGCCACCGATCACTCGGAAATGGTGCTAGAGAAGTAATTCCAGAAGCAGTGGTACAATTCCTATAAAATGATGCAAAGAGTTGTCTTTACTAAAGTTTGTCCTTTGCTGGACTGGCCCACCTGGCACTAGAGGACCCTCTGATGGGTTCAACACCAACATAATAATGATCCACAGAAGTTCAGCAGAAGACTACCCAATCCCAGGTTCGCTATGGTCCATTTATTAGAAGTCAATGATGGTTATGCCAGTCCAACATTGCCCCCCCACCATACATGAACACGTGCTCAGCTTTGTGATTACCTGTGTGATTAGATAATTGTTCGACCACCATCGTACATAGTAGCGCAGTGACATAATCAGAGTGTAGATAGCATGGAGAAAAGCATAGGCCAACGCCACCAGGCCCAACTGTTTTCGGCAGAGCATCCATTGGTCCAGCCAGTTTGGGAAGCGGCTGTACTTTGTGCCTCGATAGAGCTGGATGATAGCAGCGATGATCCCTGGTAGATACACCAAGGCGAGTAGAATGAGGGACACAATAGGGAAGACTCGGTTGGCAATGGTCATGACTATCAGGTAGGACGTGTCCTCCTTAGTCGTGGTCAAGGGATAAAACACTTCAAACACCAAGCAGTAGAGAAAGATCAACACAGTGAATGCAGCACAGATATAACATGGCAGCCTCCACATGGGGAAGAGTTGTAGGGGGTAGTTCTCTATCTCATTGGCTGCCAGTAGAGATCCTTGGTCTAGTGGCATGAGGCCTAGAGAACGGGCAATATCCATGACAGCTTCTTTTGCCTTGGCATCGTCACCGCACACAAAGACCTGTTGAGAGACAAGTCAACTATATGAAGTTGTAAAATAACATTACAGTAGAATTAACCAAGAAAATTTTTGGGGGGAGAACCTGAGATATAACTCATCTCTAATAACGATATTGTAGATCATGACTTCACGCCAGTAATGCCACCCATTAGTCACCCCACACATAGGGGGTCATTTACTAAGGGCCCGAATCGGGTTTTTCCGACGGGTTATCCGAAATTTTCAGATTTGCGCGATTTCCCCTCAATTGCCGATTTTGGCGCACGCGATCGGATTGTGCCGCATCGGCGCCAGCATGCACGCACCGGAAATCGAGGGGCGTGGCCGTACGAAAACCCTACGGATTTGGAAAAACCGCAGCATTTAAAAAAAAAGTGTCGCTTGACACGCACTTACCTGCACCCACGATAGGACGGTGAACTTCAGTGCATTCCGATGAACTTCAGCGCAGCAGCGACACCTGGTGGACGTCGGAGGAACTGCCTTAGTGAATCCCAGCAGAACCCGAATCCTCCGCAGAGAACGCGCCGCTGGATCGCGAATGGACCGGGTAAATCTGCCCCATTGTGTCAGTAGAGCAAAAAACATCCGCCAATGGTGATTCTTCTGGACCCTCTACTCTTGGCTAAAGAGGACAGAAGGTCAAAAGAATATCTGAATGTCCCTATTGGGGCACATTTACTTACCCGGTCCAGACGCGATCCCGCGACGCGTTGTCTGATGCTGATTCGGGTCTGCCGGGATTCACTAAGGTCCGTGTGCCTGATATCCTGCAGGTGTCACTGCTGCGCCGAGGTCCGCCAGAGTTCACTTTCTTCGTCCCGGTGCATGTGAGTGCTGATCTTGCGACACAAATTCTTTTTTAAATTCCGCATTCCGAATCCATCCAGTTGTCCGACGGCCACGCCCCCCGATTTGTGTCGCGTGAAAGCCGATGCGGCAAAATCCGATCGCGTGCGCCAAAATCCCGGGGCAATTCCGTGCAAATCGGAAATTGGCAGGAAACCCGACGAAAGCGCGGCGTTCGGACCCTTAGTAAATGAGCCCCATTGATGTGAATAACCAATGTGTAATTCCTTACTTGCCCTTTAGAGGTGCTGCAGGGAACCACATATTAAACCTCTTTCCTGAGGACCTTAGAAGGGGGACCTTCTCATTGACCTTGCACTTCCTACACCCAAATACCACAATTTATTTTTGGGTTATAATTTTGTAACCCTCTCTTCAAGTTTTTGAAAACATTTTTTTTTTAGGGTATTGCTATGGTTCTTACCTGTCTGCTCGCATCTAATGTCCCGGATTGTAGGGCCCAGGCAGAGACTGTATTGAAGGCCTTAACTACCTTACACCCCGGTAACAACCCTGCCAGGTATTCGGCGTTGGATTCTGGGTACTGGTTTATTTTCAGGTTGTTGCTGACATCTACCAGGGTTTTACCCTTCAGAACCTCAGCAAGGCCGGGGAGGAAGCCGTAGTGCTCCCTGTGGACACCTATGATGATGATGGACGACATCCTCGCTGCCGCCGCGTAGCTCATTGTCTCCGCTCCCTTAGGGAGAAGATTGGAAGAATTAGGATTTCTGCTCCCAAAAACTACAGAGTAGCCGCACTGGAGCAATTTGAGTCCGAGTGATCTTCCAAAATCACCCGTTCCAAAAATACAAAGAGTCTCAGCTTTTGCAGTCTCCATGGATTGAAGCGGAAAACAGTTTGATGAATCACACATCTTCTGGAATAGAGAAACGGCAATTGTATTATAGGTAATAATTAGAAATAGGTAGATATGTCGGTACATTTAGTCAGGGCTGGATTATAGGGAGGGCTCCAGGGGTGCGTGCCCCTGGGCCACCACCACTTTGCTTATATGGGGGTCTCTAGAAGCAATGCCCGACAGTAAGCTCACAGGCGCCATCGCTCTGCACAGCCCTACTTCTGTTTATTCAGATATCACACTCTATGCAGGACCCTTACCAGCGAAGCAACATCCTTGTCAGCCAATCACAGAGCTGCTGTGGTTCTTCGAGCTGCTTAGTGGTTGGCTGATCAGCACAAATGGCCCGGTAGACTGCATCCAGTATTAGGTATTTTCTATGCAGAGCTGTGTAACCTCTTACCTGTGTGTACTGTATTTTGTTTTAGTAGCAGCAGGACTGTGAAATATATATGGATTTATATTCCACTGTGCTGTGCTCTTAGCTTTCTGCACTCCTGCTAAGTCCAGTCCCTTTTCAATAGTTTTTGCACATCTGTAGTTATTGAACAAAGTACATCTTTTCCTATGTGCTGGAAATTACTTCTGTATCAGGGCTCGTTAGCCAAAAAACTGGCACAAAAACCCTGATGTTCTCAGCAGCTGAAACACAGATAATGAAACAATAAGCAAACAGCACTGCTCCCTCCTAGTGGCTGACCCGAGTCACTGCAGCTCACTCTCATCTAAATGAATGGGAGCTGATCTGCAGTGACTAGGTTTAGCCACTAAACTGAGAATGGCGCTGTTTGCTTGCCATTCAAATCTCTTGACATCAGCTGCTGGACAGAACCACTGATATTTTGGGGTGGTGGGTGTTAGACCCCCACCAATCTGATATTGATGACCAATTCTATGGTATATATTTAGCCCAGAAACTCCTTTGTCAGCCTCCAGCAACATGGTGAACCCTAAAACCTCTGCTGATTCTGTCCCAGTCTGTACAGCAAAGTCAGCAAGTGACTTGCAGAAAACAGAAACTACCTTTAAAAAAAAGTACTAAATATTCAAATGAAAACAAGTCATTTTTTGATGCTCTGCTCCTTTTAAAGCGGAGATGACTTCACTTCCCAGGAATTTCAATAACGTTCCAAAATTTTTCCAGGAAGAAGAAGAAGCTGCAGCCACATTTTCATTACTACCCGGTGCCTGTAAATATGAGGCAGCAGCTACACAGTTAATACCGCACACTCTATCAGATTTAGATGTACCTACCCGAGACAACCTTGCCATAGCATGACCCTGCACTTACCTCCGGGTCTCTTTCCAGGTCTGGAGAAGACATCACTAATCCTCCCCGCAGCAGCGCTTCATTGTCCATGAAGTCGTCTGCAGCCTCCAGCCAAGAACATGAAGTGTCCTGTTTATTAGAGTCAGAACTAAATCCCTCCCATACCAGGAAAAGTTTGGGTAAGGTAACAGAGGGAAAGTCCCAATATTTCATAAGACATGAATTTCTTCAAAAAAAACATAAGATTTTCACACATTCAGAATCCCCAAATGACTCTTAAGGGGTCTTGCAAGAGTTTTGACCATAAAGTCTGCAGCCAGCGTTAGGTATTTTCCCTGGAGAGATGTGTAATAACTCCTTTCTGCATGTTGTTAGTAGCAGCAGGACTGTGAAAAATGCATTTACATTCCAGTTTTTAAAAATGCACTTACATTCCAGGATTGTAGCTGTAGAAGTGCACTGAGGGTGTTCCCTCATACTGCTGTGCTCTGTGTTCTCTGCAGACAATGTTAGGTATGGTCCCTGGAGAGATGTGTAATTATACCTTCCTGCATGTTGTTAGTAGCGGCAGGGCTGTGAAAAAAAAACATATACATTCCAGGATTGCAGCTGGACTAATTGCACTGAGGGTGTGTTTTCTGCAGACTGTGTTAGGTTTTGTCCTTGTAGAGATGTGTAATCATACCTTTCTGTATGCTGTTAGTAGCATTAGGGTTGTAAAAATGCATTTACATTCCAGTTTTTAAAAATGCACTTACATTCCAGGATTGTAGCTGAACTACCTGCACTGAGGGGGTGTCTGCATACTGCTTTGCCCCGTGATCTCTGCAGACAACTTTAAGTATTGTCCCTGGTGAGATGTGTAATCATATCTTTCTGTAAGTTGTTAGTAACACCAGGACTGTGAAAGATGCATTTCTGTTCCAGGTTTTTAAATTGCATTTACATTCCAATATTGTAACTTGACTAAGTGCACTGAGGGTGTGTCCTCATACTGCTGTGCTCTGTGTTCTCTGCAGACAGTATTAGGTAATGTGTAATGATACCTCTGTGTATGTTGTTAGTAACACTAGGACTGTTAAAGATGCATTTACGTTCCAGGATTGTTGCTGGACTTTGTGTACTGGGGTGTGTTCTCGCACTTCTAAATTCTCTGAAGTGCTAGGTATTGGTCCTAGAGATCTGTGTTTGTTGTTGTTAGCAGCAGCAGGACTGTGTAAAATGAAATGATATTCCAGGATTGTAGCTGGATTTAGTGCATTGGGGTGTGTTCTCCCACTGCTGTTCTCTTATCTCTATGCATTGAACTGCTTCACTGCCTGCACATTGGGGCAGATTTACTTACCCGGTCCGTTCGCTATCCAGCGGCGCGTTCTCTGCTGTGGATTCGGGTCCGGCCGGGATTCATCAAGGCAGTTCCTCCGACGTCCACCAGGTGGCGCTGCTGCGCTGAAGAGCATCGGAACGCACTGAAGTTCACGATCCTATCCTGGATGAAGGTGAGTGCAAGCTCCGCGACACAATTTCCTTTTTTAAATGCGGCGGTTTTTCCGAATCCGTCGGGTTTTCGTTCGGCCACGCCCCCCGATTTCCGTCGCGTGCATGCCGGTGCCGATGCGCCACAATCCGATCACGTGCACCAAATTCCCGGGGCAATTCAGGGGAAATCGGCGCAAATCGGAAATATTCGGGTAACACGCCGGGAAAACGCGAATCAAGCCCTTAATAAATGACCCCCATAATGGGGGATATTTAGCATACGCTGGTGTAGAAAAGAACGCAGCCGGCAACTTTTCACATATGAAAAGTCGCTGGCAGCAGCGAGTGCGCAGGCGCGGGGACAGTATCGCCCCGCGCCGGCCCACTCCCGTCCGGCCGCACCCCCCGCTCGGCCGGCCACACCCCCCCCCTTCACGCCCCTTCACGCTCCACTGGCGTGAAGGTGGCAGATTGGGGAAAATAATCGCAAAAGCTAGCATTTGCGATAATTTCAGGGCCTCTGCGCCAGTGGCGGTGCGCAGAGGTCCTGATAAATATGCCCCAATATTATGAATGCATTTTGGAGAATTCAGTCAGTCCATGGCTGTTGTGTAGGGCACAAATCATAATGCACTAAAAGTACAATCTTAGAATATAAATCCATATTTCACAGTCCTGCTGTTACCAACAACATACACAAAGGTATGATTACACATCTCTCTCGGGACAATACCTAACACTACCTGCAGAGAGCACAGCAGTGTGAGGACATGGCCTCAGTGCTACCATCCTGGAATATAAATCCATGTATCACAGTCCTGCTGCTACTAACAACATCCACACACAAAGCTATAACTACTCAGATCTCCAGGGACAATACCCAGCCCTAGCTGCAGTTTTCCATGTCACACCTGCTGACAGATCTCTTTAAGAGGCTCCCGTATGTATACACTGCCACTCAAACACACTGAGACAGTTTACCTGCTCTTGGCCCATGTCATTTTCTCTATTCACATCCAAAGCTGCATTTAAAACTCTATCGATTATCTCCTAATCTTCAGAATGCACCATCTTTTTATTCTTGACTTCTCTCTACATGTCCTGCAGGTATCTTGAGTAATATTATGGGGCACATTTACTTACCCGGTCCAGTCGGGATCCAGCGGCGCGTTCTCTGCTCTGCATTCGGGTCCGGCCGGGATTTATGAATGTAGTTCTTCCGCCGTCCACCAGGTGGCGCTGCTGCGCCGAAAGTCATCTCATCGCGCCGGAATTCACCACCTCGGACCAAGTGAAGGTAAGCGCTCCCCAAGCGACACTTTTTCGGTTTTTAAATGCGGCGGTTTTTCCGAATACGTCGGGTTTTCGTTCGGCCACGCCCCCCGATTTCCGTCGCGCGCATGCCGGCGCCGATGCGCCACAATCCAATCGCGTGCGCCACAATCCCGGGGCAATTCAGGTACAATCGGCGCAAATTGGAAATATTCGCGTAACACGTCGGGAAAACGCGAATCGGGCCTTTAGTAAATGACCCCCTATGTCTTTTGCTCAATTTATATAAAAAAAACTGTATTAAGAATCTTCTAGGTTTCCAGCTGTGCTGCTCCTGGACTTTACAACCCCCTGTGCCATCTATACACCATGGCACAGCACATAACATTGGCATTACATGTGCTATCTTTTTGAATGCAGCTTTGAATGTGGGTGGAGTTTAACTTTAAGGGGTTTGCTCATGAAAGAAAGTTCTCAAATGTTAACCCCCTAGTGTTGTTTACACAATAAAGATAATTTTTAACCCCTTACTATACAATGTTACTCAGTGTTATTGCTGTTTTAGCTCCTATCACTCAGTGATGGTCAGTGTAATAATCCAGAGTGTGGGCTGGGACTCTCTAAGCAGACACAACATGATCCCTCTGTGCTATGAGATGCTTTGTGCTGACAATGTGCTTAGATTATCAGGGTACAGGTTTATATACACTTTCATTTAGCTTCTGAATGTTCTACTTATATCTGACACATAGATCAAGAGAGATGAGACAGATCAGAGATAAGAGATGATGAGATCCATGAGATGGATATAACACACAATGACATTCTCAGTTCTGCTACATCTCAGCTATAACACACACAGTCAGCTCTGCTATACCTCCTCCCCCTGCTATAAAGATCTTATCTTGTAGTTTGTAGAGTATGTCTTTGCATGATGCTGCTTGCCAGGAGGACGTGCCTGTGTCTGAGCTAGTGATGTATCGTTTGCGAACGAGCCGGCTCTAAGAGCCGACTTTTGTTCATGAAAAACAACTCAGATAACCACGCCCTAAGCGGCTCACCACACCCCTTTTAACCTGATACAATCGGGTTAAAAGTGGTGTGGAATGGGGTGATTGACTAGCCTGGGGCTCCCTATTATATATTTAAAAGGGAGCCGTTCAGGAGCCAGAAGAGCCGGCTCTTCTTAGTGAGCGGAGCCTTAATGTGTGAGCCAGCTCACTAAGAAAAGCCGGAATTCCCATCACTAGTCTGAGCTCATTTTGTAATGAAGGAGGGAGGGGCAGGAGGCAGAGAGCACTGCAGTGTGCAGACAGGAGAAGCTATTCATGAGAAGAATCTGTCCTGTCTGACCACACTTATGGTCGGATCCCGGGGCCACCGAAATTGTGCATAGAGACTGATAGAGACCGGTTGGAATTATATCTGTGAAATTTTGCATTTTTTTTAAATAACAGTGAATTAGAGAATGTGCAGATGGGACCCCAATTGGTGAGCAGCGCCTCCTACTGGCAGTTTGGCTGGGGCAATAATAGCAGAATTGGGTTCCCTAACTGAAAAACGTACCGCACAAACTGGGCCCCTCTGTTTTCTTAAAGAAAAGCACCCGTGGTTTACAGTTGTTCAAGGCAAGAAAGGGCTGCGTACATTTGATAAATGGTGCTGCGTTTCGATCCAGTAATCTGATCTTCTTCAGGTACAGGACATGCATAACATCCTCACATAAACAAACATAGAAATACTTTCTAAAACTGATCTAGAACGGATTCACTTTTATTTCTCATATCGAAAAAATTTGTAAAATGTATAAAAACATCTATCCGAAATTTCTGAAAGGGTTCAAATATGGAAACTAGAACATCAGATAAGTCGCTCCTCACTATTGATCAGTGGTTCAGGTTCGGGTTAACAGAATTCGGCTGAACTTTTAACAAAATACCTAAACACCCGCTGGTAAGACCCGTGATTGGTTCCAGCACCAGTTGCGGGTGTCCACCATAATAAAGCTCCCGACAAATCGTGACATCATCGGGAAGCAATGGTCCTAAGGAAAACATTGGCGCCGTTTGGAGGGTTAACACCCACAATTGGTGCCAGCACCAGCTATGGGTGTTACTGGTGGAGGAGAGCCAAACCCTAACTTGTAGCTGACGTCTGGGTCCGGGTTTGGGGACCCAAACCAGTAAACTAAACATTGTGGTCCGCTCAACCCTACTCAACATTGGGGCTAGGAACACAAAGTAAGAGATAATACAGAATGATACTGGCGTTGTCCTACATATAGATGTGTTGCAGCCTGTGATACCAAGGGTCCTAAGCTCAAATCCGGTTATAAAAATCACCCGCCAAATTAATAGGGATGTCCGGAGCACGAGCTGGGATCACTGTACAGGAGAATCCTACCGTACAGTAAGAAGAGACTGAAAAACTCATACAGCAAAATCTTAAATTCCATTATAACAGAAAATTATTGCAACATATTGGGGCAGATTTACTTACCAGGTCCTGTCGCCATCCCGCAGTGCATTGTCCGACAAGGATTCGGGTTCGCCGCAATTCACTAAGATCGTCTGCCCGAGTTCCTGCATCCGTCACTTCTGCACCGAGGTCCACCGGAGTTCACCTGTTTCTTCCTGGTGTATGTGAGTGCGTGTCTTGCGACACAATTCCGTTTTTAAATTCCGCGGTTTGTCCGAATCCTTTGGCTTGACCGTCGGACACGCCCCCCCTATTTCTGTGCCGCGCAAGCCGGCGACGATGTGCCACAATCCGATCACGTGCGCCAAAAACACGGGGCAATTTGGCGCACAATGGAAATATTCAGGAAACCCGACGGAATCGCGGTCCCGCGGACCCTTAGTAAATGAGCCCCATTGTCTTTCCCCTGCTGGACAACCCCTCTAAGAAAAAAGTGAAAAAATTAGATTTGTAAACAAACATTGGATACAAAAGTTCCCTAGAAGAAATCTAATTTGTGAGTCGATGGACGGATGTAAAAAAAAAAGTTTGTGAGACCAGAAACATTGTCATACAGTTATTTTGCCCTTGATAAGACAGAATTTACTGCACCTGTAGGAAGATATTCTCCTTATCAGCAGAGCAGCTTTTATCTCAGAGCCTTCAGCAAGAATACAGGTTACTGGTCATGTCCTATCCTGAGGATTCTGCTTATTTGTCTCCTACAGAATATAGTTACCACAAAAAATCATCATGGTCAAAGCTCCTTTAAAGGGAACCTGTGATTTTCAAAAGACTACTCCGAGTCGTCGGCGTAGTGTGGCGCATGCGCAGATGAATGCGGGGTCCTGGTGGCCGCACGGCTTCATCTGTGCTTGTCTGTGCGCACATTACAAGAGATGCTGACTACACAGGCGTGAGAATACCTGGCGCGGTCAGCGACAGTTACGGACAGCAGGCGGGACATGGATGGTCGACCTCTGCTGGTTGGGTGAGGGGGGTTTGCGACCCATGGGGCGTTTAAATGACGGGAGAAGGGCGGGTGAGGGATTAGTCTTTTGAAAATCACACATGGAAGAGCGGTTTCCTGAGGAAACAGAGCACATGTCATTCTAAGGTAACACAGGCAGTCCCCGGGTTACGTACAAGATAGGGTCCGGAGATTTGTTCTTAAGTTGAATTTGTATGTAAGTCGAAACTGTATATTTTATAATTGTAGATCCAAACAAATAAATTTTGGCCCCAGTGACAATTGGAGTTTAAACATTTTTAGCTGTAATGGGACCAAGGATTATGAACACTGCAATCTGGGACTATAGTAACATCCAGAGACTTCACCAGAGGTCACAGGGGTCTGTAATTAGTTGTCTGTAAGTCGGTTGTCCTTAAGTAGGGGACCGCCTGTATATAACTTATCTTTTGTTCTGTAAAACCGAGTTTTTATACAAAACATGTTTAGCAGTGTATGTACAATGCTCTATAGGGACAGGGTGTGTGTGCTATAAAGGGGTCTCTTGGTGACAGGTTCCCTTTAAAGGGTCTACCCTTCTTCTACCCGGTATATGTAAGTGCATTGCGACACAATTTTAATCTCAAATCCTGCGCTCAGTCTGAATCAGTCGGATCGTCCGGCTGCCCGCCACCCCCCCCTATCACATGAAAGCCAGCGCCGCTGGCCCAAAATCAGATCGTGTGCGACACAATCTCCTGCTAAATCCCTGTTCAAGCGCCACAAATGATGAAAATGTCAGGAAGTCCGACACGCGGACCCTTAGTAAGCCCCATTGACTTATACAAGTATAAGCCTTGGGTGGGAAATGCATTAGTTACAGCCTCCTCGAGTAATGAAATGCCCTACAGCAGCCCCCCCAGTTATGAAATGACCCATGCAGCCCTCCCCCCATAAAATGCCCCATGCAGCCCTTCCTTAGTAATGAAATGCACTGCATCCCCCTTTTGAAAATACCCTGCAGCCCCCCAAACAATGAAATGCCCTGCAGCCCCCAAAATAATAAAATACCCTGCATCCCCCTTGTGAAATACCCTGCAGCCCCCTAAATAATGAAATGCCCTACAGACCCTCAATGTGTAAAACCAATAAACTTCCATACTCACCTTCCAATGCTCCCGGTGCTCCGCGCGACTCCTTTTCCTTCTTCTCTTCACTCTTAACAGAGTGGAGATAGACGTCCATGCACTCTGCCTGCCGGCGCACACTATGACACCAGTAGCAGTGACACCACCGCATCATAGTGTGCGCTGGCGGGCAGAGTACATGGACGCGTCCCTCCCGCTCTGTTAAGAGTGAAGGAGAAGAAGGAAAAGGAACCACGCGGAGCATCAGGAGCATTGGAAGGTGAGTATGGAAGTTTATAATTTTGTATCCACTCATGTATAAGCTGAATTGAAGCCACATTTTGATTTGTCACATTGATTTTTTTGTGCTGAAAAAAATCGGCTTATACATGAGTAAGTGAAGAAGGAAGCATTTTTCTCTGATTTAAGGACATCTTCTACCAAGATGAAGGATTGTAAACCAAGCACACTTACATAATGGTGTGTGCCCCCTCTGGCAGGATCAGCTCTTCTCTTAGCTTCTTATGCCCTGGTATATATATATACACTCACCGGCCACTTTATTAGGTACACCTGTCCAACTGCTCGTTAACACTTAATTTCTAGTCAGCCAATCACATGGCGGCAACTCAGTGCATTTAGGCATGTAGACATGGTCAAGACAATCTCCTGCAGTTCAAACCGAGCATCAGTATGGGGAAGAAAGGTGATTTGGGGCCTTTGAACGTGGCATGGTTGTTGGTGCCAGAAGGGCTGGTCTGAGTATTTCAGAAACTGCTGATCTACTGGGATTTTCACGCACAACCATCTCTAGGGTTTACAGAGAATGGTCCGAAAAAGAAAAAACATCCAGTGAGCGGCAGTTCTGTGGGTGGAAATGCCTTGTTGATGCCAGAGGTCAGAGGAGAATGGGCAGACTGGTTCGAGCTGATAGAAAGGCAACAGTGACTCAAATCGCCTCCCGTTACAACCAAGGTAGGCAGAAGAGCATCTCTGAACGCACAGTACGTCAAACTTTGAGGCAGATGGGCTACAGCAGCAGAAGACCACACCGGGTGCCACTCCTTTCAGCTAAGAACAGGAAACTGAGGCTACAATTTGCACAAGCGCATCGAAATTGGACAGTAGAAGATTGGAAAAACGTTGCCTGGTCTGATGAGTCTCGATTTCTGCTGCGACATTCGGATGGTAGGGTCAGAATTTGGCGTCAACAACATGAAAGCATGGATCCATCCTGCCTTGTATCAACGGTTCAGGCTGGTGGTGGTGGTGTCATGGTGTGGGGAATATTTTCTTCGTTGCAACGCCACAGCCTACCTGAGTATTGTTGCTGACCATGTCCATCCCTTTATGAGCACAATGTACCCTGTAACATCTGATGGCTACTTTCAGCAGGATAATGCGCCATGGCATAAAGCTGGAATCATCTCAGACTGGTTTCTAGAACATGACAATGAGGTCACTGGACACAAATGGCCTCCACGGTCACCAGATCTCAATCCAATAGAGCATCTTTGGGATGTGGTGGAACGGGAGATTCGCATCATGGAAGTGCAGCCGACAAATCTGCGGCAACTGTGTGATGTCATCATGTCAATATGGACCAAAATCTCTGAGGAGCTTCCAGCACCTTGTTGAATCTATGCCACGAAGAATTGAGGCAGTTCTGAAGGCAAAAGGGCGTCCAACCCGTTACTAGCATGGTGTACCTAATAAAGTGGCCGGTGAGTGTATATATATATATGCTCTTTAAATGATGCAACTGAGCCTGATGCTATGCTAATTAGACTGTAGGGCTCTGGGGTGCGTTACCAGAGCCCCTCCGTGCTATAGCTCCACAGGCAGTTACACTGTGCAAGAGTATTCCTCCTCCCCATGCTCCCTTGGCACTTCCCCTTCCCTCTGCCTGCTGTAACCTCACACAGGGGAGTCATACTCACTGGGGGTCATTTACTAAGGGCCCGATTTGCGTTTTCCCGACGTGTAACCCGAATATTTCCGATTTGCGCCGATTTCCCCTGAACTGCCCCGGGATTTTGGCGCACGCGATCGGATTGTGGCCCATCGGCGATTGCATGCGGGACGGATTTGGAAAAACCGCCGCATTTAAAACAAAAAAAGTGTCGCGGAGCTTGCACTTACCTTCACTAGGAATAGGCCGGTGAACTTGAGCGCGTTCCGATGCTTTTCAGTGCAGCAGCGCCACCTGGTGGACGTCGGAGGAACTACCTTAATGAATCCCCGCCGGACCCGAATCCACCGCATAGAACGCGCCGCTGGATCGCGAATGGGCAGGGTAAGTAAATCTGCCCCACTGTGTAACAGCCAGTGAAGCTACACGAAACAGCTCTGGTAACACCCCTAACAGCCCTTCTGACTCTTTAGCATATTTTTAAGAGTTGATTTTAGAAGGAAGGAAGCGAAGGTTAATAAAGATTACCACAGTCACGGTGCCTGGATCTATGAGTAATGTCCCTGGTTCATCATGATGGATGTTGATGATATCTCCTTCATCTTAATCTCCTTTAAAGGAAACCTACCAGCAGGAATCTACCTATTAATATCCTAAACCCTAAACTTTGCTTATCTAACTCTTTAACAATGTCTAACCTAATTTAGAGTTTATCTATCTAATATGCAGATTTTTGGAAGAGGCTACTGGGGCGTGGAGTAGCTTCTCACGGAGTGGGAACAGAGGTTACTCCATGCACTAGTAGCCTATGCTGTTCCTACCTAGCTTCCCTGCACATGCGCAGTAGCTCCGGCTTCAGTACTGGGCGAGAAGCGATGTGCATGCCTGGAGTAGCCTATGCTCGTGCCCCACAGAGGGGGTTACTCCACGCTTCTGATGTTCCTCCTACCTGCACGCCACCAGACTCTGGAGCTCTGCGCATGCGCAGTAGCTCAGGCTTCAGTACCGGACGAACAGCGGTGTGCGTGCCTGGAGTGCTCTTGCCCCACGGATGGGGCTACTCCTCGCCTCGGTAGCCTCTGCTGTTTCTCCTACCTGCACACCACCGGATACTGGAGCTCTGCGTATGCGCAGTAGCTATGGCTTCCCTGCAGGGTGTAAGCGACCATGTGGGCATGTGTGGAGTAGCCTATGCTCCTGCTCCACAGAGAGGCTACTCCACACCCCAATCTGAAAAACTGGCATATTAGATAGATAAACTCTAGAGGAGGTTAGACAAGTTTAGGGTTATTAAAGGGAACCTACCAGCAGATCTACCTTAATAGGTAGATTCCCGACGGTAGGTTTCCTTTAAATTGATGTATGCAAAGTTTAAGAACTGGAATATCTGCAGCTCCCTTCCCCATGGCATCACTTTCACAGTAGATACGGTAGAATGAACATGTTGCCAGAAATGATGCGTCTACCTCTAGAAAGATCCCTCATAGTCTTTATATAATAAACTTACCCGTCTCAAATCTCATCGGGTTCTTACTTGTAGAATAAGTTGACAGGTGACAGTCAGAACTTTTAAACCTATAGTCAACCAATAGAAAACCTCCTTGAAGCTGGGAGGGGGCTCAATGAATAGATAGGAGTCATTTAAGCCTCTTCTTCGGAAAAAAATCCCATTGATCTATACAGTAGTCATCCTTATTGTGTGGCGGTGTCACATTTAACATGTAATCCTTTTGGATATCACTTACCAGAGGATAGCAATGCAGAGTTCTTTCCAGAAAAGCAGGTTTTTACATTTTTACAAATCTTAAGATCAAGAGCCTGGTTCCTAAGACCCTCAAAATGCTCGATCTTTCTGGGTTGTCTGGTCAAGAAACGCCAAATAACTCTTCCACACATGATTTCAATCAATATCAATGGGTCCTTGTCACCTTGTCGGGACATTTCGCCCAACGAAGAATTTCTCATGTTTCCCACATCAAAAAGAACTTTTCCTGGTTCCTTCAGTGTTCTTCAACAAGCTACTGGTATAACTTGTCTGAGACTATACATTCCTACCATTCATGGACCACAAGTCACATTCCCTTCTATTTCCAGCATTACCTTTGTGGACCAAATCATAAACCTGTAATTAGAGCTCAGATCTTCTCAAAAGACCTACTATACACCTATTATTATTTTCAGTGTATTCAAAGTTTCTCTAGGTAGTCTCTCCGTTGACCACCCTTACTAAACAAGGGGCTAATACTCAAAACTGGCCAACTTTTTCCGATTGGTCTTTTGCCATCTCAAAACTTGCTGGTTGTTGGCTTTGGTTCTCCATGGTTTTTATGCTCTGTTGGCTTTGAGGTTTGGTTCCTTGATTGTTCTTTAAGTACCAAGCTCCTGGAGTAGCCTTGGCTCAGACTACACATTCCTACTATTCATGGGCCACATGTCAAATTCCCTCCTATTTCCAGATTCACCTTCTTGGACCAAAACATAACTCAGAATTAGAACTCACATCTTCTCTCTAAAATTGTTAAAAATCTGTAGGCCTCAAGATACCTACTATTATTATGGTTGTTGTGTATTTAAAGTTTCTCTTTGGTGGCTTCTATACTGGCCACCCTATCTATAAAATGGGATAAAACACCAGATTGGCCTGATTCTACGGTGTTGGTCTCTTGCCATCTCAAAACTTGCTGGTTGTTGTCTTTGGTTCTCCATGGTTTTTATGCTGATTGGCTTTGAGGTTTTGTTCCTTGATTGTTATTCAAGTAGGAAGTTCCTGGAGAAGCCTTGGCTCAGACTACACATTCCTACTAGTCATGTCAAATTCCCTTCTATTTCCAGCATTATCTTCTTGGACCAAAACATAACCCAGAATTAGAGCTCACATCTTCTTTCCGACTTCTACTAAAATTGTTAAAATTCTGTAGGTCTGAAGAAATCTACTATTATTATGGTTGTTGTTGTTGTGTATATAAAGTTTCTCTTTGGTGGCCTCTATACTGACCACCCTAACTATAAAAGGGGATAAAACACAAGATTGGCCAGATTCTGCAGTTTTTTCTTGCCATCTCAAAACTTGCTGGTCGTTGGCTTTGGTTCTCTATCATAGTCATGCTGATAGGTATTAAAGTCAATGGGGCTCATTTACTAAGGGTCCGCGGGACTGCAATTCCGTCGGGTTTCCTGAATATTTCCATTGTGTGTCGAATTCCCCCAGGATTTTGGCGCACACGATCGGATTTTGGCACATCGGCGCCGGCTTGCACGTGACAGAAATCGGGGGACATGGCCGCAGAATTTAAAAACGGAAATGTGTCGCAAGACAAGCACTCACATACAGCAGGAAGAAGCAGGTGAACTCCAGCGGACCTCGGTGCAGAAGCGACGGATTCAAGAACTCGGGTGCACGGGCTTAGTGAATCAGGGCAGACTTGTATCCAGGTCGGACAACGCTCCACAGGATCGCGACAGGAACGGGTAAGTAAATCTGCCCCATTGCTTCCTTGATCAGAGTGGGAATAATCTGAAGACAATCTGAAACCTAAAGAGCTGCTCTATTCAAGTCTTGGATTTGGTGCTAGTAAAACTTGGAGGAATGGTACAGGGAATGCCCTGTCTTACCAATTTCTTTACGGTATCTTCCTTTTCCAACCAAACCTTAGATAAAGATCTTAATGGACTTACCATCTGAGTAACTATCAAATAAGATTTATCATCCATCTTCTTAACAGGATAATTGATGGAGAACCACAAGAATTTGAAGGCTAATACTATGGCCAAAATAAGTTCTCATAACTATCAGCTTTCAGGCCCCCAAAGCCAACCGGGGGATAGAATCTACTTGCATTAGGATAATCAAGGAACCTCTGTATCCATAGTTACACTTATCTTCTTTGATATCATAACTTCTTCTGGAACGACCTCAGCAGATTATGTTCTCCTGGCTGAGCACCACACACCAAGTTTGATACTGCCAATAATTAGGAGAGGGACCTCCAGCCCTGAAATCCTCATACAGTGGCGATGTCTCTCGATACAGGTCCTTAAACTTTGGGACAGAAAGCTGTGATTGTAGGGTCCTACAATTTTCAAACAGCTCAAGGTCTGTTGCTGTCTTAATGCGCTCCTGCAAGTCAACAGCCTCTCTCGGCTGGTAATGTGTGTCCACTCAATCCTATGACTGCACCAATCAGCTTCTAGGTTGTGTTCTGTATATTCCTGTTTGACCCATATACAGGTGTTGGTTAAGATTTGTCTTCCTGGTTCTTTGTGATTCTGTGTATTCTACTATGTTTTGCTGTGATACTGACCTTTTGCTTTTACCTTGACTATACTACTATACTTATGATTTTGTACCTCACCGTCATCTTGGTTTTGACCCGGTTTGTCTGACTTGGCATGCTGTCTGTTTGTTTACTGTACTGAGGTCGGAAAGTAAGGGCTCTCCTTACAGAGACTTTGCCAATTAAGGACCCCGTGCAAGTGTGTGGAGATTTATAGCCATTAATGCACCACTAGGGGATTCTGGGAAATATGCTAATACGTTTTTCAGGATGGGACAAGAGAAACAATGGCTCCTTTGCTACCTTATCCAGAGTAGGGACTGCCACCGAGTTGTCACTTTCGTATTAGCGCAGGGCAGGCAAGTGACAGATTGTAGGAAGCTCATGGCTCAAACTTCTTCAGTTGACTCTTGACATTCAACCTATGATTATAAACCAATCTGGTACCAATTCCAGGTCAAAGAAAAGTGAGTTAGCTTTGGAGCCTGACAACATGCCTCATCATATCAACAACAATGGTAAGAACTCTCTTCCATTTCACTGGTCCAACCTGGAAATCAAAGTCCATGAGAGGCCAACACAGATTACACCAGCTTTAGGGTGTCTGCCCTCATAAGGGACCAGTAGGGTGCTAGTTGGCTGGGTGAGAGGACTTGGATCATAATATGGGGTTGTTTTTTCTTTTGGGCACAGCAACATATGGGTGTAAAGAGTCATGTGGGCCATGGGAGAAAGATTATCAAGTGCCACCCAAGTAAAGCATCCAGGGCGCGTCATCATAGGCTATTGGTGATGTAAGGTGTGAACTATGCAGTGTGTTTTGTTAGCTTAGCACTTTTGTGTTGAGCAGCTTGTGTGGTCTATATAGTGAATAGAGCCTGGAGAGGATTGTCGTATTTCCCATCAATACTGAGACAATTGTGATCTAGGTATATACTATGGGTAATTTGAGAATGTCACGGATTTGGATGTTTTGTAACATACATTTATTGTGTGGTGTGAGAAATGATAGCATCGTTGGATAATTCTTATGTCTGGAGGTTCAATAAGTGTTAACTCTTAAAGCGTGGTGGCTTAGTGGTTAGCATTACAGCCTTGCAGTGCTGGGGACTTGGGTTCAAGTCCCAGGGTCAACATCTACAAAGAGTTTGTATGTTCTCTCCTTCCACACTCCAAAACATACTGGTTGGTTTATTAGATTGTGAGCCCCATTGGGGACAGCGACCAATTTGGCAAGCTCTGTGCAGCGCTGCGGAATCTGTGTGCGCTATATAACTAGTAATTATTATTATTAAAGTGGTTTGTTCTACCAACCACTATTTACCAGGCCCAGGTAATCACAAGAATGGGTACCTGCAAAATCCAACAATCCCTGTAATGCAGGCTCTGGGAACGGACTGATGACATACTGTAGACAGTGGTTCCTGAGACTTTTTTGCTTCCGAGTTGTCCCTTTCTACTTGCATAACTTAACCGAGGCCCTAAGGGACAACTAGTCAACTTTCCCTTCATTTGCCAAAGTTAAAAACACAGAGATGAAGACAAGACAAAACAAACAAACACACACTGAAGTATAGTCTCCAGAACCAGGTCACAAAAAATAGAGGACACAACACAGTACAAAATCACAAGGCCGAAGAATAGTCAGAAAACAGGTAGAAGGTCAGGATACCAAAATACAGAGTACAGAAAACTCAAGATACAAGGAGCTTAGTACAAACAAGTCTAAAGAAGCTACAGAGTATTGACCATGAAAAGCTTAAAACAGAATCATAGTCCTGGTCCGGAAGGTGATTGGAGAGGAATACTGTCACTATAGATTAACTGCAGTATAACTGCATGAGACTGACAGGTGTGATGCAAAATCAATCAAGATAGCCAGCAAGTATTAACCAGTGTTCACACTAGCAATCTCAAAGCGAAACACAATGACAAAATCAGCTCATCCATAGCCATATTCTACGGACAGAGGATAATTCCGGCATGGGTGTTACAATCCCCCTCCCTTTTGAGGGCCATAACTTTTGAATGAACGGATGTATAGGGGACAAACAAACACCAGACGATCGAGTGGCAATCACATGAAGGATGTCATGCCGCATTTTCTACTGTGTGGCCGGAACTCTCTTGCCCGGCATACCTGGGCAAGTGCTGGGGCCCAGAGCTACTGGAGGGGCCCACATGGCCCAATCTCAGTCGCCGGCAACCTATGTAGGGGTTTAATATAAAATAACCCATGAGGGGGCTCTTTGGGATGATAAACAAGGGAATATTTTAGGGAACAGGAAACTATTTTAGTTTCTGAATTTTTAATTCCACCACCCGAGATCATTGCAAAGGGGCCAACTGAGGCTCTGCCGCCCAGGGGCCTACCGAAACCTGGAGCCGGCCCTGCCTACTAATTTTATATGTATGGGCAGTCCGGTCCTTACTCTGCATGGTCATTCCCATGTGTTCTGCAGAGATAAAGAGATGTCTGGGGGGGGGGGAAATATTTTTCCTGTTGACCCTAGGCAGTGTAGTTATATTTAACTCAGTCCTTACCTCCAATCCAGCATGGCTCCTCCCATCCCTTCCGTTCTCTTTAGCTGGCATACAAAGGCTCAGCAGTGATGTTAGTGACACGCATCTGCTAAAGGCTACAGCTGTTGCCTGTATTTGCCGGATTTCGGGCAAAGCACATGGCCGGTTGGAGAAGATGAAAGGTGAGAGCTCCTCAACCCTTCTCTCTCCATAGGAAGCTGAGCAGACATTGGGGCTCATTTACTTACCCGATCCTGTCCTGATCCTGCGGCACGTTGTCCGACGTGGATTCGGGTTCTGCCGGGATTCATTAAGGTCATGCGCCCGATATCCTGCAGGTGTCGCTGCTGCGCTGAGGTCCGCCGGAGTTCACCTGCTTCTTCCCGGTGCATGTGAGTGCTGATCTTGCGACACAAATTCTTTTTTAAATTCTGCGGTTTTTCCGAATCCGTCGGGTTGTCCGATGGCCACGCTCCCTGATTTATGTCGCGTGAAAGTTGGAGCCACTGCGCCAAAATCCGGTTGTGTGCGTCAAAATCCCAGGTCGGAAATCATCGGGAAACCCGACGAAAGTGCACGATTTGGACCCTTAGTAAATGAGCCCCCTTGTGTCACGGTCACCATAACTAGGTATAATAGACCTCTACAGGAGCAATTTTATTGGCCAGATCACAGTCATGGTTGTGTGCACGGGGCCTTAGTGTTAGAACAACAAGAGCTGCATAAAAAATGCTAAAACAGGTAAGTGGGCGACATCAATAACAATAATACAGCCTTCGGATATCATTGTCAGCTCAGTTATGTCTGGGAAAAATTTCCCTGCATTTCATTCATTCCTGACACATTTTCGATCTCCGTGAGTAAACATTAGCACAAATTTAGCTCCATGGATAAAGGTGAAATGCAAAATTTCCAAAAGTATAATAAAGAGTCAGCATATGATAAAGCCGGCGTGAATTTATGACAACCATCAGCGGCTTTATTGGTCCTTCTGTCCCCGCCGTGTCACGGTCCCAATCTGCCTGATTGGAAAAGCACAAGTTCAATAGTTCACCATAGCACGTGAATACATCAGCCTCAAGCAGACGCTGCATTGCCTAGTAACACTATGAACCTCGCATTGTGCTCTAATCTGCAGATGGATGACTTAATCAGAGCTGAACCTTTGCATAATATTTTGCAATCTTTATTTTAAGGATATTTGTTTAGTTTCCTTTTTGAAGCGACGGATCGGGTAACGTGGACCTCGCGTGGCCTCTCTTATTGGGTTAAGGTCTTGCTGTCAGCTCTGGGCCTCTGCCTGCTCGGCCGCTCTGGATCTCAGCAGAGGAGCTCACAGTAGCCGTTCTGTGATTTCGGCCTTAGGAAAAACATGTGTCAGTAACATATTGCATAATGACGGGATTTACTGTTCTTGCTACAATTTTTCGGGACAGAGAACACCAGGTCTTGATGGGTGATGACATTTTTAGGGTAATGTTTTCGGAGAAACTTATTGTTTCTGATTATTTTTATAGATGTGAAAGTTTCATTAAAAAACCTTAGTTAACTACTTAACGACCAGACTAACCAGACCTAAGTGTTTCTTGAAGGGGATTTCCCACAAACTAAAGTTAGGCCCTATCCACGGGATCACGAAAACAAGGGGTCCTGCATATTGGGGCACATTCACTTACCCGTCCGGACGAGTTCACCGAATGTGCATTGTCCGCCGATAATGCCCTGTGCCGGGATTCACTAAGATCCTGCGCCCGATATCCTGCATGTGTCGCTTCCCCGCTCAGGTCCCCGGAGTTCATCTTCTTCTTCCTGGTGCATGTAAATGGTTGATCTTGCGACACAATTTGATTGTTAAATCCCGCGCTCAGTCCGAATCCGTTGGATCGTCCAATGGCATCCCCTCCCCCCCTTCCCGTTGCATGAAAGCAGCGCAGCCGCGCCACAATCTGCCCGCGTGCGTCACAATCCCCAGTTAAATACCTGTCACAGCGGCGCAAATCCCAGAAGCGTCGGAAAATCCGACGAAAGTGCATCTGCGGACCTGTAGTAAATAAGACCCATTGGGGGTCATTTACTAAGGGCCCAATTCGCGTTTTCCCGACGTGTTACCCGAATATTTCCGATTTGCGCCGATTTTCCCTGAATTGCCCCGGGATTTTGGCACAAGCGATCGGATTGTGCCGCATCGGCGCCGGCATGCACGCGACGGAAATGGAGGGGCGTGGCCGAACGAAAACCCAATGGATTCGGAAAAACCGCCGCATTTAAAAAAAAAAGTGTTGCGTGACTCGCGCATACCTTCACTTGGTCCGGCTTGATGAAGATCAGTGCATTCCGGGGAACTTCAGCACAGCAGCGACACCTGGTAGACGTCGGAGGAACTGCCTTAGTGAATCCCGGCCGGACCCGAATCCACCGCAGAGAACGCGCCGCTGGAACGTGAATGGACCGGGTAAGTAAATCTGCCCCATTAAGTTTTACTTGCACTGCCCTGCTTCCTTGTTCCTGATCGACAGGTCTCACTGCCACCACCATGCTGCTGTATGGAACTAGTACTAGACAGGGACTGTCTGTCAATATACATCCCTTTCAGACAAAAAAGCTTACTTTGAGCCCTTAATAGTGAAATTGAATAATTCCGTTCACAGACAGCAAGCGGAATTGTTCACATCCTTGAAAAACATTTTAATAAATAAAAATAAAACAGGACTGGTTATTAGATGACACAGGACTTGCCGGTTATTAGATTATACTGTAACTTGTTTTACAAGATGTGGGCGGCGCTATAATTGCCATCGACATTCGGAATTCAGATCTTGTAGGGATCATGGTAGGTGCCAGGCAAAACAGAAAAGCAGGAAATCACTTGTGAAGGATTGACAGAATAATCCAGACTGGTTGTGGCAGTGTTATTAGATACGTGGGTGTGTACACATTGGGACAGATTTATCAAGCTGTCTGAAATTCAGAACATTTCTAGTTGCCCATGGCAACCAATCACAACTCTGCTTTCATTTTACCAGTGCTCATGAATATTTTAAAGTCGAGCTGTGATTTGTTGCCATGGGCAACAAGAAATATTCTGACTTTCAGACAGCTTGATAAATCTGCTCCATTATATACACTAGACACCAAAATTAGAGAACAACACACAATTTCCTAAATGTCCAGGTCATTGTCTAGTACAGGCAGTCCCCGGGTTACGTACAAGATAGGGTCCAGAGGTTTGTTCTTAAGTTGAATTTGCATGTAAGTCGAAACTGTATATTTTATAATTGTAGATCCAGACAAAAAATTTTTTGGCCCCAGTGACAATTGGAGTTTAAACATTTTTTGCTGTAATGGGACCAAGGATTATCAATAAAGCTTCATTACAGACACCTTACAGCTGATCATTGCAGTCTGGGACTATAGTAAAGCATTCAAAAAGCTTCATCAGAGGTCAGAGGGGGCAGAGGGGTCTGTCTGTAACTATGGGTTGTCTGTAAGTCGGGTGTCCTTAAGTAGGGGACCGCCTGTACTATGTGATTATATCCTAACATGAGTCTCAGTATTTTAAGATTATTCCATAAAATGTTTATATTCTCAATCACAAAAAATGGTGTTGGTGTTAAAGGGGTTGGCCACCTTCATAATAAAAATTATCCGCGCATCATTAAAACCTATTATTTATTCTATTTTAGGGTGACTGAGGTACTCTGGGGATCTTTGGTCCCTCTGTTTTTTTTCTGCCCGACTTGGCGGGATCTTCTTTGTGCATCTAAGCAGTGTGATTACATGCCAGGCCGCTAATCTCTGCTCATGCGCAGGGTATCATAGCTGTGTCTCCACTCACTGAGCGGAGGCGTGAACACTCACAGCAGAGGACGGCTACGTTGCGGGAGCGCCCAGAACGGGAAGAACGTCACATGTTCCACTTGTTTAGGGGGTCGGCGTGGAAAATAAGACAGAAGAAGAGGCTGTTGGACAACAATGGAGATTTCCATAGGAAGGCAAGTGACAATATCATTTGTTTTCTTGCCCCAAAGTCCCAGGACATAATGGACCACATCTATTAATCGGGCTGCGCCAGTTTTCTGACTTTGCACTAGAAACAAATCTGGCAAATACTGTCACCATAGCAATACAGTAAACTTGGTTCTGTTCCATAATCTAAACTGTAAACTTGGTTCTGTTCTCATATCTAGGTAGTAAGCTTGGTTCTGTTACCATATTTATATATTAAGCTTGGTTCTGTTACTGTATCTATACAATGAGCTTGGTTCAGTCCCCTTATATATACATTACATTTGATTCTGTTCACTTTATATACAAAGAGCTTGGTTCTGTAATTGTGTCTATACAATGAGCTTGGTTCTGTTACTGTATCTATACAATGAGCTTGGTTCGGTTCGCTTATATATACCTTAAATTTGGTTCTGTTCACTTATCTATACAGAGAGCTTGGTTCTGTAATTGTGTCTATACAATGAGCTTGGTTTGGTTTCCTTATTTGTACAATAGATTTGGTTCTGTTCCCTTATCTATACAGAAAGCTTGGTTCTGTCAATGTATCCCATCGTCTCCCTATAGCGGCACCATCTTGGGGTGGGGGGTATAAGCATTGTGCCTAGGGAAGCAGTAACTCTAAATATGACCTGCATGTCCTTAATAGTTTCTGGGAGGAAATACTTTAACTGATTGTATTTAAGGAGAAGTGATTATACACCTTCCATGTGTTGTATATATTAACCAAAAAGCGGGTGTGTCCTATATACTAATAATAGATCCCCTGTATATGGCGTTCCGAATTTTGTGGATGATTTGACTTTCAAATTTTGAAGGAACTGAATAATCTTAATCCTATTGCATCTATAAGGGTGTCATCTAATTAACCCCTTTAGCACCAGTTAGGCCACATTACACCCAGCTGTACAGTTATATCCGGATGATCCTGAAGGCTCTGAAGTTACATCTGTGTGATCCATGCAGGAGCCCGGTGCTGATAGACTACTGCGGGCTGTGGTAAGAGATTGTGACCAATAACCCCTCAGATGCCATGATTAATACTGACAGAGGTATCTAAGGGGTTTGTAAAAGTTGGGAATTCCATTTCCTTCACCATTGGAATCCCTACACTGTGATTGCTGGGTGGTGATGGTTGTTATAGCCTCATTTTTTTGAATGTTCCAGAGGCATCTCCTCCTATTCTGCCTGTTTACAATGACAGTCTATATTGCTTTGTTATACAGAGCATATTAAAGCATTATAAGCAACCAAAAAACTGGAATATGGTGCCCCCTAGTGAGGCAGAACATAAAAAAAAATTCTATTTTTATTGCTTTGGTTTTTATATTAATATACGTATGTGTGGTACCACTGCCTGTAAAAACTGTAAAAAAAAATATAATATTAAGTATTATTTATATTTCATTTAATATTAAGTAATATTTTTTTTCCATTTAAAGCGGTTGTCCATGTGCCTTTACTGCCTTGTGGATAATCCCTGAGGGCAGCGTGGTGGTTGAGTGAGTAGCACTTCTGCCTTGCAGCGCTGGGGTCTTGGGTTCGAGTCCCACCCAGGTCAACATCTGCACAGAGTTTGTATGTTCTCTCCGTGTTTGCGTGGGTTTCCTCCGGGTACTCCGGTTTCCTCCCACACTACAAAAACATACTGGTAGGTTGTTTAGATTGTGAGCCCCATGGGGACAGGGACCAATTAGTCATGCTTTGTGCAGCGCTACATAATCTGTGTGCGCTATATAAATAAAGAATTATTATTATTAATGTTCATCAAAGATTTGGCATTCCTGCGTCCTATTGTTGCAGACCCTCCGTGCTTCTTTATTTACATATCTGAGCTTTGCTGAATAGGAGGAGCTGTAGCAGGAGATTATGACTCATCCTGCTTTCTCCCCCTCCCCTCTAACTGTCTCTGTCAGTGAGGACGGACGGTGAGAAGAAAGACACAGTGGGTGACGCCATGAGGAGAGAGAGAAAGTTGTGTATGCCTAGAGCAGAATGGTGAGAACAGGGAAAGGCTGAAGTAATCAAAGCAGATATGGTAACATTGATCCATCTATAAAAAAAGTAACGGTAAAATATGACGCCATTCAAAAACACAACCTGAAAAAAAATAACTCCACGCTCAGCTCCCCCTCTAGAAATGGAAACTAAAGGGTCACAACTAGGGTCCTGAAGGGGTTGATGACTCAAATTTCTCATGAAACTAATGCAATGCAATTAACAGACTGTAATTCCCAAGCCAATATACTGTACAGGTTAAAGGGGAGGTCTGTTTTTTAGTATAGCAGATGACTCTCACTATAAATAAATAAGGCTTAGCTGCAATACCAGGCACAGCCTTGGAAGGAAAGTGGCGCTAGCGAACACAGGGGATCACTATCCACCTTCTTCCCATAGTCACTTGTCGGGATAAATATTTTATTAGTGATTGAGTGACACAAGTAACCTTCACAGGAGAGGAGCTCCTGGCATCCCACGTGTGCACTTTGGCAGCTGTAGTTATATAATGTAGTGAGTGGCTGATATCCAGGAGGGCGAGGCACGGTACACAGCGCCACCTCATTGCTAATGTCCTCATAATTACATCCATTAAAGCTTTTGGGTTCCTTTCAAGGGTGGACTTGATGTATATTCATGAATTACCGGACTCATCTTGAGTTATACCGGCCCTTTAAAGGAAATCTACCACCAGGATGAAGGATTGTAAACCAAAGCACACTGACATACTAGGGCACATTTACGATCCTGTGGCGCATTCTCCGACGAGGATTCGGGTCTGCCGGGATTCACTAAGGTCGTGCGCTCGATATCCACCAGGTGTCGCTGCTGCGCCGAGGTCCGCCGGAGTTCACCTTCTTCTTCCTGGTGCATGTAAGTGCTGATCTTGCGACACACATTCTTTTTTAAATTCCGCGTTTTTTCCCAATCCGCCGGGTTGTCCGACGGCCACGCCCCCCGATTTCTGTCGCGTGAAAGCCGGCGCCGATGTGCCACAATCTGATCGCGTGCTCCAAAATCCCAGGGCAATTCGGCACAAAACGAAAAAATTCCGTAAACCTGACGAAAGTGCAGCGTTCGGACCCTTAGTAAATGTGCCCCACTGGTGTGAACCCCTATGGCAGGATCTGATCTTCTTTTGGCTTCATTCTTTTAAGAGTCATGCAAATGAGCCTGAGGGGCTCCAGGCTCCATAGTTGTTAGAGGAGCCTAGAGCCCCTCAGAGTCATTTGCATAACATTTAAATCTTTCTTTTTTTTAAAAAACAAGGGCATAGGAAGATTAAAGAAGAGCGGATCCTGCCACAGTGGGCACGCACCAGTATGTCAGGGTACTTGGTGTACAATCCTTCATCCTGGAGGTAAATGTGCTTTAAGAGCAACATACATGAAACTCTTTATCTAATGTGTCTCATCAATAAGATGCTTATATTTCTTTATTATTGTATGAACTATATGTTATTCATTTTTACCCTAGGGCCAGTGAGTCTTTAGTTATACCCCAGACACCCAGACAGTACTACTACTCCTATTCTGTGTGTATAGGTATAGCACAGTAATTCTACTCCTAACCTGTATATATGGATACAGCACAGTACTACTACTCCTATTCTGTGTGTATAGGTAGAGCACAGTAATACTACTCCTAACCTGTATATATGGACACAGCACAGTACTACTACTCCTATCCTGTATATATGGGCACAGCACAGTACTACCACTCCTATCCTGTATATATGGGCACAGCACAGTACTACTACTCCTATCTTGTATATATGGGCACAGCACATTACTACTACTGCTATCCTGTATATATGGGCACAGCACAGTACTACTACTCCTATCCTGTATATATGGGCACAGCACAGTACTACTACTCCTATCCTGTATATATGGGCACAGCACAGTACTACTACTCCTATCCTGTATATATGGGCGCAGCACAGTACTACTACTCCTATCCTGTATATAGGAGCACAGCACAGTACTACTACTCCTATCCTGTATATATGGGCACAGCACAGTACTACTACTCCTATCCTGTATATATGGGCACAGCACAGTACTACTACTCCTATCCTGTATATATGGACACAGCACAGTACTACTACTCCTATCCTGTATATATGGGCACAGCACAGTACTACTACTCCTATCCTGTACATATGGGCGCAGCACAGTACTACTACTCCTATCCTGTATATAGGAGCACAGCACAGTACTACTACTCCTATCCTGTATATATGGGCGCAGCACAGTACTACTACTCCTATGTGATGTGTCCTATGTAGGATGCACCACAAGAAAATTGAAGACACGTATTGCAGAACACCTCCGGGATTGCTCCAAAAACATTGAAAGTAACATGTCGGGAGCATCCAGGCATTTTGCCACTATCCATACGGGGGATGTTTCTACTTTTCGTTTCTTTGGTCTTGAAAAAATTCATAAGGGCAAGAGAGGAGGCGACAGACATAAAATCCTTTTGAAACGAGAGGCCTTCTGGATTTTCAAATTAGGCACTAGGGCTCCTGGAGGTTTAAACCTGAGATCAGATCTTTCGTTTCTCTATTAGAGAACTTGACTATTTATTATTTTGGCACCGTACCGCTCCGTACCCCGGGAAAAGATAGGACATGTCCTATCTTTTCCCGTAATACGGCGCCGTGCGCCATAACTTCCTATAGAGAGGGGCGGAGGGGAGCTGCGCTCACCTCCTCTCTCCGCGCTGCCGTGAGCCCGCCGTGCTACGGTGCGGCGGGCTCACGGCAGTGTGAATGTAGCCTAACAGAGGACGCCACAACTTGATGCTTGCAGATGACACTTCTATGTGTGACACATGTATTTACATCTCTCCGCTATACGCCAGGCGCAGTGTGTGATATGTAAATGTACAGCGACGTGCGGGGAATGTGCAGAGCGGTAACAATGTAGCAGCGGATGTTATGAAACAAATGGCTTTGCTAGTAATCACGTTAAATCTTTTAATATTTTTTTTCAGTTCACGTTGGAAGAACACGAAGCATTAAATTGTTTCCACGTTAAGAAGGGGATTCGCCAGAGATGCGCGGCGCTGGATCTTAATCCGTAAGAAGGTTGGCGCTGTAGACCGACACGGATTAGGGGATGTTAGCAGCAGGAAATAGGCCACATCCCGGCCTCCTGGTTGGGCGCGGGGATCGGCGGGGGCCCTTGGGGAGCATTTACGTAAAACCTGAATGTTCCCTCTAATTCTCTGTCGCGAAGAATTAGTCTGATAGAAGGTAAACGCCTCCTGTACAGATCCCAAATTTGCATCGCATTAAAATTCTCCGTCAAGCACCAGGAATATTTTGCCGAGAATATATTGACACCTACGTTTAGACCCACAAAAAAATCCAATTACAATCACGTGGCAACAGCGGCGGCGTCGTCTTTAAGGAGATCGTTAGTTATCCCCGGAATTTAGTCTAATTAAGATTGTGACACAATGTAACGTATTGTATACGCTGACTGTATCCGTGGGTGACATTCCATGCATTAATATTCTGGATTATTAGCCCATGTATCTCTCTGCCATCCGTCCTGTCTCTCACACTCACCGCCGCTGACAGCCCGGAAGGGAAATTACAGTTATTTGCGTTTTTTTCTTTCCACCATTCTCATAAAACCGAAATCGACATTTTTCAGGTACCACTTGTAATTTTGTGTTGTCAGGTATCATCTATGCGTATAATGGAGTAGTCACATGTATAATAAGAAACTAAACATCATTCGAATTTGCCTAATGGGAGATATGTAAATGCATTTAACCCCTTGCGTCCGAATTTGTCGTATGCGGATATAAGGGAATTTTTATTTTTAAATCCAGAATTTCTTTACAAAAAGCAATATTCAGGGAGCACTGCTTGATAGGGTTAAAGAGAACCTGTCACCAGGAATGTAATTTTTAGCTGGTGACAAGTTCAAATAGCCTATGCGATGCAGATTTTAAAGATACATTCTTAATTTTTTTTTCAGTACTTTATAAAACTTTTTTTCCCACAATGCCTGGCTCCCTGCCAGAAGCATATGATGAGTCCCAGGGAGGGGCAGCTGCTGCCTGTGCCTCCTTATGCATTCATTCTCTACTCCACACCGGGATGAGTGCGGAGGCACAGATACACACAGGATGCAGCTGCACTTTCCCCCTGGATTAACCACAAGCTGTAATGTGAAATAAACTTATATAAAGTACTGAAATGATTCAGACTGCTGACAAAGGCATTTTTTAAATCAGCATAGCACAGGCTATTAGAACCTGTCCAGGGGCGTAACTACAGTGGTAGCGGCCATAGCAGCAGTGTCAGGGGCCCCGGCATCTGGATGTTTATATGCTGTATGTCTGTATAGGGTATTGTATGTATGTGTATATTTGCTGTGTGTATATCTGATGTGTACATGCTTTTATGTGTGTGTATATGATGTATGTTTGTGTATATGATACATGAGTGTATATGGTACTGTATGTATATGTGTATATGCTGTATGTATATATGGTGTCTATATATTGGGGCACGGATCGCACTTTCATCAGTTTGTTTGCTGTTTTGGGGATTTGTGCAGCTTTGACAGGTATTTCACAGGGGTTTGTACTGGTGATTCTGCCACACGCGATCGGATTGTGACGCAGCTCAACTGACTTTCGTGCGGCAGAAATGGGGGGGCCGGGCCATCAGACGATCCGACTACTTCAGACTGAGCGCGGGATTCAACTTTCAAATTGTGTCACAAGTCCAAGCACTTACATGCACCGGGAAGAAGAAGGTGAACTCCTGGGACCTAAGCGGGGAAGCATCGGGGGCAGGTTCTAAGTGAATCGCGGCACAGTGCATTATACACAGACACTCCGCACCTCGTGAACTCCAGCAGCCGGGTAAGTAAACGTGCCCCAGAGTGTGTGGTTGTAACTCATATGTGTAAATATACAAATATGTATTTTTGAAGGTGGAAGGGGAGGACCCATTCAGAAGTCTGCTATGGGGTCCAGCCTCTTCTAGTTATGCCCAAGAACCTGTCACCAGCTAAAAATCACATTCCTGGTGACAGTTTCCCTTAAAATTCAACTCTGATTTTGCCTTAAACTTTTATTTTGCAGAAACAGATGGGGCCATGTCCCTTGTAGTGGCTGAAAGCTGTCACTGTACCCAAGGCTCACATTCACTTCTGTAGTTCCAGCGTCTGGCCACCACAGGTAACCAGGAGCCAAGTGCTTCTCCCGGTCACACAGTATCAGTTTACATAGGAACAGCTGATCGGCATGGGACCCAAATCGTCTTGCTGTAACTCTCCACCAATCGGGATTAATTCTTCTCTATAAAATGAATCCTGTAATTTTGCTCTGGTACGATTTGGGTCCATACCAGGGCCCTAACTGGGAACATGCACTATTTTGCAAGATTTGCACAAACTCAAGGTCAAGCAGAGCTGACATTAGGGGGCGGCAAACTGGGCTTTTGCCCAGGGCCCCCTGTCCTAAAGGGGCCCCCTGCATGTGGACTTTTGTGGGCAGAGGATGTATTGCTCCTTTAATACCCCTAGTTTGACTGCCCGGGTGAAGCTGCTTATCATCTAGCTGTCTAAATATCTATCTCTCTCTTCTACTGTATCTATCTATCTCTCATATCTCTGTATCTTCTGTCTATATATAATTGACTTTATATTTCTGCATCTATAAATCTCTATCTATCTTTCATATTTATCTTCTATCATCCATATCCCTGTTATCTGTCTATCCCCTATAACATCCTCCTATGGCCCATATTACAGATACTTACCTACTACTGGGTGTAACTACAAAGTGTTATTATTGTGCAGAGATAAAGGAGCCTCTTACTGACTGTGACTGTTCATAAAATAGTTTTATTTTTGGCCCCTTGTTTTAGTTTTGCCCAGGGCCCCACTTTATCTAAAACCAGCCCTGAGGTCAAGACATTGGGGCAGATTTACTTACCCGGTCCATTCGCGATCCAGCGGCGCGTTCTCTGCGCTGGATTCGGGTCCGGCCGGGATTTAATAAGGTAGTTCCTCCGCCGTCCACCAGGTGGCGCTGCTGCGCTGAAAAGCATCTGAACGCGCTGGAGTTTACCGGCTCGGGCTGAGTGAAGGTAAGCACGTCCCGAGCGACACATTTTCCGTTCTTAAATGCAGCAGTTTTTCCAAATACATCGGGTTTTCGTTCGGCCATTCCGCAGCTTTATAACATAATAATAATAAAATAATAATCAATTCCTCTAATGAATTTAGTGTTACTGTAGAATTTAGCAGTTTTTTGGCTGCCGATCTCGGGGGCGGCTGAGCAGGTAGATGAATTTTTTTTTCTCTTTAGTCTCTGATTTGCCTCCTCTCTCTATACTGTGGGGACTTGTGCTTTTTTGTCGAGCATGACTGCGGGGGTTAAGGCTGTTATAAGGGGCTCAGCCCCGGAGAGAGGTGTTGTGACAAGGATTTATGTGAGTAGCAGCCGAGAACTACAGGAAATATCCTCTACAAACCAACGCGGCTGCTCCGGGCCTTAGGGGACCTCAGCCAGGGGTTTGCAGCGTTAGATCTTTTAAATAAAATATGGAAGGAAAAAAATCTTAAGATTTCAACTTATTGTTACTTCGTGGGTTACGCACTTATTTATGGAAGTTGGCATCCGCGTAACCAATCAGAAACCAGCTTTAATGAAAACTAAATTGTGATTGGTTTCTACAGGATGAGTAGATTTGATAAATGACAAGTTGTAGATGTAGCCCCTTGGGGCATCCGCATGGTATTGTGTGTGTCCAAAAGAGCTGTCGTGTTGTGCACCTGGACTTACATTTACTGTATGTCTGGGTGACTGTGTAAGCACAGAAGCTCTACCCAGGTGATGACCACCAGATACTGGTACTGACCGCTGGATGCTGGTACCTACCACCGGAGGTTGGCACTGACCACTAGATTCTGGTACTGACCACCAGATGCTAGCACTGACCACCGGATGCTGGTACGGACCGCTGGAGGTTGGCACTGACCACCGGATGCTGGTACGGACCGCTGGAGGTTGGCACTGACCACCGGATGCTGGTACTGATTGCCGGAGGTTGGCACTGACCACCGGATTCTGGTACTACCCGTCAGAGGTTGGCACTGACCACCGATTCTTGTACTGACCACCGGATTCTGGTACTGGCCATCGGAGGCTGGCAGTGAACGCTGGAGGTTGCACTCACCACTGGATGCTGATACTGACTGTCGGAGGTTGGCATTGACTACCGGATTTTGGTACTGACTGCCGGAAACTGGTACTGACCGATGGAGGCTGGCACTGACCACTGGATTCTGGTACTAACAACTGGATGTTGGTACTGACAACCGGAGGTTGGCACTGACCACCGGATGCTGGTACTGATCGCAGGAGGTTGGCACTTACCACCTGATGCTGATACTGACCAACGGATGCTGGTACTGACCAACGGATGCTGGTACTGACCACTGGAGGTTGGCACTGACTGTCTGCAGAGCTCCCAGTGAGTGATGAGACTGGCCATAGCTACATGAAGATGCCACTTTCAATAATAATTATAAGGCCGATCAAACGATCACTCTGAGTAAAGGCTATCACAGCCTCTTGGTTGAACACAACAGCTGTTACTCAGAGCTCAGCAGTGTGAGGACATGCCATCATTGCCCTTGCAGAAGCTTCAACCCTGGAATATGACTGAATATTTCACAATCCTGCTGCTGCTAACGACATACACACAGGTCTCAAAGTCAAGCATGATAAACCAGGGACAGTTACTTATAGATCCAGGCACAAGGACTGTGGTAATCTTCTTATATTTGTTATGCATGTCCTCCTTATTTCTAACATCAACTTTTATAATTATGTCAGAAGGGCTCTGGGGTGTGTTAAAATGACTCCACTGAGCTATAGATTCACTGACTGTTACACTGTGCAGGAGTGCATCTCTCCCTCCCCTCTGCTTCCTCAGCACTTCTCCAGCAGGGTGTTTTAGCACAAAGTGGAAGGGGTGGGAAGTGCTACTGCACAGTGTAACAGCCTGTGAAGCCAGAGTGCAGAAGGGCTAGTGTAAAACATTTGGCTCATTAGCATTGGCTCTAAAAGATAATTTTAGAAGGAAGGAGGCCATGGATAACACATATAAGAAGATTATCACAGTCACGGTGCCTGGATCTATGAGTAATGTCCCTGGTTTAACAGGATGGATTTTGATGGTGGATTTTTCATATAATCATGACATTTCTATTTTAGTCCCTATTTTGTCTGTTTGTATTACATTTTGCTATTTACAAGAATTTAACATTGTAATCCGAGGCAGTTGGTGCACCCACGTGTGTCCTCAGCACCCGCTCAGCAACTGCTATTCCTGCCTGGACCAATACCCTTTACATCTGACCAGCAGGAGATTTGTGAGGGGGACCCTGGGAAAAGGGAGGAGGAGTTCAAACGGGAATCACAGCGCTCTGCTCCTGCAGACATCCTCTGGGTGCAGCAACTGCCTCATTAGCATACAGATTAAAACAGGAGTCTCTCGGACACAACATTAGACAGAAATACTAGATATGCTATGAATCACACTGTATTCTCTACAACATACTGCCTGAAAATGATACATTTTTTGCTATAGTCACATATGTTATTTATTCCGGATTCTAATAGCCGCCACCAGGGGGAGCTCACTATCTAAGTTTTTATGTGAATCTACATTCATTGCTTGTGACACTAATATTACTCAGTGTCAGGTCTTCTCCCACTATTAACCCCATATACAATAATAGCAAAATCAATATTTGCAGGCACATGTTGAAAAATTTTGGAAGCGACCCCATAGTCCTCCCCTCCCTGAAACCGGAGGCAAACATTCTCTAAATGAATAATGACTGTGTTAGATGCGAGCAACTTTGATTATTCAGACGACGGCCGATGTATCAGAGGTAATGTAGCTATTAAGATTCACCATCCATCTATTTGCAATAAAAAGAGAAGCTTCGGCAAATAACTCTGATATTCCGCGGAATAATGTCATGCATTCTTAATTTCCAGCCCGGCGAACAGCAAGAAATAAAAAGGAGCATTGTGCAAATAAGAATTTCCCCATCATCCTGCTGAATATTAATGTCGCACTTCAAAGTTAACATTTTAATATGTTTACTTTTTCCGCGCACGTCGCAGGAATTATCACAATTGGATATTGGAGCTGAACACTTCATTCTGCCGGATGTCTCCCAACAAATTGGAGATAACTAAATCCTATATTAGGAATACGGGGAAAATAGAAAGCGCCGGCTTTGGGTGCCGTGATCTGAGCGGTTACTGCTTTGTCCTGTGTCATCATCGCTCAGACATACGACTCATTGATGTGACATAAGGGCCGGAGGGTAAATAATACGGAGGAGGCCGACGCCGGGGGAAGAGCCGGAGGATCGGGATTGGGGAAAAATAGATGATAAGAAGAGGATGGTAAAATATCCATGTAATTAATTAAAGGGTCTTTAGGTTAATTTAACCCCTTACCGACGTGTGGAGTATTAGTACGTCACACATCGGTGGCAGGTGTATGGAGAGGGGCCACAGGCTAAGTCCTCTCCATAGAAGTTTTTTGCAGCAAATACCCACGAGTAAAACCCACGATCGGTGGTAGCACTGGCCACTGCACCATTTTGCCTCAGGTCATCGTGGGAGTGACGATCTGTCGCCACGACAGCCTTGGGTCTTTTGTAAGAACTGAGACTCTGGGGCACATTTACTTACCCGGTCCTGCAGAGTTCCTGTGTGTGCTATATTCTTTGCTGGTTATATTCTCTCAGTAGCCTTTAATTACTATACTTATGTACTTCTGGTTTCCGATATTTGCCTTACGTTCTAGACTATTCTTTTGTTCCTTATATGCCATTTGAGTTGTGACCTCCCTTATTCTGTTTGTTTGTCTTGTTTTGTGTCTGCCCTTTGGCATAGGGAGGGACTGTCTTTGTGGTTGTCCTATATCACATATTGGGGGTCATTTACTAAGGGCCCGATTCGCGTTTTCCCCACGTGTTACCCGTCCGATTTGCGCCGATTGTACCTGAATTGCCCCGGGATTTTGGCGCACGCGATCGGATTGTGCCGCATCGGTGCTGGCATGCACGCGACAGAAATGGGGGGGCGTGGCCGAACGAAAACCCGACGTATTCGGAAAAAACGCTGCATTTAAGAACGGAAAATGTGTCGCTCGGGAAGCGCTTACCTTCACTCAGACGGCCTCGGTGAATTCCGGCGCGTTAAAATGCTTTTCAGCGCAGCAGCGCCACCTACTGGACGGCGAAGGAACTACCTTATTAAATCCCGGCCGGACCCGAATCCAGCGCAGAGAACGCGCCGCTGGATCGCGAATGGACCGGGTAATGCCCCAATATATGAAATGAAAAGCAGACAGAACTGTTGTTGGGCTGGTGTATTAGGGAGCACTGTAATATCGTCATCCTTGAGTCCAGTGTTTCTATCACAACAAGCTTTTTTTTTTTACGGCTTTCACCGATTGGTCCAAATGACACATCCCCTTTAAACTTTGCATCAGTAAGATCACAGCAATAGAAAATTAATTTAGTTTTTGATACTTTTTTAAACGTTTTTTTTCAAACTTTAATAAATATGGACAATTAGAAATCCTGGAATCCATTAAAAGGCTTTCTGAACAGAGGATTGTCTCCCCTGACTACACATGGGGGAACCATTACCTTACTGGTGCTGAAAGTGAAAGTTATCCCTCAAATGTAATGACCTGATTTCATCACCTAAAACGAAGGGTTAACACTCCGTTATCAGAGTTATATCCGATTATAGACCATAGCGCCAATTTGATTCTACCACTTTCCCGATGTTTTCCAAAAAATGTGATTCCATCCAAGTAATTTGTCTCAAATCTCAGGTTAAAAATGCTATTTCTAAGCTCTGGAAGATTGTTTGTGCATTTATATCACTGTATTTTGCTGCAACATGCAGAGCCAGTACTAGTGAAACAATCACATTGCCCCCAGTATCTAATAATCATAGTGCCCCCCACACAGTAGCCAATAGATACAGAGGCCTACTTAAAATAGCCAATAGTCACAGTGCCCACACACAGTAGCCAGTCACTGTACTCTCCAAAGTAGCCAATAGTCACAGTGTCCCCTCAAAGAAGTCAACAGTCACAGTGTTCCCACACAGTAGCCAACAGTCACAGTGCCCCATCACAGTAGCCAATGGTCACAGTGCCCCATCACAGTAGCCAATAGTCACAGTGTCCCCACACAGTAGCCAACAGTCACAGTGTCCCCACACAGTAGCCAACAGTCACAGTGTCCCCACACAGTAGCCAACAGTCACAGTGCCCCATCACAGTAGCCAATAGTCACAGTGTTCCCACACAGTAGCCAATAGTCACAGTGCCCCATCACAGTAGCCAATAGTCACAGTGTCCCCACACAGTAGCCAACAGTCACAGTGCCCCATCACAGTAGCCAATAGTCACAGTGCCCTCAGGCAGTAGACAATAGTCACAGCACCCTCCACAGTAGCCAAAAGGAACAGTGCCCCCACACAGTAGCCAACAGTCACAATACCCCCCGCCAAAGTAGCCAATAGTCACAGTGCCCCCTCAAAGAAGTCAACAGTCACAGGGTCCCTACACAGTAGTCAACACTCACAGGGCCCCTAGACAATAGCCAATAGATACAGTAGCCTCGTTAAAATAGCCAACAGTCACAGTGTCCCCACATAGTAGCCAACAGTCACAGTGCCCCATCACATTAGCCAACAGTCACAGCGCCCCCAGACAATAGTCAATAGTCACAGTGTCCCCCCAAAATAGTCAACAGTCACAGTGCCTCATCACAGTATCCAACAGTCACAGTGCCTTATCACAGTTGCCAACAGTCACAGTGCCCCCAGACAATAGCCAATAGTCACAGTGCCCCCCACAGTAGACAGAAGTCACAGTACTCCCCCAAAAGTAGCCAACAATCACAATGTCCCCCCAAAATAGCCAAGAGTCACAGTGACTCCACTGTAGCCAGCAGTCACACGTGGTATCTTTTTCCCAGGCATTTTCCTTTTGCAGCTGCCATTTTAGGAAAAACTTAGGTGCCAGCCTTTGGAACAAATCAAAGTTTTCATGAACTTCAGATCAAGTTCCACTTTTGATTCATTCATCACTAGTTCTAAGCCTTTGCTGTGTAAAACAGTGGTGACCCAGTACAACCAGGACAACCACATGGTTATTTACCCGATTATAGAGTTATTTTCATCCCAATTGTTTGCCGTTTCCATGGAAGTAAACAGGAAGTGCTGAAAGTTCCTAGAATACTTGCAACCTGTCCTGAAATTCCCAACAATGTTCCCATCACGTCCTGGTCCAAAAAGGGGGTAAAGGCTTGTGCAAACCCCCCCCCCCACCACCACCCCAAAGTAGATAGTCACCTCCCATTTTGGGGCTTTAATCAATTTTTAAAGTTTTTGTATGCTTTAAAGAAAAGGAGGATCAAGGATTTTGGTTTAATGCTCTTCCTCAAGTCAGGATTAAAGGTAACATACCACCACATAACTACCTATAAAGGAAGATTGTGTGGTAGGTGGATCTATAGGATGTGAGGAAAGCCCATTAAGGGCTAATCCTCACGTACCCACAATCTTTTGCAAACTTTTATTAGGCAAATATGTACATTTTCTATAGCGGCTACTGGGGCGTGGAGTAGCCAGAGCTGAGGCTACATGGCACGGCTACTCTACGCCCCAGTAGCCTCTTTGTACCTCCTACCAAAAATCCGAGAATCCTGCCATCTGCGCATGTGCAGAACAGCAGGCCCGCAGCTGTGCGGTCACTACTCCAAAGCCAGAGCCACTGCGCATGCGCAGATGGCAGAATTCTCGGACGAAGAAGATTTTTGCTAGTAGCAACAAAGAGGCTACTGGCTACAGTAGCCGCTATAGAACATTTACATATTTGCCTAATAAAAGTTTGCAAAAGATTGTGGGGACGTGAGGATTAGCCCTTAAAAGGGATATCCTCACGTCTAAAAGATCCACCTACCGCCCGATCTACCTTTATAGGCAGATATGTGGTGGTAGGTTCCCTTTAAAGGATCAACAAATGTATGCAAATGAATCCAAGGTGCTCCAAGATCCATAATTGACTCCGGAGCCCTTCAGGCTCATTTGCATACAATCCTTAATCCTGGTGGTAGATTTCCTTTAAGCTTGGGTTGACGAAGACCAATAGGCCAAAATGATTATTATCTTTAATGATGAGACCATAAGACCTATAATTATGATTTTTTTTTTAGCTCTGGCGCCACCTATTGGTAGAAGGAGAGTGAAGCTCATTTGCATATTTTTTCCCATGGCCTACTAGCAGTTGGATCTTTGCAGTAACAACCAGTAGAACCTTAAAATAATATTAATTATAATAATTGTAATGATGATAATTAACAATAATAATATGTACATAAAGAATATCCTCTGCGTCTAACAAGAGCGAATATTTTGCGTTCTTCAGTGAATTGTCCTCAGCCTTGGGAATTTATTCTCGTTTTGCCGGCGAAGTACAATGACTAACAGTGCGGTAATTATGTTTGTAATGAATTATAGGTCAATTATGTATTTTGTGTTTCATTTCTAATGGCTTTATTGTTGAGCTGTTTGAGTGAATGGCCTTTAAGATAATTTTGCTGGGTTAAGTAATTATGTGCAAACGCTTTCATTTACTTCCCATTTTATCTCGTACAAGTAATTGTCCCGCGTAATGGATCAGATTTTCTGCCTTTAGGTTTCAAAGTGAATTATTGCAATTTTTTTTTTTCCCGAAAACGATGAAAAAGATCAGGTCGTGCCGGTGAACCGCCGACTATTGAAATGAGGATTTGAGGAAGACTTGAATATGTCATATTCCCTGGTATTTAAGTATTCAACATAGATTTCCTTCCCGCAAAGATTTGTGTCTCTAGCGCCACCTATAGGTGGCTACCTACCCACAGAATTCATCCTTTTAATCAGTACAGATTAAGTCTGCCGCTCATTGTAACAGCCTGTGAAGCTGCAGTCCCACAGAGGGGCTCTGGTAATGCCCTCATTAGCATAGTTCTAATTCATAACTCTAATCTCTCAGGTACCGAAGCCCAAATGTGTCTAGTGTTGTTTGGGTCCCATTGGTGGGTAATTTGGAACTCATTGGGACTTTCATACCTAAGTGTCCGATTTCTGGTGGAGTATGACCACTAAGAACCCCCAACAATCATGAGAATGAGACTGTATATGCCCAAAATGTATAAAATGTCATGTCCTGTGCTCCATTCACTTGTATAGGATCGAAGAGAGTCTTGTAGAAGTGAATGGAGCACTGGTCGCGCATGCGCACTAGAAAGATGAAATGTATATTGTACCCTTGGGGGCGGGCATATAAGTCAAATATCATACGGTATGGCATGTATAAGGGCAGGGATGAATCTAAGCTCCCTGCTGCCTGAGGCGAGCTATAGGTCCCCCCCCCCCCCTCCACCCCATCCAGTAGTAACATATCAGGTTAGGTTTTTTTTAGTATGTGGGTTCTCCGTGCAGTGTCTCACACCTGACATTGGGTGTGAAGACTATTTTTAGGTGTCAGGTCCTGCTTTACAGTAAGTGACTGCGCTCCTGATGCAACCGCCCGATCTTGCTGAAGTTGGTGCTGCCTGAGGCCGGAGGCTCAACTCGCCTCCAGGATGGTGTTAAAAGAGGTTAAAAGTGTAAATACAGGGTTAAAGGGGCTGTCCAGTCTCAACAAGTTAGCCTCTATCCACCTTGCTGATCGCTGGGGGTCTCAGTGGATCACGAGAATGCTGTACCTTGTTGTATTCCGCATGGACAGAGCAGCCGGTCACACACCTCCACTAATCCTGTTCGCAGAAATCTCTGTCACTTCCATAGACAGTAAATGAAGCAGCAGTGCGCACGTCCAACCTGCCGCTCCATTACTACAATGGACCCCTGTTCACTGAGACCCCCACCAATCAGCAAGTAGGTCCCTATCCTGTTGTAGAGACTGGACAACCCCTATTATACCCATCTATATCCCTTTTACACTTTCCCTTTAAACTGTGCCCATTTTTCAATCTTTACCTAATATTTTTGTTTTACAATTTGCAACTTTTTTATCAAATCTAAACTTTTCTGCACTCATTGGGGGTCATTTATCTTTAATTTTCTTCCTTTTTTTCTGTCTTTTTTGCCACTTTTTTTTGGTGCATTGCAATTTTTGGGCCTTTTTGGACATCAGTTTATCTTCAGTAAGACACATTTACCTTCTATTCCAGATGTGCTAAATGTTGCCAATGACATTTATCTTTCAAGCTGTCTAAAATTTGCGACATTTTCTGGCGCAAAAAAGCTACAGGTGAAACCGTTACTTAAGGAAAACTTAGAAAATGGAAAGAAGCGACTTGAGACATTTGTAACAAATGTCGTAAAAAGAGATTGAAACAACAAAAACATTTAACACAGGGAAAAAGTGAGATTGATAAATTACCATAATAGCAGAAGGAAAAAAAAGACAAAAACAAGGCAAAACAAACAGAGATAAGATAAATGACCCCCAGTGACTACAAAAACTAATAGAAACTGATCACTACGTCTGGTCCTATTTCTATGGTTGATGTCTGGATCGGTCAGATTGAAGACGGTTTAATAAATCCAAAGATACAACTGCTAGTAGGCTGTGGCAAATGAGCTACACTCTCCTCCTACCTATAGGTGGCGCCAGAGCTAAGAAATCACAATTATAGGTTTTATGGTCTTAACATTAAAGATAACAATTAGAGATGAGCGAACATGCTCGTCCGAGCTTGATGCTCGGTCGAGCATTAGGGTACTCGAAACTGCTCGTTGCTCGGACGAATACTTCGCCCGCTCGAGAAAATGGCAGCTCCCGCCGTTTTGCTTTTTGGCGGCCAGAAACAGAGCCAATCACAAGCCAGGAGACTCTGCACTCCACCCAGCATGACGTGGTACCCTTACACGTCGATAGCAGTGGTTGGCTGGCCAGATCAGGTGACCCTGGGATAGACTAGCCGCTGCCCGCGCTGCTCGGATCATTCTGTGTCTGGATGCCGCTAGGGAGAGAGCTGCTGCTGCTCAGGGAAAGCGTTAGGGTGTTCTATTAGCTTACTGTTAGGCAGGAGTGATTCTCAAAGAACCCAACAGCCCTTCTTAGGGCTACAATAACGTTCTACTTTTTTTATTTTAATTTGCATCTAGTACCATTTTGTGAGGAATTAGCAGGGGGACTTGCTACCGTTGTGTTTAGCTCTTAGTGGCACACATATCCATAGCAAAGACCGAAGTGGGAAAATTTAGTAGGGGTTGGATTTCAATTAGGCACTAACTCAGTGTCATCTCATCTGGCATAGTAGTGTGCTTTGATACTTGGCTAGAAAATAGCCATAGGAGAATACAAAGAGCTTACTTACGCATACAGTAGCGTTCTATATATTTGATTTCTGGTTGATCTGCTGGTGGCTGTACTTTCTGCAGTGCATGTACTAGCCAATTCTGAGCAATTTGTAGTGAGACTTGCGACCGCTGTGTTCTGCGCTTAGTGACGCACATATCCATAGCAAAGACCGAAGTGGGAAAATTTAGTAGGGGTTGGATTTCAATTAGGCACTAACTCAGTGTCATCTCATCTGGCATAGTAGTGTGCTTTGATACTTGGCTAGAAAATAGCCATAGCAATAGGATAGCATTGTTTGGTTTTAAAAACTCAAAAAAAAACAAAAAACACAAAAAAAAAAAAAAACCACAAAAAAAACAAAAAAAAGTAAAAAAAAAAATAAAGTTATAACTCTCATTTTAAAAATGTTTAACCCGAGGGCTAGGGGTAGAGGACGAGGGCGGGGACGTGGGCGTCCAACTACTGCAGGGGTCAGAGGCCGTGGTCCTGGGCGGGGTGAGACACCACCTGCTGATGAGGGAGCAGGGGAACGCCGCAGAGCTACACTCCCTAGGTTCATGTCTGAAGTTACTGGGACTCGTGGTAGAGCACTGTTGAGGCCAGAACAGTGCGAACAGGTGATGTCGTGGATTGCTGACAATGCTTCGAGCAATTTGTCCACCACCAGTCAGTCTTCCACGCAGTCCACCCATGTCACCGAAATCGCCACTCCTCCAGCTCCTGCACCTCAGCCTCCTCCCCCCCAGTCTGCCCCCTCCCAGGAAAATTTGGCATTTGAACCGGCATACTCTGAGGAACTGTTTTCTGGACCCTTCCCACAGTCACAAACCACTTGTCCGGTTGCTGCTGAGCAATTTTCCGATGCCCAGGTTTTCCAACAGTCACAGTCTGTGGGTGATGATGACCTTCTTGACGTAGTGGAAGTGTGTAAAGAGGTGTCCGACGATGAGGAGACACGGTTGTCAGACAGTGGGGAAGTTGTTGTCAGGGCAGGAAGTCCGAGGGGGGAGCAGACTGAGGGATCGGAGGATGATGAGGTGACAGACCCAAGCTGGGTTGAGAGGCCGGGTGAACACAGTGCTTCTGAGACGGAGGAGAGTCCTCGACCTGAACAGGTTGGAAGAGGCAGTGGTGGGGCCAGACGGAGAGGCAGGGCCAGAGCTGGTGCATCAGCGCCAAATGTGTCAACTAGTGAAGCTCCCGTGGCGAGGGCTCCTGCGGCGAGGGCTAGATCTTCAGAAGTCTGGAGGTTCTTTAAGGAAACACCGGATGACCGACGGACTGTGGTGTGCAACATTTGCCAAACCAGGCTCAGCAGGGGTTCCACCACTACTAGCTTAACTACCACCAGTATGCGCAGGCATATGAATGCTAAACACCCCACTCAGTGGCAACAAGCCCGTTCACCTCCGGCCGTGCACACCACTGCTCCTTCCCCTGTGTCAGCTGCTAGTCAGCCCCCTGCCCAGGACCCTGCCACAAAAACCCCATCGTCGCCTCCACGATCCTCCACAGCATCCACCAGCGTTCAGCTCTCCATACCCCAGACGCTGGAGCGGAAACGCAAATATAGTGCAACCCACCCGCACGCCCAAGCCCTTAATGTGCACATCTCCAGATTGCTTAGCCTGGAGATGCTGCCCTATAGGCTAGTAGAGACCGAGGCCTTTCGCAACCTCATGGCGGCGGCCGCCCCTCGGTATTCGGTCCCCAGCCGCCACTACTTTTCCCGATGTGCCGTCCCAGCCCTGCACCAGCACGTGTCAGACAACATCATCCGTGCCCTGACCAACGCCGTTTCTGACAAGGTCCACCTGACCACGGACACGTGGACGAGTGCTGCCGGGCAGGGCCACTATATATCGCTGACGGCACATTGGGTTAACTTGGTGGAGGCTGGGACCGAGTCTGACACTGGGGCTGCTCATATACTGCCGACGCCGAGGATTGCGGGGCCTACCTCGGTCCAGGTGTTTCAGGCCTACTATGCCTCCTCCTCCTCCCACCCCTCCTCCACCTCCTCCTCCGAACTACCATCCGTGGGCACGGCGCCATCAGTCGGTAGCTCTAGGCACAGCAGCAGTGCCGTCGCTAAGCGACAGCAGGCGGTGCTCAAACTGCTGAGCCTAGGCGACAAAAGGCACACCGCCCAAGAGCTATTACAGGGCATCACGGCGCAGACTGATCTGTGGCTGGCACCGCTGAACCTCAAGCCGGGAATGGTTGTGTGTGACAACGGCCGTAACCTGGTGGCGGCTCTGCAACTCGGCAGACTGACACATGTGCCATGCCTGGCCCATGTGTTAAATCTGATAGTTCAGCGTTTCCTCAAGACATACCCCAATCTGTCTGATTTGCTCACGAAGGTGCGCCGCATCTGTGCGCATTTCAGGAAGTCCAGCCCAGATGCTGCCACTCTCAGGGCAGCGCAGCGCCGCCTCCAACTGCCCGCTCACCGACTGTTGTGCGACGTGCCCACGAGGTGGAATTCAACACTGACCATGTTATCCAGAGTTTACCAGCAGCGCAGAGCGATTGTAGACTGCCAGATGTCAACTTCCACCAGAACTGGTAGTCAGGTCAGTCAGCTTCCTCAAGTCTACAATGAGGAGTGGACGTGGATGTCTGATATCTGTCAGGTGCTGAGTAACTTTGAGGAGTCAACACAGATGGTCAGTGGCGATGCCGCCATCATCAGCCTCACCATCCCGCTGCTTGGCCTGTTGAAAAACTCTCTGGTCAGCATGAAGTCGGAAGCTTTGCGCTCGTCACAAGAGACGGGGGAAGAATATTCCCTTGTTGATAGCCAAAGCACCCTGAGGTCTGTTTCTCAGCGCATATCGGAGGAGGTGGAGGTGGAGGAGGATGAGGAGGAAGAGGAGGAGAATGTTGGCGAGACACAAGAGGGGACCATTGTTGAGTCCTTCACTGTTCAGCGTGTATGGGCAGAAGAAGAGGAGTTGGAGGAGTTGGAGGAGGAGGAAATGGACAGTCAGGCCAGTGAGGGGAGTGAATTCTTACGCGTTGGTACTCTGGCGCATATGGCAGATTTCATGCTAGGCTGCCTATCCCGTGACCCTCGCGTTCAAAGAATTTATTCCAGCACCGATTACTGGGTGTTCACTCTCCTGGACCCACGGTACAAGCAAAATCTTCCCACTCTCATCCCTGGAGAGGAAAGGAGTGTGAGAATGCATGAATACCAGCAGGCCCTGGTGCACAAGCTGAAACAGTATTTCCCTTCTGACAGCGCTAGCGGCAGAGTGCGTAGTTCTGCGGGACAAGTAGCGAGGGAGAGTAGGCGAGCAGGCAGCTTGTCCAGCACTGGCAAGGGTACGCTTTACAAGGCTTTTGCCAGCTTTATGTCACCCCAGCAAGACACTGTCACCTGTCCCCAGTCTCGGCAGAGTAGGGCTGATCTTTACAGAAAGATGGTGAGGGAGTACGTAGCTGACCATACCATCGTCCTAAATGATCACACAGCTCCCTACAACTACTGGGTTTCAAAGCTGGACATGTGGCACGAACTGGCGCTGTACGCCTTGGAGGTTCTTGCCTGCCCTGCCGCTAGCGTCTTGTCCGAGCGGGTTTTCAGTGCAGCTGGTGGCATCATCACCGATAAGCGTACACGCCTGTCGACTGACAGCGCTGACAGGCTGACGCTTATTAAAATGAATAAAGGCTGGATTTCTCAGAATTTCCAATCTCCACCAGGTGAAGGAAGCTCAACCTGAATAATTGATCCACTCCTCCTCCTCCTCATTTTCCTCCTTCTCCTCCTCTTTGTACAGTAAAGCAGAGGAAAATGGCTATTTTTTGACAGGGCCCACTGGCTCTTGCTATAGTACTTCATGCATTTAATTTTTCTGGAGGGCCACCTACCCGGTCCTCTGTTTGAAACAATTTTTGTGAGTGCCACATACAGGCACTCAATCTATTCCATTTTACTGCAGGGCCACCTACCTGCTCCTCTGGTTTGAAACATTTTTGGGACTGCCACATACAGGCACTCAATCTATTCCATTTTACTGGAGGGCCACCTACCTGCTCCTCTGGTTTGAAAAATTTTTGGGACTGCCACATACAGGCACTCAATCTATTCCATTTTACTGCAGGGCCACCTACCTGCTCCTCTGGTTTGAAACATTTTTGGGACTGCCACATACAGGCACTCAATCTATTCCATTTTACTGCAGGGCCACCTACCTGCTCCTCTGGTTTGAAAAATTTTTGGGACTGCCACATACAGGCACTCAATCTATTCCATTTTACTGCAGGGCCACCTACCTGCTCCTCTGGTTTGAAACATTTTTGGGACTGCCACATACAGGCACTCAATCTATTCCATTTTACTGGAGGGCCACCTACCTGCTCCTCTGGTTTGAAAAATGTTTGGGACTGCCACATACAGGCACTATCCAAATTAAATTGTCTCCATAGCAGCCTCCACACGTTGTCTCCATTGCTACCTCCAAAAGTCGTCCATATAGCTGCCTCCATACATCGTCCCTTTATCAAACGAGGTGTGTCAGGCAGAAATTTGGGTTGTTTTCATGGATTCCACATCAAAGTTGTTAACTTTGTCGCCACCCTGCTGTGTTATCCACAAAATATACTGGCAAACTTTTACCATTTAGGGATATTATTTCAGCGCTTCTTGCGCATCTGTTTACATTCCCCTCACCCGGCATATCCTAAACTTATAAGAACGCTACTACACTTGATCTTATACAAAAGGTTCTTAGAAGTGCTGTTTGGGGAGTAGCCTAGAGACAGGGGCTTGAATTGGCGAAAGCTCGCCTGGCAGCGGAGCGCCAGCTCCATGCGCATCATGCGCTTCTTGCGCATCTGTTTACATTCCCCTCACCCGCCATATCCCAAACTTATAAGAACGCTACTACACTTAACTTGGTGCAGGCTGGGACCGAGTCTGACCCTGGGGCTGGTCATATACTGCCGACGCAGAGAATTGCGGGGCCTACCTCGGTCCAGGTCTCAAAGGCCTACTATACCTCCTCCCACCCCTCCTCCACCTCCTCCTCCTCCGAATTACCATCCGTGGGCATGGCGCCATCAGTCGGTAGCTCTAGGCACAGCAGCAGTGCCGTCGCTAAGCGACAGCAGGCGGTGCTGAAACTGCTGAGCCTAGGCGATAAAAGGCACACCGCCCAAGAGCTATTACAGGGCATTCCACATCAAAGTTGTTAACTTTGTCGCCACCCTGCTGTGTAATCCCCAAAATATACTTGCAAACTTTTACCATTTAGGGATATTATTTCAGCGCTTCTTGCGCATCTGTTTACATTCCCCTCACCCGCCATATCCTAAACTTATAAGAACGCTACTACACTTGATCTTATACAAAAGGTTCTTAGAAGTGCTGTTTGGGGAGTAGCCTAGAGACAGGGGCTTGGATTGGCAAAAGCTCGCCTGGCAGCGGAGCGCCAGCTCCATCCCAAGATCCAACTAACATAGTTGCAGCACCTTTAATCTACTACTAGTTCACTGCCTCCATAATAATAATAATAATAATCTTTATTTATATAGCGCCATCATATTCTGTAGCGCTTTACAAATCATAGGAAACAAATACAAATGTAATGTAACAGAGCACAACATTTGTATGGAACAACAGGAGTGAGGTCCCTGCTCGCCAGAGCTTACGGTTTATGAAGATGATGGGGTAACACGAGGTAAAAGAATATTTAATGGTCAAGCCATTCTTCTTAGGGAATAGAAAAAAATATAATAAATGGAATTGCTGTCGCTTGAACCACTCAGCCGTCATCTTATATACCAGGTCCAGGGTGAATGGGACTGCAGAGAAGTCTGGTGCCTGTTGGTTGCTGGATAACAGATGGGAGGACGACACAGGACGGGTTAGTAGAAGAGTTAAAACTTCATGCAGTTAATGAGTGTTATAGGCTTGCCTAAAGAAATGGGTTTTAAGAGCACGTTTGAAACTTTGGAGGTTAGGTATTAGTCTGATAGTCCAGGGCAGAGCATTCCATAGAATTGGTGCAGCTCTAGAGAAGTCTTGGAGACGCGAGTGGGAGGTCCGCACTAGGGTAGAGGTTAATCTAAGATCACTGGCGGATCTAAGAGCACGGGTTGGGCGATAGACTGAGATAAGAGAGGAGAGGTAGGGGGGTGCAGCATTATACAGAGCTTTATGGATGAGGGTTATTATTATTTTAAACTGTATTCGAAAGGAGACTGGCAGCCAGTGCAGCGACTGGCATGAACTGTAAGCATACATGGTCCCCTTATCAAACGAGCTGTGTCAGGCAGAATTTTGGGTTGTTTTCATGGCTTCCATGTTAACTTTGTCGCCACCCTGCTGTGTAATCCACAAAATATACTGGCAAACTTTTATCATGTACCGATATTATTTGAGCGCTTCTTGCTCACCTCCTTTGGTTCCTCTCTGACACCCATTGGTTTGAAGCCTGAGTCCAATTAGGGTATGTTGCCATGCCACTCTCTAGCCTGCTGCCGCTGCCGCTGCCTCTGCATGCCGTCCCCTATAGTGTCAGGGTCAATTATTGGATGTTTTACATGCTATCTAGCCTCATTCTGTCACTCTGTCATGGCCATGCTGTTGCCCATAATTTTGGCATAATGGAGCGATTAAGCAGCCTCAGAGGCATCCATGCATGCTGCCCCTGCTGTTTCCTGTCCATTTCCGTGGTGTTTCCATCCTTTTCTGAGGTTCCCAGGTGTTTGGCCAAGCTTCCCTGTGCAGAGCCTTGGTCCCCTTGAAAAATGCTCGAGTCTCCCATTGACTTCAATGGGGTTCGTTATTCGAGACGAGCACTCGAGCATCGGGAAAAGTTCGTCTCGAATAACGAGTACCCGAGCATTTTAGTGCTCGCTCATCTCTAATAACAATCATTTTGGCCTAATGGTCTTCCTCAAGCCAGGCTTAAAGGAAATCCACCACCAGGATTAAGGAGTGTATGCAAATGAGCCTGAGGGGCTCCGGGCTCAAATATGGATCTGGGAGCCCCTCAGGCTCATTTGCATACACTCCTTGATCCTTTAATCCTGGCTTGAGGAAGAGCATTAGGCCAAAATCCTTTATCCTCGTCTACTTTTGACACATACAAAAACATTAAAAAGTGATTAAACCCCCAAAACGGGATGTGACCATCTACTTTAGGGTGGGGGGGTGCACAAGCCTTTACCCCCTTTTTGAACCTGTTGGGAATTTCAAGACAGGTTTCAAGTATTGTAGGAACTTTCATCACTTCCATGGAAACAGTAAAAATCGTAGGATGGAAAAATCAAAATCCACCTACCTCTCGCTGCTTGTTAGAATCTGGACTATCCCTTTAAGAACTCGTGAGCCCCCATGGGAGTGGATCAGACAATACAGGTAGTTACGTACAAGTTAGGGTCCGGAGGTTTGTTCTTAAGTTGAATTTGTATGTAAGTCGAAACTGTATATTTTATAATTGAAGTTCTAGAGAATTTTTTTTTTGCCCCAGTGACAATTGGAATTTCAAAATGTTTTGCTGTAATGGGACCAAAAATTATCAATGAAGCTTCATTACAGACTCCTTACAGCTGATCATTGCAGTCTGGGACTATAGTAACATCCAGAGACTTCACCAGAGGTCCGTCTGTAACTAGGAGTCGTCTGTAAGTCGGGGACTGCCTGTACACTGCATTGTATACTGTAATGTAGATCCTGCTGCCACCACTAGGTGTCTCCCTCTCATAGGACAAGTGCTGGGCTCTGCAGTAATTGAGTAGATGGATGTTGGAGCAGAATTAGTCGAGCTCCATGGATGGATATTATTACTCATCCGGCAATGAAGTTGTAAGAATTCTCCTAATGAAAGCCGGCGGAGTTTAGTGTGAGTCAGCACTGGATACAGAGGAGGATATTGATCGCTCACTCTCTGTTCCATTACTAATGAATTTACTTCCCCGCAGATTAAATATTAGAATGAGATGTAATTGTAACAGAAACTCAGCTGTTCTAAGTCTATATATATGACAATGGGGAGTCGCATCCTTGGATGAGCCATAAGTTCTTTCTTGGGAAGTTGCCCATAGAGAATGACCCCCCCATAATACATCACAATGGCCCATGTTATACCGAGTGTTACATTGTGTAGTAATTAAAGGGAAAGTGGCAGCAGGTTGGGGACTGGGCCTGGAAAGTAGTTTTATCGCTTAATTAATATTGTTCGTGTAATGAAAAGTTATACAATTTGCCAATACACTTTCTGTTTTCAAGATCTCTGCTTGCTGTCATTCTAAGATGCGTCTAAGAAATCGGTCCATGGACATGTGATGGACAGGCAGGTGCACGGCTCTGATTACTCTGGTTACTCTCTGTGATACTAACTGCTTGTGCACCTGTGTGACATCACATGACCAGGGATATAACGAGCCGTGCACCTGTGTGCTGTGAGACATCACATGAGCAGGTATATAACGAGCTTTGCACCTGTGTGACATCACATGACCAGGGATACAGCGAGCCGTGCAACTGTGTGACATCACATGACTAGGGCTATAACGAGCCAGGCACCTGTGTGACATCACATGACCAGGGATATATAACGATCCAAGCACCTGTGTGACATCACATGACCAGGGATATAATGAGCCATGCACCTGTGTGACATCACATGATCAGGGATATAAAGAGCCGTGCACCTGTGTGACATCACATGACCAGGGATATAACGAGTTGGGCACCTGTGTGACATCACATGACCAGGGATATAACGAGTCGGGCACCTGTGTGGCATCACATGTCCAGGGGTATAACGAGCCGTGCACCTGTGTGACATCACATGATCAGGGATATAACGAGTCGGGCACCTGTGTGGCATCACATGTCCAGGGGTATAACGAGCCGTGCACCTGTGTGACATCACATGTCCAGGGGTATAAAGAGCCGTGCACCTGTGTGACATCACATGTCCAGGGGTATAGCAAGCTGTGTACCTGTGTGCCATCACATGACCATGGATATAACGAGCCGTGCACCTGTGTGACATCACATGACTAGGGATATAACGATTCTTGCACATGGGTGACATCACATGACCATGGACAGATTTCTATGCACTAGAAGTAAGCACAGAAGCTTCCTATAGAATGACAGCAAGCAGAGATCTTGAAAACGGTGAGGAAATAATAAAGAAACTATATCGGAAAATTGCATAACTTTTCATTACACAAACAATATCAATAATTTGCTGAAAATGGACAATTCCTTTAATTCCTTAATCCTTTCCCTTCTCTCCATAGAATTCCTCTGTAAACTGACGTATCATTGAGCTTCTGTCTCTCCTGCTAGAAGGATGGAATTCAGCAGGACACTTTGATACACTTTTTGCTAAAATTTTATTGGCATAATGACTAAATAATGGTGATCTATCAAGTTTTTTTCTCCATTATGGCCGATCCCTGAGTACACCTAGAGGGACAAAACATGTCTGTAATCTACAGGAATATACAGTATATATATATATATTGTTATAGTACTACCCTCATCTACCTGGGTCACAGTTAATCTCTAGACCAGAACATGGCATTGATTTTACAGCAGGCAGTAAAATAAGGAGCTTTCTCTTTTGGTAGATGATGGATGTTGAGTCTGGAGTGTTGCTGACCTCTAGTGGTCATGATGAGAATTGAATTATCCGCAATTCATATTCAGTAGCATCGTAGTCATTTTATAATACTGTGACATAATAAAACACTAAATATTATAGTAAGTACTGTTCGCAAAGATTAGCCAAAACTTCAGAATATCCTCTTGGTAATGTGTATTTTATTATTTCCTAGGATTTATAGTAGTGTTCGGATGGTTTTTGATAAATGGATTCAATAATAAGTGAACCTCACCGAAGAATTATTGTACGAGGAAACACTTGGCGCAAGAAAACACTGTATTATTATATCATAAATTGTGATTTTTGATTTATTCCTAAATGATCTGTTATTGAATTTGCATTTTGTGGCTCCCCCTAGTGGAGGCTGCGGGGAGTGCACATAGTACGGAATTAGCCTTATGGACATGAGAAGGGACGGTTTGACCTCTGTGAAGACGCTTTTTGTACCCGGAATGTGCCCTGTGACTAATTTCTGTATTTTCACAGACAAAGTAACAACTAATTTCATAGGAAAGCAAGTGTCCAGGACATGGGGATGTAGCAGAGCTCAGTTTGTCCCTCGATGGAAACACAATGGGGAATCATTGTAATAAAATGAATGAAGCTCAGGCTGAGATCCTCTTTTTTAAAACCTCTGTCTTTGAAACCTGTGAATGACACAGAAGTATGGGGTCGGTGGACTGCTACGGGGTTAATAATGATGTAGTCCCCAATTTGCATAATAAGAGACATAACCAGATTGTTGTCCATCCCTTTAAGCGAGGCTGTAATTAAAGGAAACTTTCAGCAAGGGTATGGGATATAATGTTAGATATTTTCCCTGAATAGATAAAGTAATCACACTTTTTTGTGTTGTTAGTAGCAGCAGGACTGTGAAAATGCACGTACATTTTGGGAGTTTCAGTGCATCGAGGGCATCTCCTCACACTGCTGTGTTCTGTTCTCTGTGCATTGAGCTGCACCACACAACCCCTCTCTGCTTCTGTAAGTTGAAGCAGTTGTTGGCATCTGGTGCGGCGATTCAGCAGTGACTCAGAGGACGGGGGCGGGGGGCGTTCTGTGAAATAGCTCAATAATAATAATAATAATTCCTATATTTATATAGCACACACATATTACGCAGCGCTGCACAGAGTTTGTCACATCAGTCCCTGTCCCCAATGGGGCTCACAATCTAATCACCTACCAGTATGTTTTGATGTGTGGGAGGAAACCGGAGGACCCGGAGGAAACCCATGCAAACACAGAGAGAACATACAAACTCTTTGCAGATGTTGACCCTGGGACATGAACCCAGGACCCCAGCGCTGCAAGGCTGTAATGCTAACCACTGAGCCACCATGCCGCCCCAATGCTTAGAGCACAGCAGTGTGAGGTCAGGCTTCATTGTAACTGAAGACACTCCAGCGCTCCAGGGCTCTGACCTCACACTGTATACTTGCTGTGGTCAAAACTATCAAACTACCTTTAACGCTCTATGGTACAGATTTTACACCGACCACTGAGTATTACAATAAACTTCCTGTTCTGTAGAGATCAATTCTCTGCAGTCACTTCATTGTTACCGCAGGTAAAATTACAATGACAGCTAGTGCATAAATATAGATAACAAAGGTCTTGACAATAGAAAATGGGGCTCATTTACTAAGGGTCCGAACGGCGCACTTTCATCGAGTTTCCTGAATATTTCTGATTTGCAGCGAATTGCCTCGGGTTTTTGGCGCACACGATCGGATTGTGGCGCACCGGCGCCGGCTTTCACGCAACAGAAATCAGGGGGTGTGGCCGTTGGACAACCTGACTAATTCGGAAAAAACACGGAATTATAAAAAGTTTGTGTCGCAAGATCAGCACTTACATGCATCGGGAAGAAGAAGGTGAACTCCGGCGGACCTCGGCGCAGCAGCGACACCTGCTGGATATATGGTGCACAACTTTAGTGAATCCCGGCAGACCCGAATCAGTGACGTTCAACGCGTCGCTGGATCGCAACTGGACCGGATAATTAAATCTGCCCCATTGTGACAACTCCACTCCTGTCCCTCCCAGCACATTGACCTGTACACAGAGCATGCCCACAACACTCGTTTGCACCTTCTTTCTAGTGCAAAGTCATACAGAAAACACTTTAATAAATGTACCCTTAAGCCCTCACCGATGAGTCTGGGGGGCGGTCCTGGGGGGGTGGGGCCTGAAAACCAAAACAAATACATTCACTGTCCATGTGACTGCTGTAAAGCAAATCTCTGAACTGCTGTTTACAGAGCAGGATAGTATCCCAGGCAAGATGGCCGCCCCCATAATTATGTACAGAACACAAATATACAAGAACAGCAAAAAAAAATCACTTAAAGCTCATCCGAAATATTGCCGTATTTATTCTCATTAATGCCGGTTGTTCAAAATAAAGTAACACAAACGTACACCTCAGCATCGGGCCGGCGCCGAATCAAAGCCGCGTATTTCACTGCGCTTTCAATTTGTCTCCCGCCATCTGCTTTACTCATCTGTTCTTCTATTATTTTATTATCTCCCCGGAATCATGGAAACAGTAAATGAATCAGGAGGAGAGAGACATCTGCGGACAGTCACTGGTTAATATCATGACCTGCCGCTAGAATGGTAATTAATTACATTTCGTCTTCCGTGTGTGTTTGTAATTGTATAATGAAGACACATCTGCATAATTGCATATTAAAATCTGCTCAAATCAAGACGTGCTAAAATAATTTGGGTTTTTGTTTGTTTTTTTTTTTCCAAAAATGATCGAGAAGTCGGGAGATTTTTCACTGGAAGGTTGGAAAGACGAGAAATGCGAAGATGGAGAGAGAGAGGATGAGCAAGGTATATAGAGAGAGGAAGATATATAACATCGACCAATCTCATGTCCTACTGTCCCTGTACAATGACCTCTGTACAGGAAGCAGAGTATGCCCACTACACTCTCCAGCTTCTGTCTCCTCCTCTTCCTGCACAATAACCTCTGCAAAGGTCACCGAGCATGCCCACAACATTCTCCAAATATCTAAGTTTCAAAAAAGTAACCCTCCTTACAAATAGTTACTAGAGGGGTATAAGATGTTAAAGACAAACATAATCTCTGCCCCTTCCCTGTGCAACCCTGCGCAGGTAACAGAGTATGCCCACTATACTCTCCAGCTTCTTTCTCCTTGTCTCCTCCTCTTCCTGCACGATGACACATAGGTAAGGTCATAGAGCATGCCCACAACACTCTCCACATTATCTTGATGAAATACCTGGGTTTAAAAAAGTACCCTAACCTTACAAATAGTATTTAGAGGGATCTAAGATATTATGGACAAGGCTAATCTCCTCCGCCTCCCTGTGCAATGACCTCTAGCAGAGTATGCTCAGTATAGTCTCCAGCTTCTTTCTCATTGTCTCCACCTCTTCCAGCACAATGACCTCTGCAAAGGTCACAGAGCATGCCCACAACACTCTCCAGTTTATGTAGTGTAATAGCTGGGTAAAAAAAAGTACCACTCCCCTAACAAATACTAATTAGAGGCATCTAAGATATTATGGACAAGGCCTATCATCTCCGCCTCCCTGAACAATGAATAACCCCTGTAGTGGTCACAGAGCATGCCCACTACAATTTCCTGCTGATTCAGGTTTAACGCCTGGTTCATAAAGTTACCACATCCCCTAAATAATCTTCAGAGACATATAAAATATCACAAACAAGACTCATCTCTACTGACCTCTGCACGCCCACTATACTATCTTGCTTAGAAAGGCTCAAAAAGTAAACCCCCTTTTAAAAAAAACAGTAATTAGGAGGATTTAACATTATTAAAACAAAAATTAGCTCCTCCCTTTCTCTGCATAATGACCTCTGCAAAGGTCACAAAGCGTGCCCACAACACTCTCCTTCTTATGAACAACGTAAACCCCCGAATAATAATAATAATAATAAGGGGGGGGGGTAATATGGGCAAAGTTATCACCCTCCATGGACTGTGACCTCTACAAGGGTCATAGAGCATGGCCGAGCTTGGTAGATTGTAGGTCATGTGACCAAGCATTTTCAGCAGTTGTCGCTTTTTGTCTTTCTTTGTTATCATGGTTTTTTAATCTGCAGATCTGGAAATCTTTATGATGTGAATGTTCTGATCAATGAGCTCCGATGTTGTAGGATTGGTAATAACTGAATTTAATTGAATCTTTACCAATCGTCCACGTTGCGGTGAGGGTGAAGCGGCGGCGGGGATTTTATATTTTGCTATTTTTACAGCTTGTGAAGTTAATATGTCAGCGCTTCCACTTTCTGACTATTAAGTGATTAAGTTACTGCAGGAAAATGTGTCACTTGTATTGACTGGGAGAGACGAGAGCGGCGCAGACTGGAAGTCTCGGGCTGCGGAGTCGCGCTCAATAATCTCGTCTGCTGTTTGTTACTTTAGACAAGTCACTTTATATTTTTGGAGCTTGAGCTCTCTGAGATGTATGTCCACAGGTGCCGTAGCCTTCAGCATTCCCTAAAATATCCTACCCTCAAATACAGACATTGTGGGGGAGATTTATCATACGATTCTGAGGTAAAACTGTTCTAGTTGCCCATGGAAACCAATCAGAGCTCAGCTTTCATTTAATAAACAGCTGTGGGAAAATGAAAGCTGAGCTCTGATTGGCTGCCATTGGAAACTAGAACAGTTCTGCTCTAAGAGACTTCTGATAAATCTTCCCCCTGTGTCTCTATTACTGGGATGTGGAGATGTAGCAGAGGTGAGAATGTCATTTAAAGGGATCATCTAAACTCATAGGGGCAGATTTACTTACCCGGCCCATTCGCGATCCAGTGGCGCGTTCTCTGCGGTGGATTCGGGTGGGATTCATTAAGGCAGTTCCTCCGACGTCCACTAGGTGGCGCTGCTGCGCTGAAGAGCATCGGAACGCACTCAAGTTCACCTATTCCTAGTAGAGGTAAGTGCGATCGGGCCCTTAGTAAATGACTACATAAAGTCATCTAGGGCCACCACCAATCCTAAGCACTAGTAATGAGAGGACCCATTAACTATTACATGTTTATTAAAAATATTTTCAGAGCTCTTGGTCGTGGTCCTGCTCCAGTACTCGGGTCCTCGTTGTTCTTAAAGGGCATCTACCACCAGGATGGTGGACTGTATGCAAATGAGCCTGAGAGGCACCAGGCTCCATGGATGTTAATGTAGACTGGAGCCACTCAGGCTCATTTGCATACAATCCTTCATCCTGGTGGTAGATGTCCTTTAAGAACTTCTTAAGAACCTCCATGTCTAGTACAACAGGACCATGGGGTGAGCAGGATTTCCCTCTTCCTCTTCCCCTGGGATTCAACTGTTGTCCACAAAGTCTACGAGGTGACCCCTATTATATCAGTGGACTGATTATTGTAGGTTTTTAGCTGAATTTAGTCACATTTTAAGAAAAGGTTATTTATCAAGAAGGTTTGTAGGCTTTCATACTTATTTCTGACCCGATGTCTATCAAACCTTAGAGCTTAGGACACTACCCAACGAGTATCTCTACCATTCTCCGAGGCTGATGTCATCTGTTCCCTCAGCCTTGGATTGTCCTTGTTGTGTTCGGCCTTGAGTATTTACCCTTGGACAATTACGTGTAAGGAACAATTCTAGGACTTCCTGAGATCTCCTCTTCTTGTAGATATCCTTTCTTGTTGAACCCCTTTGTTTTCATTCCTTGTTGGAGCCATAGTCGGATGGGCATCAGGGCAGAGGCCTCCAGGAACCATGGAGCCGTTAAGGCAAGATCTATCATGTTATAGTGGTGGTCGGCTCAACCGGGAATCAGCCCCAGAGATGACTGGCAGCAACAGTGGTATGGGGCAAAATCTGCATTAAAGGGTTCTGGCTCCCCCTAGTGGTGGCAGGAACTATGTGTATATATACACCTCTAGGAGTGAGGAGGGCACTAGGATCCTTAATCAGTTCTTATTTTTTACAAGTGTCTGGATGACCTCCTTTACTCCTGTTGTGTTAGGCCAAATAGAGCTCATAGCAGTGATCACCCCACCAGGGACCCCACCCAGGAACTGCACAGACTCAACACCTAGAAGAGGTAATACTTACGATTAGACTGGCTCCTGTGCACAGGTATATTATAGAAACTGTCAGGGCTGCATATTGACTCTATGGGGGTCATTTACTAAGGGCCCGATTCGCGGTTTCCTGACGTGTTACCCGAATATTTCCGATTTGCGCCGATTTTCCCTGAATTGCCCCGGGATTTTGGCGCACGCGAACGGATTGTGGCGCATCGGCGCTGGCATGCACACGACGGAAATCGGGGGGCATGGCCGAACGAAAACCCGACAGATTTGGAAAAACCGCCGCATTTAAAAAAAAAAATGTGTCGCGGGACTAGCGCTTACCTTCACTCGGTCCGGCTTGGTGAAGATCAGTGCATTTCGGGGGAACTTCAGCACAACAGCGCCACCTGGTGGACGTCGGAGAAACTGTCTTAGTGAATCCCGGCCGGACCCAAATCCTCCGCAGAGAACGCGCCGCTGGATCGCGAATGGACCGGGTAAATATGCCCCAAAATCTTTGATCTTTATTTCAAATCAAGCAGGGATAGGGAGTACTGTCTCTAGCTGCCAATGTGATGCTGTGCTGATGCATTATGGGAATGATAATATCCGAATCAGTCAGATCGTCCAACGACCCACCCCCCGATTTCTGACGTATGAAAGCAGCGCAGCTGCACCACAATCCAATCACGTGCGACACAATCCCCAGTTAAATACCTGTCCCAGCGGGGCAAATCCCGAAAATGTCAGAAAACCTGACAAAAGTGCGGCCGCGGACCCTTAGTAAATAAGCCCCTATGTCTTTGTACACTACATCCAGCTAAGGGGGTGCATGTATTTATTTGCTTCTTTAAGTGGAGACTTCTTTAGTATAATAACCTGGGTGCACACATCATCATACAGCACCGCCGAGGAGTCCGGGCATCTATCATGTTTATTGGGGGCTTAGAATCGAGTGACTTTCTTGATGCATCTGTTTACAAGGACAAAGGACCAGGACCAGACATTGTTCCCTTGAAATAACCCCCCCCCCCTTCTCGCTTTATTGTAGCATTTTTCATTTTAGATGTTGCAGAAATAACAAAGTATGAGCTAAGCGAACCTCCAGTGTCCCTGAAAGCGCCAAATAGGATCCCATAAATTTCGTGCGGAGCGGGCGTCAGTAGTGTGCGCCAAACACCACGAGAGCCGCAGCTCTTACTACACCGGGAGGGAAATTTATGAGCAAATGTTTTTGGATACAAAGTAATCCAAAAAAAAAATCATAATTCCACAATGTATTATTTTCCCTTTTTTTTCCATTACGGAATATTGTTTCAGCGGAATGAGATGAAGCCGGTGCCTTGTGTTAGTTCAGAGAATTGCAGCAGCGGAAGGTGAGTAGTATCTTATCTTAGTAACAGGCGGAGGTCACGAACTCGGCATAAAAATAAATGCAATTATTTTAAGAATCTGTCAGAGAAATTCATTCTGCATTAAGTTCTATTCTCCTGAGCTGACAATCCAACAGCTTAGACTGTGCCTCAAAGCAAATCTATCATTTGTTCTCATGCATTGTGAACCAAACATACCCTGAGACTGCTGAGCTACACTGATGCAGAAACATATCTTGTTTAATCCATGTGCTAAGTTGCTTTGCTGAAAAAAAACTATAATAAAAGTCCGGTGCTTGGGAAAGCTGGGTTGAATTCAACCTGCCTTTCATAAACACATTACATGTAGCTTCCTGAACTGTCCAGACAAGACTAATCAACCTGAGCTGGATAACTCATACACAGCAGCTGGGGGATGGTGCAGCGATTGATTACTTCTGCCTGTCAGGCGCAACATAGTGATCACATCATTCTCCAAAGCCAGGCAAAGGAGTAAATTTGGTTTAAAGCGAGACCAAAATTGCATAAAAATTTCAATACATTTGACTCCAAGTTTGAATGGCAATGACAATACTAAATCTCCCATCATCAGGACCTGGACCAGAGTAATAAAAGAAAATCCGGGAGTGTCCCACCCAATCCAGGGAGGTTCTGATAAATGTCTTATCCGTGGTCCGTCTGCTATGACCTGCACCCATCAGGAGGTCAGTAGTGTCACTAATAGTGAGAAATATACAATATTATCGCGCTGCTCTGTAGACGCTGCTGTCCTCAGGTTTTACTCCTTAAAGGAGAAGAATTTTATTTTTGTGTTGCTTTAAAAAGCATTTTTATTTTTCATGATAAATCTAAATCTGGTCACTAGAGGTCACTCCAGGCCGGACGGCAGCCACATGGTCAGTATAATATATACATGTATACTTTCTGATAGATAATTTTTTTTAAAATAAATTTCTCCTTGTTTGAAGGAAAGTAATTTCATTGTGTATATATTATCCTAGCATGTTACAGAGCAGGAAAGGCAATACAGATTGTACATAGAGTCCTATCTGCCGGCAGCATGTTATAGAGCAGGAGGAGTGGAGCAGATTCTATATTGTGAACAAGGAAAATACACACAGTGATGTCACAGTACAGGGATAATACACACAGTGATGTCACAGTACAGGGATAATACACACAGTGATGTCACAGTACAGGAATAATACACACAGTGATGTCACAGTACAGGGATTATACACACAGTGATGTCACAGTACAGGGATAATACACACAGTGATGTCACAGTACAGGGATAATACACACAGTGATGTCACAGTACAGGGATAATACACACAGTGATATCACAGTACAGGGATAATACACACAGTGATGTCACAGTACAGAGATAATACACACAGTGATGTCACAGTACAGGGATAATACACACAGTGATGTCACAGCACAGAGATAATACACACAGTGATGTCACAGTACAGGGATAATACACACAGTGATGTCACAGCACAGAGATAATACACACAGTGATGTCACAGTACAGGGATAATACACACAGTGATGTCACAGTACAGGGATAATACACACAGTGATGTCAAAGCACAGAGATAACACACAGTGATGTCACAGTACATAGATAATACACACAGTGATGTCACAGTACAGGGATAATACACACAGTGATGTCACAGTACAGGGATAATACACACAGTGATGTCACAGTACAGGGATTATACACACAGTGATGTCACTGTACAGGGGATAATACACACAGTGATGTCGCAGTACTGGGATAATACACACAGTGATGTCACAGTACAGAGATAATACACAAAGTGATATCACAGTACAGAGATAATACACACAGTGATGTCACAGTACAGGGATAATACACACAGTGATGTCGCAGTACTGGGATAATACACACAGTAATGTCGCAGTACAGGGATAATACACACAGTGATGTCACAGTACAGGGATAATACACACAGTGATATCACAGTACAGAGATAATACACACAGTGATGTCACAGTACAGGGATAATACACACAGTGATGTCACAGTACAGGGATAATACACACAGTGATGTCACAGTACAAGGATAATACACACAGTGATGTCACAGTACAGGGATAATACACACAGTGATGTCACAGTACAGGGATAATACACAGTGATGTCACAGGACGGGGATAATACACACAGTGATGTCACAGTACAGGGATAATACACAGTGGTGTCACAGGACGGGGATAATACACACAGTGATGTCACAGTACAGGGATAATACACACAGTGATGTCACAGTACAGGGATAATACACACAGTGATGTCACATTACAGGGAGAATACGCATTGATGTTGCAGTACTGGGATAATACACACAGTGATGTCACAGTACAGAGATAATACACACCGTTATGTCACAGTACAGGGATAATACACACAGTGATGTCACAGTACAGGGATAATAAACACAGTGATGTCACAGTACAGGGATAATACACACAGTGATGTCACAGTACAGGGATAATACACAGTGATGTCACAGTACAGAGATAATACACACAGTGATGTCACAGTACAGGGATAACACACACAGTGATGTCACAGTACAGAGATAATACACACAGTGATGTCACAGTACAGGGATAATACACAGTGATGTCACAGTACAGAGATAATACACACAGTGATGTCACAGTACAGGGATAATACACACAGTGAGGTCACAGTACAGTGATTATACACACAGTGATGTCACAGTACAGGGATAATACACAGTGATGTCACAGTACAGAGATAATACACACAGTGATGTCACAGTACAGGGATAACACACACAGTGATGTCACAGTACAGGGATAATACACACAGTGATGTCACAGTACAGGATAATACACACAGTGATGTCACATTACAGGGAGATTACGCATTGATGTCGCAGTACTGGGATAATACACACAGTGATGTCACAGTACAGAGATAATACACACAGTGATGTCACAGTACAGAGATAATACACACAGTGATGTCACAGTACAGGGATAATACACCCAGTGATGTCACAGTACAGGGATAATAAACACAGTGATGTCACAGTACAGGGATAATACACGCAGTGTTGTCAAAGTACAGGGATGATACACACAGTGATGTCACAGTACAGGGATAATACACAGAGTGATGTCACAGAACAGGGATAATACACACAGTGATGTCACAGTACAGGGATATTACACACAGTGATGTCACAGTGCAGGGATAATACACAGTGATGTCACAGTGCAGGGATAATACACAGTGATGTCACAGTACAGGGATATTACACACAGTGATGTCACAGTACAAGGATAATACACAGTGATGTCACAGTACAGGGATAATACACACAGTGATGTCACAGTACAGAGATAATACACACAGTGATGTCACAGTACAGGGATAATACACACAGTGATGTCACAGTACAGGGATAATACACACAGTGATGTCACAGTACAGGGATAATACACACAGTGATGTCACAGTATAGGGATAATACACATAGTGATGTCACAGTACAGGGATTATACACACAGTGATGTCACAGTACAGGGATAATACACACAGTGATGTCACAGTACAGGGATAATACACACAGTGATGTCACATTACAGGGAGAATACGCATTGATGTCGCAGTACTGGGATAATACACACCGTGATGTCACAGTACAGGGATAATACACACAGTGATGTCACAGTACAGGGATAATACACACAGTGATGTCACAGTACATGGATAATACACATAGTGATGTCACAGTACAGGGATAATACACACAGTGATGTCACAGTACAGGGAAAATACACATAGTGATGTCACAGTACAGAGATAATACACACAGTGATGTCACAGTACAGGGATAATACACACAGTGATGTCACAGTACAGGGATAATACACACAGTGATGTCACAGTACAGGGAGAATACGCATTGATGTCGCAGTACTGGGATAATACACACCGTGATGTCACAGTACAGGGATAATACACACAGTGATGTCACAGTACAGGGATAATACACACATTGCTTTCACAGTACATGGATAATACACATAGTGATGTCACAGTACAGGGATAATACACACAGTGATGTCACAGTACAGGGATAATACACACAGTGATGTCACAGTACAGGGATAATACACACAGTGATGTCACAGTACAGGGATAATACACACAGTGATGTCACAGTATAGGGATAATACACATAGTGATGTCACAGTATAGGGATAATACACACAGTGATGTCACAGTACAGGGATAATACACACAGTGATGTCACAGTACAGGGATAATACACACAGTGATGTCACAGTACAGGGATAATACACATAGTGATGTCACAGTACAGGGATAATACACGCAGTGATGTCACAGTACAGGGATAATACTCAGTGATGTCACAGTACAGGGATAATACACACTTTGATGTCACAGTACAGGGATAATACACACAGTGATGTCACAGTACAGGGATAATACACACAGTGATGTCACAGTACAGGGATAATACACATAGTGATGTCACAGTACAGGGATAATACACACAGTGATGTCACAGTACAGGGATAATACATGCAGTGATGTCACAGTACAGGGATAATACTCAGTGATGTCACAGTACAGGGATAATACACACTTTGATGTCACAGTACAGGGATAATACACAGTGATGTCACAGTACAGGGATAACACACACAGTGATGTCACAGTACAGGGATAATACACACAGTGATGTCACAGTACAGGGATAATACACACAGTGCTGTCACAGTACAGAAATAATACACACAGTGATGTCACAGTACAGGGATAATACACAATTTGATGTCACAGTACAGAAATAATACACAGTGATGTCACAGTACAGGGATAATACACACAGTGATGTCACAGTACAGAAATAATACACAGTGATGTCACAGTACAGGGATAATACACACAGTGATGTCACAGTACAGGGATAATACACACAGTAATGTCACAGTTAAATCTGCGCAGCTATGGTACAGCACATGAATTATACTAATCATCACACCATGAAAAAAACAGGAATAATGCCAACATTTTAAATAAATAACAATAACATAATAGAAGAATATAACGCTGCAGTGTCATGTGATGTGAAGCTGATTACAGTCTTATTCCTGCAGCTGCTGTGGCCCCCCCTGCTGATCACACACAGTACTACACATGTACAGTACACAGGTGTGAGCTCGGTCAGCGCACAATAAAGATGAATGTGACCTATATAAGCTGCGCACAGCTGCCCGGCCGATCCCTCCGAGCTCCCAGAGGCCACAGATTTTTAGGATTTTTAATTACCAGGCTGTTAATCAGCGAGTCGCTGCGGGCGCCGGGCACCATCATTGATTTATTACATTTTATTCCGATCCAAAAACTCTTCAGGAATTCAGAGGTTTCTCCAGATCTGGATGTTGTATAACGCGTTTAGGAAATCTCCTAATGTCCCCGTGCGGCTCCCGGGAACACGATTCATTTCTGCTGAATCGTTAAATGTGAGGTTAATGATCATAAAATCCTACAGAAACAGAAGACAGAAGCTTGGCTCCTCTCGTGCATCAGTCAGGGGAGAAGATTGTAACAAAAATTTCAGCACCAGTATTCCAGTAGCTAATATTAGTCTTTGCCCCAAAGAAACACAGTTCTGGTGTCATTTGAAAGAGGAGAATCTCCCCTTTTATATTAGTCAAGGTGATATGCACTATTGATACAGTTCTGACTCCTGATTGTAACTCTAACTGTGGATATATTCATGTCTGAGACTCCTACAAACACAATCTTTATCAAATTTTTTAAAGAAGACATGTCACCAGAAGTTTACCTGCTCATAAAGGGTTAAAAAGTCCTGATATCACCTAATATTATCTACCCCTGAGCTGTACCTTAATTACAAACGTATTTGTGATATGCGATCGAGTCAACTTCTGAAGAGAAGAGTCAGGTTTTCTCCAGACTGCCAGTAAACCCCGCCTTCACCTTTTGATTGACAGTTCAGTTTCTCTTCAAATCTCGGCCTGTGCAAACAAGAAGTCCATCCTCTGTCATTACCAGAGTGATGTCCTTCAGACTGTATGGTGAATTTAGTAGTGAGGACTGTGCGGGAAACTGCAGATCTTCTCACCATTTCATGCACCCCGCAATGGTTGGGGCCAAGAGGTGGTGGGCGGAGCCAGATGCATGTGGGCGGAGCCAACATAGACAAGGGCAGAAAAAGTTTGAGGAACGGTTTTACTGGTGGTAGGAGGCAGATTTAAGCGGAGACGCCTGAGCTGAACTTTTCAACAAAGGCATCATGAGAAGTTAGTAAGTTTTATTGTGCTAGTTCTTGATGACAGGTTCCCTTTCAGAGGAGATTCCCCCTTTTAAAATAAACCGTGTTTCTATGTGCCACGGCTTAGAAAATATAATTATTGGAAGTCTGCCCCGCACCAGCTGAAGGCAGCTTGTCGAAAGAGGAAAAGGGAGCTGCAGGCAGGGAAGAGGGAGCTGCAGGCAGGGAAGAGGGAGCTGACAGATGCAAAGGCTACGAGTAAATACATGGACAAGAGGGGCTCATTTAAGGAAAGTGTCATTTCTGGACATGAAAAATTGGGGCCAATGATTATATATTAGGGGGTGTAGAGAATTATGATAATATTCCAGAAGATGAAAAATAAGACATCCCCTAAAAGTAAGCCCTAACCCATTTTTCGAAGCAAAACCTAATATAGGATCATGTCTAGAGATGAGCGAACATACTCGTTCGAGCATTAGGGTACTCGAAACTGCTCGTTGCTCGGACGAGTATTTCGCCAGCTCGAGAAAACGGCATCTCCCGCTGTTTTGATTTTTGGCGGCCAGAAACAGAGCCAATCACAAGCCAGGAGACTCTGCACTCCACCCAGCATGACGTGGTACCCTTACACGTCGATAGCAGTGGTTGGCTGGCCAGATCAGGTGACCCTGGGATAGACTAGCCCCTGCCCGCGCTGCTCGGATCATTCTGTGTCTGGATGCCGCTAGGGAGAGAGCTGCTGCTGGTCAGGGAAAGCGTTAGGGTGTTCTATTAGAATAGTGTTAGGCAGGAGTGATTCAACAAGAACCCAACAGCCCTTCTTAGGGCTACAATACCGTTATACATTTTTTTTTTTTTGGTTTGCTTGTGGCTGGGCTTGCTGGCAGTAGTAGTGCAGCTAGTACCATATTGTGAGGAATTTGCAGAGAGACTTGGGAACGTTATATTTAGCTCTTAGTGACACACACATCTCAAACACCTAAGTGGGACAATTTATTAGGGGTTTGATTGAATAAGGCACAGTCTGACGATTTTTTTTTTTACTTTTATTTTTTTTTATAACTCAAAGTCATCAGGCACAGCACAAAATCCAGTTGTGTGCTGTCAGTGTAGGTTAGAAACTAGCCATAGCAATAGGATAGCATCGTTTTGTAAAAAAAAAAAAAAAAACACAAAAAACACAAATAAAACAAAAAAAAAATCCAAAAAAATTTACAGTTTACACTTTAATTTTGAAAATGTTGAACCCGAGGGCTAGGGGTAGAGGACGAGGGCGTGGATGTAGGCATCCAACTACTGCAGGGGTCAGAGGCCGTGGTCCTGGGCGGGGTGAGACACCACCTGCTGATGAGGGAGCAGGGGAACGCCGCAGAGCTACACTCCCTAGGTTCATGTCTCAAGTTACTGGGACTCGTGGTAGAGCACTGTTGAGGCCAGAACAGTGCGAACAGGTGATGTCGTGGATTGCGGACAATGCTTCTAGCCATTTGTCCACCAGTCAGTCTTCCACGCAGTCCACCCATGTCACCGAAATCAGCACTCCTCCAGCTCCTCCACCTCAGCCTCCTTCCCCCCAGTCTGCACCCTCCCAGGAAAATTTGGCATTTGAACCGGCATACTCTGAGGAACTGTTTTCTGGACCCTTCCCACAGTCACAAACCACTTGTCCGGTTGCTGCTGAGCTATTTTCCGATGCCCAGGTTTTCCACCGGTCGCAGTCTGTGGGTGATGATGACATTGTTGACGTAGTGGAAGAAGTGTGTAAAGAGGTGTCGGACGATGAGGAGAAACGGTTGTCAGACAGTGGGGAAGTTGTTGTCAGGGCAGGAAGTCCGAGGGGGGAGCAGACTGAGGGATCGGAGGATGATGAGGTGACAGACCCAAGCTGGGTTGATAGGCCAGGTGAACACAGTGCTTCTGAGACGGAGGAGAGTCCTCGACCAGAACAGGTTGGAAGAGGCGGTGGGGCCAGACGGTAAGGCAGGGCCAGAGCTGGTGCATCAGCGCCAAATGTTTCACGTAGTCAAGCTCCCGTGGCGAGGGCTAGATTTTCGGAAGTCTGGAGGTTCTTTAAAGAAACACCGGATGACCGACGGACTGTGGTGTGCAACCTGTGCCACACCAAGATCAGCAGGGGTTCCACCACTACTAGCTTAACTACCACCAGTATGCGCAGGCATATGAATGCTAAACACCCCACTCAATGGCAGCAAGCCTGTTCACCTCCGGCCGGGCACACCACTGCTCCTTCCCCTGTGTCATCTGCTGCCTCTGCTAGTTAGCCCCCTGCCCAGGACCCCGACCCAAACACCTCCCGTGCGAAAACCACATCTTCGCCTCCACGATCCTCCACAGCATTCACCAATGTCTCCATGCGCAGCGTTCAGCTTTCCATACCCTAGACGCTGGAGCGCAAAAGGAAGTATAGTGCAACCCACCCACACGCCCAAGCCCTCAACGTCAACATCTCCAGATTACTTACCCGGAGATGCTGCCCTATAGGCTGGTAGAGACCGAGGCCTTTCGCAACCTCATGGCGGCGGCCGCCCCTCAGTATTCGGTCCCCAGCCGCCACTACTTTTCCTGATGTGCCGTCCCAGCCCTGCACCAGCACGTGTCATCCGTGCCCTGACCAATGCCGTTTCTGACAAGGTCCACCTAACTACGGACACGTGGACGAGTGCTGCCGGGCAGGGCCACTATATATCGCTGGCGGCACATTGGGTTAACTTGGTGGAGGATGGGACCGAGTCTGACCCTGGGACTGGTCATATACTGCCGACGCCGAGGATTGCGGGGCCTACCTCGGTCCAGGTCTCAAAGGCCTACTATGCCTCCTCCTCCCACCCCTCCTCCACCTCCTCCTCCGAATTACCATCCGTGGGCATGGCGCCATCAGTCGGTAGCTCTAGGCACAGCAGCAGTGCCGTCGCTAAGCGACAGCAGGCGGTGCTCAAACTGCTGATAAAAGGCACACCGCCCAAGAGCTATTACAGGGCATCACGGCGCAGACTGATCTGTGGCTGGCACCGCTGAACCTGAAGCCAGGCATGGTTGTGTGTGACAACGGCCGTAACCTGGTGGCGGCTCTGCAACTCGGCAGACTGACACATGTGCCATGCCTGGCCCATGTGTTAAATCTCATAGTTCAGCGTTTCCTCAAGACATACCCCAATCTGTCTGATTTGCTCACGAAGGTGCGCCGCATCTGTGCGCATTTCAGGAAGTCCAGCACAGATGCTGCCACTCTCAGGGCAGCGCAGCGCCGCCTCCAACTGCCCGCTCACCGACTGTTGTGCGACGTGCCCACGAGGTGGAATTCAACATTAACCATGTTATCCAGAGTTTACCAGCAGCGCCGAGCGATTGTAGACTGCCAGATGTCAACTTCCACCAGAACTGGTAGTCAGGTCAGTCAGCTTCCTCAAGTCTACAATGAGGAGTGGACGTGGATGTCTGATATCTGTCAGGTGCTGAGTAACTTCGAGGAGTCAACACAGATGGTCAGTGGCGATGCCGCCATCATCAGCCTCACCATCCCGCTGCTTGGCCTGTTGAAAAACTCTCTGATCAGCATGAAGTCGGAAGCTTTGCGCTCGTCACAAGAGACGGGGGAAGAAGATTCCCTTGTTGATAGCCAAAGCACCCTTAGGTCTGTTTCTCAGCGCATATCGGAGGAGGTGGAGGTGGAGGAGGATGAGGAGGAAGAGGAGGAGAATGTTGGCGAGACAGAAGAGGGGACCATTGTTCAGTCCTTCACTGTTCAGTGTGTATGGGCAGAAGAAGAGGAGTTGGAGGAGTTGGAGGAGGAGGAAATGGACAGTCAGGCCAGTGAGGGGAGTGAATTCTTGCGCGTTGGGACTCTGTCGCATATGGCAGATTTCATGCTAGGCTGCCTATCCCGTGACCCTCGCGTTCAAAGAATTTATTCCAGCACCGATTACTGGGTATTCACTCTCCTGGACCCACGGTACAAGCAAAATCTTTGCACTCTCATCCCTGGAGAGGAAAGGAGTGTGAGAATGCATGAATACCAGCAGGCCCTGGTGCACAAGCTGAAACAGTATTTCCCTTCTGACAGCGCTAGCGGCAGAGGGCGTACTTCTGCGGGACAAGTAGCGAGGGAGAGTAGGCGAGCAGGCAGCTTGTCCAGCACTGGCAGGGGTACGTTTTACAAGGCCTTTGCCAGTTTTATGTCACCCCAGCAAGACACTGTCACCTGTCCCCAGTCTCGGCAGAGTAGGGCTGATCTTTACAGAAAGATGGTGAGGGAGTACGTAGCTGACCATACCATCGTCCTAAATGATCACACAGCTCCCTACAACTACTGGGTTTCAAAGCTGGACATGTGGCACGAACTGGCGCTGTACGCCTTGGAAGTTCTTGCCTGCCCTGCCGCTAGCGTGTTGTGCAGCTGGTGGCATCATCACCGATAAGCGTACACGCCTGTCGACTGACAGCGCTGACAGGCTGACGCTTATCAAGATGAATAAAGCCTGGATTTCTCAGAATTTCCATTCTCCACCAGGTGAAGGAAGCTCAACCTGAATAATTTATGCACTCATCCTCCTCATTTTCCTCCTTCTCCTCCTCTTTGTACACTAAAGCAGAGGAAACTGGCTATTTTTTGCCAGGGCCAACTGGCTCTAGCTATAGTACTCTATGTATTTAATTTTTCTGGAGGGCCACCTACCCGGTCCTCTGTTTTAAACAATTTTTGGGAGTGCCACATACAGGCACTCAATCTATTTAATTTTTCTGGAGGGCCACCTACCTGCTCCTCTGGTTTGAAAACTTTTTTGGACTGCCACATACAGGCACTCAATCTATTTAATTTTTCTGGAGGGCCACCTACCTGCTCCTCTGGTTTGAAAACTTTTTTGGACTGCCACATACAGGCACTATCCAAATTGTCTCCATAGCAGCCTCCACACGTCGTCTTTTTAGCTGCCTCCACACGTTGTCTTTATTGCTACCTCCACACGTCATCTCCATAGCTGCCTCCAAAAGTCGTCCATATAGCTGCCTCCATACATCATCCCCTTATCAAACGAGCTGTGTCAGGCAGAATTTTCGTATGTTTCACCAGATACATAATGGAACTCGGCCCATCTGTCGCCGTCATGCTGGAGACCTGAAGTTGCAATCATAGCAGCGCAATATGGATGCCCCATACTGTCGCTCTTAATCATGGAACCATTTACGAAAAAACTATTAAAAATAGAACCGCTATGCTATTCCATTATTCCTAGGTGAAATATTCAAATGACCCCGCCTGCTTTGAAAATTATAATTTTTTCAAAGTAAACGCTTCTGGCCCCCAGGCCCATTTTGGGTGGGGAGGAGCCGAGAGACAGGGGCTTGGACAGGCGAAAGCTCGCCTGGCAGCGGACCGCCAGCTCTATCCCAAGATTAGGCAGCCTCAGAGGCATCCATGCATGCTGCCCCTGCTGTTTCCTGTCCATTTTGCCTCCACGATCCTCCACAGCGTCCACCAATGTCTCCATGTGCAACTTTCAACTCTCTATACCCCAGACGCTGGAGCACGAGAGGATATACAGCACATCATCCCCTTATCAAACGAGCTGTGTCAGGCAGAATTTTTAGGTGTTTCACCAGATACATAGTGGAACTCGGCCCATCTGTCGCCGCCATGCTGGAGACCTGAAGTTGCAATCATAGCAGCGCAATATGAATGCCCCATACTGTCGCTCTTAATCATGGAAGTCGTCTCCATGGCTGCCTCCACATGTCGTCCCCTCATCAAAAGAGCTGTGTCAGGCTCATTTTTCGGGTGTTTCACCAGATACGTTATGGAACTTGGTCACTATGTCGCCACCATGCTGTGTTATCGACTAAATGTACCGTCAACCTTTTGTTCACATAGGAAATCATTTCAGCGCTTCTTGCTCACCTCCTTTGGTTCCTCTCTGCCACCCATTGGTTTGAAGCCTGAGTCCATTTGGGGTATGTCGCCATGCCACTCTCTAGCCTGCCGCTGCTGCCGCTGCCTCTGCATGCCGTCCCCTATAGTGTCAGGGTCAATTATTGGATGTTTTAGATGCTATCTAGCCTCATTCGGTCACTCTGTCATAGCCATGCTGTTGCCCATAATTTTGGCATAATGGTGCGATTAAGCAGCCTCAGAGGCATCCATGCATGCTGCCCCTGCTGTTTCCTGTCCATTTTCGTGGTGTTTCTATCATTTTCTGAGGTTCCCAGGTGTTTGGCCAAGCTTCCCTGTGTAGACCCTTGGTCCCCTTGAAAAATGCTCGAGTCTCCCATTGACTTCAATGGGGCTCGTTATTCGAGACGAGCACTCGAGCATCGGGAAAAGTTTGTCTCGAATAACGAGCACCCGAGCATTTTAGTGCTCGCTCATCTCTAATCATGTCTTATTTTCTTAGATACACGAGAGCTGCATGAAGAAGCTCCTAAGAGTCTTCATGAGTGACAGATTGGGGTATGATGGCTCAGCCTCCTTATTGAAAAACCCTATTTAAGATGTATCATTGATAAGATCTAAAAATGTATAATATGTGTGAATCATCCTTGAACTGGAATTTTGTGTCAAGTGATCGACACAGTGACCTCCAAATGGGTTGGTCTTCTGCTGGATCTTGGGGGCCATAGTTCATTGTTAGCGGCTGGACCCAAGGGTGGTTCTTCTGGTACTGTGATGGGCCACTCCAACCCTGGTCGTCATAAACTCATCAGTTTAGTAGTGCATGATTCATGACTTTCCACTGACATGCCATAAAGATGGTGGACAACCTTTATAGATGCTTCTACAGCTGACGACGGGAAGCTACGACATTGGTCAGCCATATTGAATGCTATGAAGATATGGTGGGTCTCATGACCACCAAAGTCATTCTACATTCCAGTGGACTACTAACCATTGGGCTGTTACTGTAGTTGGGGACAAAAATTTGCAATCCTTGTTAGTTACCGTAAACTGGAAATTCTTGAGTTGATGTTGGTTACTTCGTCACCAATGTCTCCTGTTGCTCAAGGTGAATTACAATTTTTTTTGCCATAGTTTTTGTAGACAACCCATTAGAACAATTCTATATCTGGGGACAGGAAAGTACAATGTTGGATGATTTCGAAAACTGTGATTCACAATGTCTAATGGCAACGGGCACAGGCCACCTTCCATAGGCCCCCATCAAGGGCTGTCCCCACTGCTCAGCGTGATTCTCTGGCCTCCTCACATCATCCTACTCCTGATCACCGTTGGGTTGAAAGGCATGGGTACATGTCAGTTCCTACCAACATCAAATCTGTCCCCTCCAAATAGGCCACACCTTTGATGATAAAAATACACCCTCCCCCACTAGAAGATGTCTGACTATTGTGGTTCTGATGCTCCATATTAAGATGTGCAATACTGATCTGACTGTTCTACTGTCTTTGACCCTGACTTGTCCATTAACTTCATTTCTGATTCTGTATTCTGATCTGGTAACAACATGGGCTTGACCTGACTGTGTCCACCTGTTCCAACCTCTGGATTGTACCCTGGACTTTGTTTGCTGCCTACACCTGACCAGGCTTACCCTAATAAGTGGAGTGTCTTTGACCACCCTTCTTCTGACCTCTGGTGGTCTGCCCCGGTGACCTCTAACCTGCCTGGGGCAGCTACTATCCACATCGGGGCTGCTACCGGTGGCAGCGACCTTATGGTCTTTCCTAGGGGAGACCAGATCCCTGTAGAAAGGTAAAAAAAATCTGAGAGTTCATGTGATAACACCCTTGTTTGTTCCGACAAACTTGCTCTGTGTTTCTGTGTAATTTACTGGCCCAACCTGAAACGCTGAGCTCGGTTCTGCAGTTCCGAATCCACAGGAAGACCAAGTTTGTCGGAACGAGTTCTCATGTGTACAACTTAGTGGTGGCTCAAGGTCAAACCAGTTGGATTGGGGGGAGTCTACATCCCATTGTTTGTCATATAAAGTTTTATTGACATGCCATAAAAGTTATGGACAACCCAATTGGCTGTTTGTATAGGTGAGATAGAACATTGCAACCCTTGTCAGTCTTAGTCAATACGGTAGAGTTCTGACTTTGGTCACTTGGTCTTGGACTTGGGAACTTGTGGTTCGGCTCCGCTCAACACTATTGACTAGTTTGCCTAATATGTTGAGGACAACTGATTTGAATTAGCTGGGAACAAGAAGTTGCCACGTTGGCCAACCATGTTGGATACTGACTTGAGGCACCTGATCACCAAAGTGGAGACCACAAACCCTTATGAGGTGAAAACCAGAGAAGTGCTCATTACTCAAGTCGAACTTTTCCCGATGCTCGAGTGCTCGTCTCGAATAACGAACCCCATTGAAGTCAATGGGAGACTCGAGCATTTTTCACTGAAAGAACACATTGAAAGAAGAACATACTGAAGAACACATTGCGGATGTTTCCATACATCTGCTAACTTATCCGAAGACATGCGTGCAGAGCGGTGTTCTTCACAATAGTATGTGAAGAACAATATGTGTGAAGAACACATTGCAGATGTTTCCATACATCTGCAATGTGTTCTTCACACATAATGTTCTTCATATACTATTGCGAAGAACACCGTTTGGCGCGCGTGTCTTTGGATAAGTTAGCAGATGTACGGAAACATCCGCATTGTGTTCTTCACTGTGTTCTTCACTGTGTTCTTCACTTAAATGATCCTGTGTTCACTGTTTTCATTGTATTCTTCACTGTTCTTCACTTTGTATTCTTAAGAAAATGCTCGATCTCGAGCAGGGGAAATACTCGTCCGAGCAACGAGCCGTTTGGAGTACCCTAATACTCGAACGAGCATCAAGCTCGGACGAGTATACTCGCTCATCTCTACTGGTAAGCCATGTCGGCCATACTTGATGCCATGATTAGCTTATTTTGGTCACTGGTCACTAAATCGCCCACATCAATGTACAATTTACTGTGAAGGTTAAAGGGGATGTCGGTGATAGGACCCCTTTAATAAGCCATAACACTAGTTCCTACAGACATCTTCAGTAGATTGGAAGGATCGCGCTATAAATTACGGGGCTGGAAAGGAATTTACGCTTTTGTAAATGTTCTCGTTAAGTGATGATGGATCGGCAGTGGTAAAAAGTTTCTTCCCAAGCATATAATACATTTCTGGAAACGGCTTGCATGGGAATCGTTTAATTCCTGTCTTTCAGCTGACAAAATAAAATGCTTCACTTAATTAACAGCATTAAAAGCGTTGATTCACATATTCAGATTCTCACATTTTCACTCGGGAAAGTGAGGCAGGTTTTTCTTCGGTAAAAATAGCGTTTTATCGTCGTAATGGAGACTGGCGACACAGTTTTGTGTATATTTGTTCACTGTGACAGAGTTTGTTGTCCAGAAAAAAAACACACACAGCGCCACCCTTGTCTATGGGTGATGGCCGGTATTACACCTCAATACCATTATATTGAGGGAGACAAGTGTTGTGACTGACTGTATACTTATGGTATGGAGAATATAGATGGAGAGGATAATCACAGTTACTAATAATAATTACACAGGTTCCTGTCACACAGTTATAAGGAGATCACAGCTCAGCCTCCCTGACTGTATACTTATGGTATGGAGAATATAGATGGAGAGGATAATCACAGTTACTAATAATAATTACACAGGTTCCAGTCACAAAGTTATAAGGAGATCACAGCTCAGCCTCCCTGACTGTATACTTATGGTATGGGGAATATAGATGGAGAGGATAATCACAGTTACTAATAATAATTACACAGGTTCCAGTCACACAGTTATAAGGAGATCACAGCTCAGCCTCCCTGACTGTATACTTATGGTATGGAGAATATAGATGGAGAGGATAATCACAGTTACTAATAATAATTACACAGGTTCCTGTCACACAGTTATATATAAGGAGATCACAGCTCAGCCCCCCTGACTGTATACTTATGGTATGGAGAATATAGATGGAGAGGATAATCACAGTTACTAATAATAATTACACAGGTTCCTGTCACACAGTTATAAGGAGATCGCAGCTCAGCCTCCCTGACTGTATACCTATGGTATGGAGAATATAGATGGAGAGGATAATCACAGTTACTAATAATAATTACACAGGTTCCTGTCACACAGTTATAAGGAGATCACAGCTCAGCCTCCCTGACTGTATACTTATGGTATGGAGAATATAGATGGAGAGGATAATCACAGTTACTAATAATAATTACACAGGTTCCAGTCACACAGTTATAAGGAGATCACAGCTCAGCCTCCCTGACTGTATACTTATGGTATGGAGAATATAGATGGAGAGGATAATCACAGTTACTAATAATAATTACACAGGTTCCTGTCACACAGTTATAAGGAGATCACAGCTCAGTCTCCCTGACTGTATACTTATGGTATGGAGAATATAGATAAAGAGGATAATCACAGTTACTAATAATAATTACACAGGTTCCTGTCACACAGTTATAAGGAGATCACAGCTCAGTCTCCCTGACTGTATACTTATGGTATGGAGAATATAGATGGAGAGGATAATCACAGTTACTAATAATAATTACACAGGTTCCTGTCACACAGTTATATATAAGGAGATCACAGCTCAGCCTCCCTGACTGTATACTTATGGTATGGAGAATATAGATGGAGAGGATAATCACAGTTACTAATAATAATTACCCAGGTTCCTGTCCCACAGGTATAAAGAGATCACAGCTCAGCCTCCCTGACTGTATAGTTATGGTTTGGAGAATATAGATGGAGAGGATAATCACAGTTACTAATAATAATTACACAGGTTCCTGTCACACAGTTATATATAAGGAGATCACAGCTCGGCCTCCCTGACTATATACTTATGGTATGAAGAATATAGATGGAGAGCATAATCACAGTTACTAATAATTATTACACAGGTTCCTGTCCCACAGTTATATATAAGGAGATTGCAGCTCAGCCTCCCTGACTGTATACTTATGGTATGGAGAATATAGATGGAGAGGATAATCACAGTTACTAATAATAATTACCCAGGTTCCTGTCCCACAGGTATAAAGAGATCACAGCTCAGCCTCCCTGACTGTATACTTATGGTTTGGAGAATATAGATGGAGAGGATAATCACAGTTACTAATAATAATTACACAGGTTCCTGTCACACAGTTATATATAAGGAGATCACAGCTCGGCCTCCCTGACTATATACTTATGGTATGGAGAATATAGATGCAGAGCATAATCACAGTTACTAATAATAATTACACAGGTTCCTGTCACACAGTTATATATAAGGAGATTGCAGCTCAGCCTCCCTGACTGTATACTTATGGTATGGAGAATATAGATAGAGAGAGTAATCACAGTTACTAATAATAATCACACAGGTTCCTGTCACACAGTTATATGGAGATCACAGCTCAGCCTCCCTGCCTGTATACTTATGGTATGGAGAATATAGATGGGGAGGATAATCACAGTTACTAATAATAATTACACAGGTTCCAGTCACACAGTTTTATATATAAGGAGATCACAGCTCAGCCTCCCTGACTGTATACTTATGGTATTATGGAGAATATAGATGGGGAGGATAATCACAGTTACTAATAATAATTACACAGGTTCCTGTCACACAGTTATAAGGAGATCACAGCTCAGCCTCCCTGACTGTATACTTATGGTGTGGAGAATATAGATGGAAAGGATAATCACAGTTTCTAATAATAATTACACAGGTTCCTGTCACACAGTTATAAGTAGATCACAGCTCAGCCTCCCTGACTGTATACTTATGGTATGGAGAATATAGATGGGGAGGATAATCACAGTTACTAACAATAATTACACAGGTTCCTGTCACACAGTTATAAGGAGATCACAGCTCAGCCTCCCTGACTGTATACTTATGGTGTGGAGAATATAGATGGAGGATAATCACAGTTTCTAATAATAATTACACAGGTTCCTGTCACACAGTTATAAGTAGATCACAGCTCAGCCTCCCTGACTGTATACTTATGGTATGGAGAATATAGATGGAGAGGATAATCACAGTTACTAATAATAATTACACAGGTTCCTGTCACACAGTTGTATATGAGGAGATCACAGCTCAGCCTCCCTGACTGTATACTTAAGGCATGTAGAATAGTATGCATCATTTCTTGAAGACTGCAATAATCTTTAGCAAACTTTAGCAAACAAAACTCTTTTTAAATATAACTACCGTATTTTCGGAGTATAAGGCGAACCATCAATAAATGCCTTCTAAAATGTCCAGGTTCATATATATGGTGCACCGGATTATAAGGCGCACCTGATTGTAAGGATGAATGACCAACAGGTGGCAGACCTGTGCACAGTTCAAGGCAGCTGTTTGCTGTAAGTATGGTTCATATACTGTATAAGGCGCACTGGACTATCACTTCTGAGCGGGTCATTCAAGTAAAAATGAGGTGTGCTGGTTTTGATGCTTGAATCATCTGATTGGTGGAGGGACCCAAGTATCAGACCCTCACTGATCTGATATAAATCCCCTATACCATAGATAGGTTATCAGCATAATTAAACTAGAAAGCGCCTTTAAGGGCGGCCACATCTGCATCTGACATGTTGTTCCGCTATTGACTGCCCTCCAGCTCATTATATACAGTAAATAGTATAATTTCATAAGAGATGGTATTTGCACTTATATGCAAATTTCAGATTTTGGAAATCGTCACAAATGACATTCTCCCAAACATCTCCATTCTCATGTTAATGTCTCCGCTCCGGCAGCTGCACATTCCATGTAAACATCTCGGTGGCAGCTAAAACAGAACAACAAGGCAAATAGAGACGGGTGATAGGGAAACCCGACACAATGATGTCTCCCATTCAGACACTGCATAACGGGGAGACACATGAACTGCAATTTACTAAGAGCTTCTTTATAATATTATCTATGTATCTATCTATCTCATATCTATCTATCTATCTATCTATCTATCTATCTATCTATCTCATATCTATCTATCTATCTCATATCTATCTATCTCATATCTATCTATCTATCTATCTATCTCATATCTATCTATCTATCTCATATCTATCTATCTATCTATCTATCTCATATCTATCTCATATCTATCTATCTATCTATCTCATATCTATCTATCTATCTATCTATCTCATATCTATCTATACCATATCTATCTATCTCATATATATATATCTATCTATCTATATATCTATCTATCTATCTATCTATCTCATATCTATCTATCTCATATCTATCTATCTCATATCTATCTATTTCATATCTATCTATCTATATATCTATCTCATATCTATCTATCTCATATCTATCTCATATCTATCTATCTATCTATCTCATATCTATCTATCATCTATCTAATATCTATCTATCTATCTATCTATCATCTATCTAATATCTATCTATCTATCTATCTATCTATCTATCTATCTATCTCCTATCTATCTCCTATCTATCTCATATCTATCTATCTCCTATCTATCTATCTATCTGTCTAAAGCAGCAGAAAATAAGCAGCACCCCAAGACGTTAGGTGTCAGGTAGCAAAAAAGGTGTTGATCTTTATTCAACACCTTTTTTGCTTCCTGACACTTTACGTCTTGGGGTGCTGCTTATTTTCTGCTGCTTTACTTGGAGGATCTGGAGCCCGATCTTTGTAAGCTTGCACCCAACCTCTCCTTTGAAAGAATAAAGTGTGCTGTTTGAACTTTCTAAAAGTATCTATCTATCTATCTATCTATCTATCTATCTATCTATCTATCTATCTCCTAACTATCTATGTATCTATCTATTTCATATCTATCTATCTATCTCCTAACTATCTATGTATCTATCTATTTCATATCTATCTATCTCATATCTATCTATCTCCTATCCATCTATCTATCTATCTATCTATCTATCTATCTATCTATCTATCTATCTATCTCCTAACTATCTATGTATCTATCTATTTCATATCTATCTATCTCATATCTATCTATCTATCTCCTATCCATCTATCTATCTCATATCTATCTATCTCATATATATCTATCTATCTCATATATATATATCTATCTCATAGCTATCTATCTATCTATCTCATATCTATCTCCTATCTATCTATATATCTATCTATCTTATATCTATCTATCATCTATCATGTCTCTACAGGATAATTCCTAGTCATGTCATGTGCCAGTGGAGGTATTCAGTGGTTAAAATATCCTTTACCACTTCAGTAACACATGACATCCATTCAAGAAAGACCACTTACCCTGCTCCAGTTCTAGCGCTTCCTATTTTAGGCCCTGTATATGACTAAAAGTTCCAGAGGGTCACACGACTTACATTTGGCCAAGGAGTGGCCTCTCCTTGGACCTAGGGACAACAAAGGAATTGATGTGCCTTAATCAAAGGATGTGATACCCCGTGGTCTGAGTAGGTCACCCATTGGCAAAAGCAAACTTCCTACCAGGTCGATGGCCAAGAACTTAAAGTACCAGGGAGAACATGAACTAGGAGTGAGTTATTTTTCTTTTGTTGCCACCTATGCCGAGACCCCCAGGGGGATTTTGAGAATTCCTGGAAAACCGCTTTAATAACAACTTCAACTTTTGTGCTGTTGACTAAGTTACATTGTAAAGATGGGAGACCCCTCTACGCTGTGTTTTTATAGCTCCCAAGGACACAATGTCAGACAAGATAGATACAAGTAGAAGCGCACGGTAACATATTGCTATCATTGTACAGAATATTGTACTCGATTGAACCCATTTACGATGTTCTAACAAATGACTTTCCGCTTCAGTTTCCTCATTCGGCTCCATGTACACATCTCGAGTTATACAATGGGACAGATGTATCTCTTTCATGTGAGCAACATTTCAGAAGAAAATAAGCCATTGACCTTGAAACAATCTTGCGAGGTTCTGTAAACGCGCAATTCTTCGAAATACTCAATATCGGAATATTGTCTCAGCTGGTAACTCCCGCGCTACAATAGAAAGGGAATTATGATGCAGACGGAAGGGAAGCTCTCTCCGGAAAACAACTTAATACACAGAGAATTGCTTGGAGAAGGTGGGGAACTGGCAGTATAAGGTGCTAAGAAGCAAACATGGAGCAGTAATAACTATAACTGTGGGAATTACAGCACAACGGGGGGAAATAAGGTGAAAATCGTACACAGACGACTGAACATCTGGCATCTGAGCAGCGCTAACGGGTCACTGGCGCTGATATTGACATGAACCCCCTCCAGTGCTAGGAAATATGTGAAATATTATGTTGTGCGGTGAACCCAGATCTTCTGATTCAGATAATTATCTAAGCGACTGACCAGGCGGTTACCTCTAAATAAAAATGAACTTCATGATCAAATGTCAATAATCTTCGCACCATTGCTCTACTCACTTGGTATGATGTTTATTCTACTTCTAGGGTTTGAGGAGCAGATTTCATTAAGGAGTAAAGGAAATAAAAATTATAAGATTGCGAAGAAGTGTGCCAAAACCTCTCTCCTTGCCCACTTGCCAGATCCATGTTAAACAGCAGGTAACAACTGGGTGATGATCCCTACCCTGGATAACTGAACAGTACTGAAAGACAAACCAACATACGCATGGTAAAGTCTAGCAAACCAAGCAAAACCGAGATGGTGGTAAGGTACAAAATTGTGAAGCAGGAGAGTAGTCAAGGTACAGGTGCATTATAGTAGCAATTATATGAATAAATTTAGGTAATCTGTTGCCAATATTTATTTAAATAATTGCATTTTAATGCATGCTGTATCTGATTGTATTGCATTGGTAAGAACATAAACGAAGTAGGTGCTAACACCATTGGTGGCACCATCTGAATTTTACTGGATGAAAGACCAGTGGGGTATTAAACATAAAAGCAATTTCCCCACTTCGGGGATTCGGGTTCAGTGGGTTTGGCCGAACCTAGACCAAAAATCCAGGCATGTGTACCTGAACCCAAATCCAAACACCCCCAATCAGTGCTTGCATTGATAATGGGTGTTAACCCTTTAAATGTCGCTGCCAAACCCACCGGAGGATTTTAAAATGGGGCCAGTTGTTAACACAACCATGATCTGTGATGGCACCAATCACAAGTGTTATCCCTTACATGCCGTGGGCCGCCATTTTGCCTTTGATCTTCTAACTCCTTGTGTTATTCATGAGCAGTAGACCGATCACAGAAGTCTGTGTTTGTGTCCAGGGACCCAAGCCCATAATATTTGACAGGGACCTGAATATTGCAGTTTGTTGGGTCATCATTACTGGTCAGGTTTGGCCAACTTCGGCCGCTACCGAAACTGAAACTTCTGTTCGGATTCAGGTACCAAACCCAAATGCTCAAACATGCCTACAACTGCAATTGGTGGGCAATACCCTTTAAAAGCTCCCTCATCAGAGAGAGGTGATTCTAAAATAAATGGCCACGCACCGGCATTTAAAGAGTTGACACTCCCAATCATGCCGGCACCGTTCGCGGGTGTTACCAGTGAGAAGGCAAGCCTGAACTTCAAGCTGAAGTCTAAGTTCCATGTTCCGAAATCTGTCTACCCCACTAGTCTCACGTTGACCACTATTTTCAACATTGTCAGTGGTGGAAGAACAACTGATCGAAAAAAAACACCTCATCACAGTTTTTGGACTATGTTGAATTTTTTTTTATTTTTTCCAATTCCTATGTTTCATGTTTTTGTCAGTTTTTAGCGCTTGGATGTTTTCCCTCCATAAATATGTCACTAGTTTCCTCGGCAGATTGCTTTTTCTGCAATGTTCCATTTTCTAATTAAGATAAATGACTGATTTGGAACGAGGGAACATAGGTCATCGATTATCTGTCTTTAATGTTGGAGGATTAAAAGATTTTTCAGATGAGTCTATTGTTTGAGATGTGCGGCAATAACAAAGCGGCAGCGGGAATCGGTATTATGAATATTGCTTAAAAGGGGCTTTTTGCGCACCTCGGGAAGGAGCTATAAATTATGTGTATTGATGTTTTACGTGTTGTTTGTGGCTTTGTTGTGTGTGTAGTGTATGCGGAGGGTTATTAGTTATAGCAATATGAAAATCTATTACTAACGTGATTACTTGGATGTTGACACTGGCTGAATCTTAATCCCTCGATCCCTTAACTTAATTAGGACCTTCAAAGGTAATAATTTATGGCTTAGAAATTCAAAGCTTGGATACCTCAGGTGACTACAATGGAGCATGATATATTAGTACCTGGCACAAGCATAGACCAGGGACTCATTGAGGAACGATCTAATGGATATCTAAATTTTAAGAGCAACGGGGTTTCCAGTTTATTGATATTAGGGTTGTATACATAGGATGGATTGTTAATATCAGATCAGTGGGGGTCCAACGAATGGGCCAAGCTGAAGCCAAGTTTTTATGCACTTTAATGGGTGCTGAGCTTTACTTACCCAGCTTGGCTTTAAAATAGCTCTAAAAACCGAACATCCTGGGCTGCTTGGAACCAGAGATGAATGGACCCAATGTCAGGTTTGGGTTCGGCCGCGAACATATTGCCGAATTGCCGGCTGAACTGCCAATCCGGCAAATTGACAACACTAGCACCTAGCTTAGTCAATGATTGGCCAGGGGTCTAGTCTAGTTTCTAGGGGCGTCAAATTTGCCGGATTGGCTGGTCAGGTTCAACGCCGAGAATGGAGCTGTTCTTCTAGGTTTCATTATTTAGGTCAGTAATGGTGAACCTTTTAGAGACCGGATGCCCAAACTACAACCAAAACCCACTTAATTCTCATAAAGTGGCCACACAACAATTTAAGCAGTAACTTATTGCTTCCTTCTCTGCCATTGCTTTCAATTATATTGGTGGCCAAAGGACACCGATACAGTAAGATGAGGAAGGAGTCCTCCAGGGTCCTCTGTACAGTTAGAATCGCCAGCCCAAAGCAGGGGCTGCTACGATAATCCAGCTGTGTCTGCACCTCCTCACTCTTACTGCAGTTATAGGCAGCCAAAGATGAGTCACTTTCAAATAGCACCAAAAACTGCCCATCCTCGGCTGCTGTGGCCTAGAGATGAACGGACCCGTTGTTCAGGTTTATGGTTTGGGTCCGGCCATGCAGTCTATGACATATTGCCGGATTGCCAGCCAAACAGCCAATCTGGAAAATTGATGCCCCTAGCAACTAGCCATGGCTATGATTGGAAACGCCTGACCAATCATAGCCATGGGTAGTTGATAGTGGCGTCAGTTTGTGGAAATGGCTGTTCAGACGGTAATCCTGGGTGTCCATAGAGAGGGCTATGGTTACCACCCCTGGCACCCGTGCCATAGGTATGTTACCAAAGGTCTAGGTTGACCGGTGCTGGTGAAATCATCTGATTGGTGGAGTCCTCAGTGTCTAATGCCCACTGATATGTATGCTGACTTTTCTGAAAGTTAGAATAATTCCAGCTGTGCCAGAATCAGTAATACAATGCTTAACCCCTTCAAAACCTGACCCTTTTTTTCGTTTTTGTGTTTCCATTTTCTGCTCCCTACCATCAAAAATTCCTTATCCATTTCTTATTTTTCTATCAATGAGAGCTTGTTTTCTGTATACTTTCTAGTGTCACCATTTAATATTCCATTCCATGTACTGGGAAGCTGGAAAAAATCCCAAATGCTGTGGAATTGACAAAAAACGAAATTCTGGTATTTTCTTGTGGGCTCTGTTTTTATGGCTTTTACTGCCCCAAGTGACACCTCTCCTTTATTCTTGGTACAAAGATACCAAATTTAGATAGGTTTTATTATGTTTTAATAGATTTTTTAAAAATGTAAATATTTTGTATGAAAACATTTCTTAATTTTGCCATATTCTGACGCAAACAACTTTTTCATTCTACGGTGTACCTGTACGTGCAAGGAGTCATTTTTGGGGGCCGAGCTGATGCTTTCATTGCTACCATTATAGAGACTGTACTTTATTGTGATCACTTTTTATCCAATTTTTTATGTTTTGTGAACGGCCAAAATTTTTTTTATGTAAATTCAAATTTATGTAAATTTGTGGAAATGTAAATTCGGAAATTTTTTTTAAAGCTTCTAAGTACATGGCACACAATATTAAATGGTTCCAGTAGAATCTGTCCCACACAAAACAAGCCCTCCTGGCTCGGTAAAGAGAAAAATGAAGGAAGTTACAACTTTTGAAATGAAGAAAATGAAAAATTAAGACACCAAAAAAAACAGGGTTAAAAGGAAGAAAGATAATTCCGTTTAGTACAATTTGCCCTAAAATAATGAACTTAATTTAAAAATATTGTGATTTTGTTCATTTATCATTTCATAACGACAATAATTATCACTTATGTGATGTGAAAATGGGATTATATTTATGGCAAACAGAATCAAGATTTGTTAATTAGATTTTTCTAGACATGTCCTCTAGTTAAAATGAATTGACTGAAAACTGTGGTTATAGTTCGGCTCACCAGTAGGACACACAGGGAAATTTCTTTAGTCTGGCTAATTTGGTGGAATCTTTAAATTATACGGAATTTTCGAAAATTCTGTGCTTGTTTCTGTACCTTTTCGATAATTGATCCTCCACTGATTTTGTCTCAGTTGGAAATCTTACTGTAGCCCACAATGTCCCCAAGTCTCATCATCCTGTTATTTTCAGCACCCTACATTCTAACATTCTACATTCTAATTAGGCTATTAACTGACAGGTGGGAGGTGTCAAAATACATTTCCCTCCCACTTGACAGTAGCGAACTTTATAAGCATTTTGAAGTGGCTTGTGCACCAGTTTTCTGTATTGTGCCAATGCGGCCCCTTAAACTCCTCCATTCCAAGTTGTCGTGGAGGGGTGTGAAGGGGGGTGTGTCCAGTGGTTACCCAAGGTTGTTCCTGCTCCGCCCCTGCGCACATAACTGGTACAGGCTATAGTTCAATTCTATGCCAAGCTAGACCCCCAGCTAGTAATGGGTGAGGGGGATTATCTTTTAAGCTATGTCTAGAACATGGCCACCATCTTGAAAGCCGCCATATTGGATGAAGTGCAAGTATTTTTTCCAATGGGAACGAAGTCACATCAAGGTATCAAAGATCAGAACTGTCTCAGAAATGGATGACCACAGTCAGATCTGGAATATCTCTCTAGGTTCAATAGTTATCGACCACACAGATTCTCTAGATGATTCTCATACCGATTGGTATGTAGTGCAATCTACGGAGCCTCGGTGAACCTAAACTATCTGCTGCCTGAGGCGAGTTACAGAATGGAGCCCCATCTGCCCCATCCAGTAGTCATATATCAGATTCTTTTTTTAAGTAAGTGAGTGTCTCACATCCACCCTCACACTATTTTTAAGAAGAGTCAGGTCCTGACTATCCACCTGATGCTGCCCCCCATTTTGCTGAAGTTGGTGCTGCCTGAGGCAAGAGGCTCAACTCACCTCATGGCTGGTGCACCCTTGTATAGAGCCTATAAAAAAGTTCTGCACATACTCCTACAAAAGCTCAAGTGTGAGAAGATTGTACAGACGGCCCCCCTACTTAAGAACACCCGACTTACAGATGACCCTTAGTTACAAACGGACCTTTGGTAATTGTTAATTTACTGTACTATATTCCCAGTCTACTATAAAAAGCTATAACAATTATCAAAGGTATCTACAATTAAGTTTTATTATTAATCCTGGTTTTTAGGACAACCCAACATTTTTAAAATCCAATTGTCACAGAGACCGAAAAAATTCTGGCTGGGGTTACAATTATAAAATATACAGCTCCGACTTACATACAAATTCAACTTAAGAACAAACCTACAGAACCGATCTTGTATGTAACCCGGGGACTGCCTGTATTAGAAAATGTGATCATTGTGCGTTGTTTATGGATTGTTGTTGCGAGACAATGGGATTCCGCAGTGTTCCGTGCTCTTCGCATTGTAATATTTCCATCTCCGTGACTACGAGGCGGATTTCCTCGTATAATTTCTATCTTTTGTAGTCTAATGCACAGAACAAGGATCGCTCTTTTATGTTCTCGTTGGGTTATTATTTCTCATCAGGATTTCCGTCCATTTTCAATCATCTTAATTTACTTAAGACTAATAGCCGAGCCCCCCGCCACCTCCCCGGCACAGATGTTTGTTCCCGCTTAGCCGCGTGTGACATTTCCCGTTGCGTTTTCTACGGCTAAGCCGTTTTCACTTTGTTGTTTTTACAACTTTAATGTCGCAGCCATAATATTTTATATGACACAGCAGAATTGTATCCAATTAAGGTTTATTATTGTTGACCCGGGGGGCAATGCTTTTAAAATTTTCCGTAACGTATCTTCCGTAAGAGCCATCTGCTGCCTGACAGTGCGGCTCGGCATTAACATTCTCCACCAGTATGGAGGATACAGAGCAGAGTCATCAGCTATATATTAATACTACCGCCTAACGAGCCGCACTATATTACTACAAGCGGCTAATGGATTGTAGTATATTAATACGACCACCTAATGACCAGCGGGGGATCGCTATCAGGACCACCGACCGAGCAGCAGCAGATTATTAACATGGCCACCCAGTGATAAGAAGAGCACAACTAACACCTCGTATTAATATTAGGGCCACCTACCTACCTGAAGAGTCATATTAGGACCTCTAGATAGGGACCTCTAGTCCCGGGGTTACATACAAGATAGTTTCCATAGGTTTGTTCTTAAGTTGAATTTGTATGTAAGTCGAAACTGTATATTTTATAATTGTAGATCCAGACAAATTTTATTATTGCCCCAGTGACAATTGGAGTTTCAAAATTTTTTGCTGTAATTGGACCAAGGATTATCAATAAAGCTTCATTACAGACACCTTACAGCTGATCATTGCAGCCTGGGACTATAGTAACATCTAGAGACTTCACCAGAGGTCACAGGGCAAGAGGGGTCCGTCTGTAACTAGGGGTCATCTGTAATTCAGGTGTCCTTAAGTAGGGGACCACCTGTAGATCCATCAAATATCTAGAAGAATATTCATTTCTAGGGCCACCTAATGACTGGAAGTGTATTCGTAGTATGGACACCTAATAACCATGAAATTATTAATAATAGCGCCACCTAACGACTGTAAGTGTGTATAAATAGCTGGGTCCCTTAATGAACAGAATATAATTAATAGTATTTTCACCTAAAGTAAACCTGACTCCCTCATAGCCAACGGCATCGAGTCATAGGGGCGTCCGACTGCATATGTCATCATCATTATTATCTCCTCTCTGCTTTGGTAGAGTTGCTTGCACCCCGGGATCAGCTGACACCCCCATGATTCGATCCAGTTTGCACCTATTTGACATCACATGGTCGAGTATATAACGAGACTTGTACCTGTGTGACTAGGGATATAACGATCTGTGCACCTGCGTGACATCACATGACCAGGAAAATAATGAGCCATGTACTTGTGTGATATCACGTAACCAGGGATTTAGGGAGCCATGCACCTGGGTGACATCACATGACCAGGGATATATATAACAATTTGTGCACCTGTGTGACATCACATGACCAGGGATATATAATAATCCATGCACCTGTGTGACATCACATGACCAGGGATATATAATAATCCATGCACCTGTGTGACATCACATGACCAGGGATATATAATGATCCATGCACCTCTGGTAGATCACATGACCAGGGATTTAACAAGCTGTGCACCTGTGTGACATCACATGACCAGGGATATAACGAGACTCGTACCTGTGTGATATCACATGACCAGGGATATAACAATCCCTGCACCTGTGTGACATCACATGACCAGGGATATATAATGATCCATGCACCTGTGTGACATCACATGACCAGGGATATATAATGATCTATGCACCTGTGTGACATCACATGATCAGGGATATATAATGATCCATGCACCTGTGTGACATCACATGACCAGGGATATATAATGATCTATGCACCTGTGTGACATCACATGATCAGGGATATAATGATCCATGCACCTGTGGGACATCACATGACCAGGGATTTAACAAGCCGTGCACCCGTGTGACATCACATGACCAGGGATATATAACGAGACTTGTACCTGTGTGATATCACATGACCAGGGATATAACGATCTGTGCACCTGTGGGACATCACATGACCATGGATATAACAAGCCATGCACCCGTGTGACATCTCATGACCAGGGATATAACGAGACTTGTACCTGTGTGAAATCACATGACCAGGGATTTAATGAGCCGTTCACCTGTGTGACATCACATGACCATGGATATAACAAGCCATGCACCTGTGTAACATCGCATGACCAGGGATATAATGAGCCGTGCACCTGTGTAACATCGCATGACCAGGGATATAATGCACCTGTGTGACATCACATGACCAAGGATATAACGAACCGTGAACCTGTGTGACATCACATGACCAGAGATATAATGAGCTGTGCACCTGTGTGATATCACATGATCAGGTATATAACGAGCCGTGAACCTGTGTGACATCACATGACCAGGGATATAACAAGCCGTGCACCTGTGTGACATCACATGACCAGGGATCTATCACCTGTGTGATATCAGATGATCAGGCACCAGTAAGTAAACAATGACGTTTCTTATAGAATAACAGCATTTAGAATTCTGAATTTATACAGAAAAAATGTTTTGGAAAGTTGTCGAACCCTTCATTACACAAACAATATCAATTATCATTTGCTGAAAGTGAACAATTCCTTTAACAGTTTAAGTTCCATTTTAACCTCTTCATCAACCAAAATTAAATTTTTGGATAAACCAATTTATACAACTTTCTTAATATCCCTTATTTCCCCACTGTACACAATTCTATTAATCTGTTAATATTACATTTATGGGTTTGATATTCATAATTTATGGATTTACCGCAAGGCATCCACTTTTATTTTTTTTTACCTTTGTTCATTTAAATTTTCTCGTGGCAAGATGTGGAGAAAAAGGGAATATCAATTTTTAAAGAAATGATTAGAACATTTATCATATCAGACTGTAAAGTTGGATTGACTAATGGGAGCGATAAGTGAATGAAAAATTAAATATTCATTCATTAAAATAAACATATAAAATATTACATATGATAAAAATGGAAGGTTTTAAATTAGCGCCCGATGTAGCGGTGGCTTTGTCGTGATGAATAAGTAATATGGAGTGATGCTCGGTAAGCAGATTAGACCTTCATTTGTCTTTCCCAAAATTGGAAGAAAAATCTTATTTTGATATATTTTAATAATGGTTGTAATAAAAAATAGTAAAGTTGTGTTTTTTCACCTTGTGCCAACTGCATAGATGTCCTTTCATAGATACCAAGTTTTGCAATATGATTTTCAATCAGGAGAGACCAGGTTGGACAAACGATCATGCACCTGTGTGACATCACATGACAAGGGATATATATAACGATCTGTGCACCTGTGTGACATTACATGACCATTGATATAACGAGACGTGTTCCTGTGTGACATCACATGACCAGGGATATAACAAGCCGTGCACCTGTGTGACATCATATGACCAGGGATATATAAGGAGCTGTGCACCTGTGTAACATCACATGACCAGGGATATAACAAGCCAACCAGGATGGACAAAGGATCATGTATAGACCATGAAAGGGGGAAAACTTACCTGGACCCTCCAAAGGTGATGCCTCTGTAAGCATCTCCTACATCAGATTGCTGGACTCTCCTACTCTGGACTGGTGCATCCAAAGCACACAATGGGGCACATTTACTAAGGGTCCGAATCGTTCTTTTTCGTCGGGTGTCCCAAAAATTACCGGTTTGCGCCAAATTGCCCCTGGTTTTTGGCGCACTCGATTGGATTGTGGTGCATCTGCGCCGGCATGCATGTGACGGAAATCGGGGGGCCTGGCCGTCGGAAAACCCGACGGATTCAGAAAAACCGCGGTATTTAAGAAAAAAAAATGTGTCGCTTGACACGTGCTTACCTGCACCAGGAATAGGTTGGTGAACTCCGGCGGACCTTGGCGCAGCAGCGACACCTGGTGGACCTCGGGCGCACAACCTTAGTGAATCGCCGGAAGACCT